>NC_054388.1:80722173-81039288 GCF_017654675.1 Xenopus laevis
AAGGGGGGGGGGTAACTTGAAGATGGAAGTATACAGGAAACCCACTCATACGGATCAATATCTGTTGCTTGATTCCCACCATCCACTGGAACACAAACTGGGTGTCATTCGATCCCTGCACCACCGAGCGGAATGTGTGGCAACTGATACAGAGTCCAAAGACAAAGAGCAAAAACATCTCAGAGGAGCTTTGAAAGTGTGTGGCTACCCAGACTGGGCCTTTGTCAAAACAGCAGCAAACAAGCCCAACAGGAACACCAATAGAAATAACCGCCCGGAGACACATAGTAGGCGAAACATAGTCATCCCATATGTAGCTGGAGTGTCAGAGAAACTCAGGAGGATTTTCAACAAACACCATGTCCCTGTGTTTTTCAAACCTAGCAACACACTGAGACAAAAACTGGTACACCCAAAGGATCCAACACCAAAAGAAAAACAAAGCAATGTGGTATACGGAGTCCAGTGTAGCGAGGAGTGCACAGATCTATACATCGGGGAGACAAAACAACTGCTCTCCAAGCGAATGGCTCAGCACAGGAGGGAGAACTCTACAGGGCAGAACTCAGCTGTCTTTCTACACTTAAAAGACAAGGGACACTCCTTTGAAGACAGCAAGGTCCAAATCTTGGATAAAGAAGACCGCTGGTTTGAAAGAGGCGATTCATGTCAAGGTGGAGAGACCATCTCTGAACAGAGGTGGGGGCCTTCGACACCACCTGTCTGCTACATACAATGCTGTTCTAACATCTGTACCCCGGCGGATTCAGAACACTTCACACATCCATTCATGCAACTCTCACAAGTAACACCTGTATCTAGGAGTTGCATGACACATTGGATAATCCTATCACAACTACACAGAATCAACACCTCTGTGAGTTTCTTCAGATGTCACCTCTTTGAAGAGTTAGCATGTGCCATTGTAAATGGATTAGTGGAAGAGTTTATATGACGAGAACTTCCCACACCAGTCAGTTGAACTGAAGAAGCTGCTCGGATGAGTAGTGAAACGTCTTCATTGATTACTCAGCAAGTCCAGTTGTTTTTAGATTGACCTATACTAGATACAGGTCTTAGGTGTATTTACGGATTAAAAATTTTTGCAACTTCAGCATAATAAGAGTTTGTTTTTTCCTCTAAAAATTCTAGTTTTCCCCCCTTGAAAATTCAACCAGAAAAATTCAAGATTTAATAAATAGGCCCCTAAGAGTTTTGGATGTTGGGGTTGTCCAACTGTGAAAGAATTACCCTTAGTGATAGAAGGTGTAATGCAGATAGAGCAGGATTTAAAGATACAATATACAATAAAGCTATACCTTTCATTGTAACATAACATCTTTTGATCATTTACTTCGCACTGTGTGAGATAAATTGCACCACTAAATCTTGCTTTATCTGTGTATTCAATAAAGGCCTAATTATTTTCACAGAAAGCTATAATCCAGGTTACATCTATCAATATTACCTGGACCTATTTTCCTGGTGACAATAAATTATATACCCCAATTGTTGTAGACTATTTCATCCAGGCTGCAATATTGCTGCATTGAAAAACATAGCTATTGCCTTTGCATATATATCAAGCATGGCAGAAAATATACTCATAGGGTCTGTTAAATGCACAGATTTATTACTTCTGTCACCAAACAGGGGCTTAGTTATTAAAGGAATAATAATGTAAACATACATTTCACATACATACATAATTAATACATTAGTAATAACAATGATGTAACAGATGTTCAGTGTGAATCAACTGTATATGCAAGCAAATTACAAAGAGGTTGTTGTACATATTTCTATTTCAATAGACAAAGTCAGCAAGGTTAAAAGAAGTACAAATGCTGAACTTGGATTTGCTCACTACATAGTTTCTTTTTTTGTATATTTTGATGCAATCATTCAAATTCAAGAGCAAATGCAGATGCAGATATTGTGGACAGCCTTCACTCAAATTAAAGTCGTCTGTAGTTTGTATGAACATGCAATATGCAGCCTGTTTGCATACATTATCATTTTCACCATTATTGGCTCTATCTGTGATGTGACACGGGCACAGTCAGTAGCCCTGACCTAGCAGTCAGTTATGTTAATCTGTCAATTAAGAGACTGGAAGCAAGTGAACATAGGGAGATTAGATAATTTCACTGCATTTATACATCTTCTCTTTGTGCATCAATTTAGTCTATGCTGCAATGGCAGATTCGTGTGGACACACAAATGGCTAAATCCGCTCTACATCCCTTTTAATGTCGACACAAATACATTTATTTGTAAAAAATGGCAATAAACATGTGCATTTATAAGTTAATAGCATCCACTTTTTTTTGGCCAGTGGCAAACACCATTTTTTCCCCACTGGCATAGACATGGCATTGGAGGAAAGCACAATTGATAATAAAATAATGTGAGCAGCCCACCCATGACGGGTAATAATCTGTATAAATGGACAAATAATACAATATAAAACGTCAACTGCACCACCCAGTTCCTTAATACTCAGAGGGGTATATTTATCAAAAAGTGAAGTTAGAGATCGCCACAGTCCTTTAGAGTTAAGTTCCGCCACTCTTCGTTCATTTCTATAGGATTTTGAAAGTACGAACTTTCACTTTAACCCATTGATAAATACACTTTTAAAAATCCCATAGAAATGAATGGAGAGTGGCGGAATTTCACTCTAGAGGACTGTGGCGATCTCTAACTTCACTTTTTGATAAATATACCCCAGAGACTAAACTAAGCCAGGTGGATGGAGGACGGTAAATAAAACACATATACCTGATGCCGTCTGCTCTCTGTGCCGGCCAAAGTCTTCTACCTCTTTTCTGGATTGTGCCGCTCGGTTAACTAGGTTTATCCAGAGCGCCGCATGACATCATCGAACAAGGGTTCGAAATTCAAATATTAAAAGGGGCCTTGGGCTAGTTTTCACTGCCCAATGTAACAGTTCTTTCTAGTTCCTGGGTGCTCTCAGTTTTATTCTCTGGTTCTGATTTCTTGTGTTTGACCCTTGTCTGTCCCTGATTTCTCCAGCCTGCTGCCTGTATTGATTCCTGCCTGTTTGTGACAACTCTTCTGATTTCCGATTTGGTACCGCGTACAGAACTGCACTTATAGACCACAATGTTTGCACCATTAGCGCCTAGGAAACCGTTTGATTGGGAAATGTATTCCAGCAACTGTTCACTCGCCCTGTTACAAGAAGTGATTTACAATTTATGGAAATCCGTGTACCCCCTTTTTACGGTAAATGCTTTGCCAAGGGTATAAAAATTTGGACAAATAGGGATGACATTTAAAGCTCTCCTTGTCATACTTGCTAAGTGTGGCATTGTGACAAGCTTCCCAAGATTACAATGTTTTGTCTAATAAACTAATACTCTGAAGAACCTTTTCTTGGAATCTTGCTTAATAAAAGGTTCTGGTAAGCAAATTACCAACACAATGTACTCCCGTCCATCACGTTTTGTGAGCATTAACAGGCAAAACATTGGTCCATCAGCTCACACATGGGCTGGATTTCAACATGAAAATGCTAAACTATACATTTTTGTGCGGATATCCACCAGGAGCAAGTCAAAACCAACTTAACCACAATTAATTGGATAAAAGATTATAATAATGTAAGTAGACAAGTTATTGTTTTACCCTTTTAAAGGGAGTAGTTCACAGACTCCTGCAGCCAAAAAACTATTGGACTCCAACCAGACAGCTGCAAAGTTTGTCAACTAAATGTCTGTTCAGCCCTAATATAAAGCAATATGCATATCATCTAACATATAAGAAATTATTCTATTGGATATAATAACATGTTCTTAGCTATTTTAATTAAAACTTGAACAGAAATGATCATAAGAAACTCTAATAAGCAAATGTTGCATTTGAATAATAATTATACATTTACCAATTACCAATGTTATGGGGCACAAGTGCTTTGGGTGCTAAATTGGGTGCAGATGGTGTAAGCATGGGGGATTGGGGGCATGCAAGTGAAAAAATGCAAGAATACTAAAAAAAAGTAATACTGGTACCCTTCTCTCCTATAAAGAGTTCTTTAAAAATAATATTAGACCATCTGCCCACTGCATATGAACTTTAGAGTGAAACAGATTAGTTGTTGACTTTTGAGGTGCGGGATGAACCAAACCCTGCTGTGACCTGTGGGTTTACTGTCTTTTGGGTAGGTTCAGGTAGAATTTTGGCCAATGATTGTGGGTTAGGGTTGGGTGCAGGTCAGATAAGGGAAGTACACTTCTCCTCTGCTCCTAAAGATTCCCTGTCTTGGAACCATAGGTGTACAGAGAAGTTGCCTACAGAGTGAGAAGACGTGGGTAAGGTACAAGTCCTACATTGTGGTTAAGGATCAGGTGTGGGCTTAATTTTTTCTGACCCACACATCACTGTTATATACGACAGTAGTCCTCACTACAAGACCCACACAGTGGTACTCCTTAGGATCTTTGAACCTACCTGTTTGAGTCCCTAGACTGGCAGGTGACACCCAGGGTACAAACCCTGATGCTATATTTGTTGGAGCTTCTGACTGATCTGATAATTACCCTCAGCTTTTGTCAGCTAATCCCACTGTCTTCCCCTCCTGAGGCCTCCTATCTCCAGCAATTGGGGCTCAAAGAGACACAATTTCATGCTCCCTCCCTTTTTGTAAAACAGGGAACTCTTTACTTCCGTGACCAATAAAAAAATGCCAGGGCAAATGCTCTAACCTTGAAAATTAAATCTTTTCCCCTTCCCCCAATAGATATACAGTATGTGGGTGGAATCTATTATTTTTACTTGTCATATACCTCACACTAACATGCATTCTTTAATTCATAACATGTTTAGGCTGTTTAGACTACCATGGTCACTCATCCCTATTTTCTGGAATGTTTGCTCTTTATTTAATTTATGCATTGATTGGATTCATTAACCTAATAAAAACACATCAGCAGGCCTTTCCCTGTTTCAGTAATATATACGCAGCTAAATTACATTGTTGGCAGCTTTAGTGCAGCAACGGTGGGAGAGCTGCAGCTTATCTAGTTGAGTGCATTGCAAGCTACAGAAAACATTAATGAAATAGAAATATAAGTGCACACAAATAATGCCCTTTCTTAAATAAAGTGTACACAAAAGGGCCAAATTGCACAAAGTATCTCTGTATAAATTTCTCTTTTTAAAGCATTTATTTTAGGCAGTGAATAATGTATTTATCCACAGTCCTCTTGTTTCATATAACAATTCTTCAACCCTTTTAATCCTCTCCTCCACTCATTAGCTGAAAGCCAATAGAACAGAATAAATACATGTCAGTGGAAAATGACGAATGAGGGGGAACTGTGGTTTCTGGGGAATGACATACTAATCCATTGATGTTAATGTATGGGAGCACCATTACAGATCACTTTTGTAAAGATGCTTAGTCACCAAATGAAAGGGCTTTGAACAAAAACACATGCTGTCTGACCTTCCCTTTTCTATGTACTTGCCGGCTCAGAAGCTTTTCGATGGTTAATGTGCAATACATAAACGGCAGCCACATTTTACTTTTAAATGCCATTTATAGCAGTTTCCACTAAATATAATGAGTGTGTTAACTGACCGAAATAAACATGCCTACTAAATCTAGTTCTTGTGTTCTTTTATGTTAATCTAAAACAGACACACACAAACAAGAGAAAGAAAAACATAACAAAAACAGAATATTAATGTACTAAAGAAAAGTAGCAAGAGAAAATACAAAATGGTAAAATATTAGGTCTGTTTTAAGTTAGAGTAGAGAGGGAAGAAATCCATAGAGATTAGTACAAAGGACATGTTTTGTTTGCGTAACAAATTGACACTACATCAGGGATGCCAAATAATAGCAATAGGTTGGACAACCCTGATTTATGCATATTGCCGGGGCTCCCTCTTCTGTTACTCTACCCAAAAATAAATATCTAAAAAAGAGAAGCATAGAGTCTTAAAGACATATTCCCTACTGATTTTTGGAAATGGTATTGTGACTCAATAGAAGGTCTGTGGAATGTTAAAGAAAGATTATGGCCTGACAGCTTAGGAAGAGTAATGATTTTAGGTTGAAATTGCAAGCAGAGTCATGAACACCTTTTTAATGCTAGAAAAAAGAAAGGGAAGAGGAAATAATTATAAATTTATATCAACATTTCTTAAACAGTATTATCAAAATAAAAAAATTAAAAAATATATATATATATATATATATATATATATATATATATATAAAATATTGGAAAAATTACCTCTGCACACACTTCAAAAGCAGATGCTTTGCGCCGATGCCAGCATGTATTAAAATACAGACAAAAAGAAAAAATAGATTTTGCTGCCCTTGAATAGGAATTGGGAAACTAAGTTTGCCCAAGAGCAGTAACCCATAGCAACCAATAACATGATTGCTTTTAAAAAGATGACTAGTAAATTGTAACTGATGATTGGTTGCTATGGTTTACTGCTCCTGGGCAAACTTAAAGCCTTTTATTATATAACCCCAAAAGTGTCATTATTTTTAGAAGAGGAAGTAAACATTGCTAGAATGCTGGTGCTTCTGCTTCAACAATTTTAAAAGTCATATTGCTGCATTCTGGTATAGTATCATGGAACTGGTTACAGGACATCTGTTCTCTGCAATTGCTTCTATGCTGTGTTATAAAAATCATTCTTATTTTACTGATCCTTAAACTCTATATTTTCCCTCATTTGGACCTTGCTGATTTAACATACTTTAATTCTATTAAGAAATCTAACTAAAGGTTTAATACTCAGTAGATATTAGTGGGGGTAGTATTTTTGGGATATTTTCTGATGCTCTGTCAAGAAGGGAACACAGATCCAAAACAGTTTATTTTACAAGAATACATTTCTTCACAGTCCCAACACTTGTCATCCAAACATAGAAAAGAAGGGGTGCTTTACAATGCAGGACATAATGCAGAGTGCAAAAATAGGTTGCAATTGGCCTTTTTTTTTTGTACTTTGCACACTGCATCCTGCACTGTTTAAGTAGCTGCAAGCATGCGGCATGTCCCTTTTGATTGAGTTCTGCCTGTATTAGGCAACACTAGTTCCAAAAGGAGCAGAACTCAGCAAACCCTGGGCCACAAGTGCTTTTTAACTAAGCACAAAGGGGTACACGCTTACACCTTACCACATTGTCTCTTATGGTAAAGTAAATGACTCCTAATAAGTCTCTAGAAGTTATGTACAATGCCCCTCGTAGTGGGAATTTTTTTGGCACTTTGCCCACTGTGCGGGGCATTGTACAAATAGTTCAATATTCAAATAGCATAAGTACACTGTGAATAGAACATTGGTGGTAAGGACAGTGCTAGCTGCACCTACTGGCATTGTGCTAATCACTGAGCACTGGATTTTTTATCTCGTCTCCGTGGCACAGCACAGTGTGCACAAGAGCTCTTGCACCCTTTAGTAATCACACAACAATGTTGAAGCAACAACATAGTCAGCAGACACAATATCCCAGCATTCTTAGCTTTTTTGGTAGTATTTTCCAAACTTTGTCAGCGACAGACAGAGATTAGAACCAGGCCATGTAGTATTGGCACCAAGAACTGCTACATGGGCCGGCACCTTGTCTGTCCACTTTTCATCTCCCCTGACACTCATTCCATACCAATTGATCTGCACTCTTTACTCTACCAACCACATAACCCCTGCTATTACTCCTCCTATGCGCCCTGAGCTATAGTTAACTTTTGATGTACATTCATATTTTGAATAATATTTTTTCAAGTGTCAGTATCACTTTAATTCCAGCCCTGCCAAATACTACAGGACTGAACCTTCGTATACTACTCCAGTTCAACCTGATCAGATGAAGTCATAGGAGTGTCCTACAAACTGGGAATCAGACCCACCCAATCTCATTCCCACATTAAACCAGCCATAGTACCCAGTTTGTTAAAATTCTTACAGGTCTAGACGCTGACTTTTCTTGTACTTTTTTGGTACAGATGTTTGAGTGCACCTAAACACGTGAGATAAATGATTACATTTTATTCTTCCTGGTTTTACCCACCAGACAAATTTGTGTATCTACAGAGCTGTCGTACATTGAGTTTTTTTAGAATGCAACATACATAGTCATACGCGTTAAACTCCAATAAAATGCATATAGACTAAATATAAGCATTCTAATATTCAGATGCACAAAAAAAATGCCCAAGTGTCAGAGCCCTAAGGGCTAAACTACACAGGAGATTTTGATCAGATTTTGTGGGTCAAATTTTCTCTGATCTTGCCACACCAAGATTTTGTTGGATTTTACAAAACCTGACCCCATAGCTATAATGTAAAGTCAGATCAGATAAAGTTGTGTTTTTGTCATGCACCTACATCCAACATTCAAGGGGTTATTTACTAAAACTTGTTTTTTCTCCTCATATTTTATCAGAAACAAATTCAACCTAACACCATCCACAAATTTGGCTTATTTACCAATATTTTATTTACTATATTTCAGATTTAAAAAAAATCTAATTTGAGTATTAATTTGAATCGTACTACCTTATCGAATTACCACTCGAACAACTCACGTTTATCGAGTTTTCGATCGAAAACCAGCATCAAAAACCCCAAAACTCCCAAAATTTGTGAAGGTTAAAACATCTTCAAATGGTTAAAGGGACTGCTGATGTTGATAATTTTGATGGATTATTTTCAGAATCAGACTTTTAGCAAAATAATCAAGGCAAAATAAATCTTGAAAAATGTTTAGGTTTTTCACTAAACAAACTTGACCAGAAAAAACCTCCACCAAATTTGACAGTAGGTAGCAGGTGTTTTTCTTGGAATGCAGTGTTCTTCTTCCACCATGCAAAGCGCTTTTTATTATGACCAAATAACTAAATTTTTGTCTCATCAGTCCAAAGCACTTTGTTCCAAAATGATTGTGGCTTGTCTAAATGAGCTGTTGCACGTAATGAGCGTCTCAGTTTGTGGTATGAGTGCAGAAAAGGCTTCTTTCTCATCACCCTGCCATATAGATGTTCTTTGTGCAAATTGCGCTGAATTGCAGAACGATGTACAGATACACCATCTGCTGCAAGATGTTCTTGCAGGTCTTTGGAGGTGATGTTTGGGTTGTCTGTAACCACTCACATCCTCCGCCTGTATTTTTCTTGGCCTACCAGTCCTGGGTTTTACACCAACTGTGCTTGTGGCCTTTCATTTCCTGATTACATTTCTTACAGTTGAAACTGACAGTTTAAACCTCTGAGATAGTTTTTTGTAGCCTTCCTCTAAACCATAATACTGAACAATCTTTGTTTTCAGATCTTTTGAGAGTTGCTTTGAGGATCCCATGCTGTCACTCTTCAGAGGAGAGTAAAACAGAAACACAACTTGCAACTGGCCACCTTAAATACCTTTTCAAATGATTGGACACACCTGCCTATGAAGTTCAAGGCCTAGGGCTCTTACACATGAGCGTTTTTACCTGCGCTCCCCTGCTTTCCGTTTTTCGGCGTTCACCCGCAGGGGAGCGCAGGAATAGACGCATTTCATTATTTCAAATGGGGCTGTACTCACACAGACGCGTGTAGGCGCCGAACGCAGGAAAAATGCAGAATGTTGCGTCTCAACCTGCGTTCGGCGCCTACATGCGCCTGTGTGAGTACAGCCCCATTTGAAATAATGAAATGCGTCTATTCCTGCGCTCCCCTGCAGCTGAACGCCGAAAAACGGAACGCAGGGGAGCGCAGGTAAAAACGCTCATGTGTAAGAGCCCTTAGACAGCTAACCCAACCAATTTGGTATTGCCAGTAATCAGTATTGAGCAGTTACGTGCATTCAAATTAGCAAAATTAATTGATTTAATTTCATACTACTGAATACTGCTTCACTAAAAATCTTTGTTCAGAAAACACCCCCAGTACCCCCAGACATTTGTTGAAAGTGTCGTAAATTTTTATGCAGGCTGAAAGGGGTTCCCAAACTTTTTCATATTTTCATATGACTGTATATATATATATATATATATGCACACATCAGGCAAAAGTATTTTTCCATCAATGTCAGGAGATATAAAAGATTAACGTGATGGACAGTTATTTGCAATGTACTGTAAAAACAACAGATATTGAAAGTGGAAAATTACAGAACCTACAAAATAGAGTGTATTTATAGCTTCTACTCATGATTCATTTTTTTTCAGGTGATATTTATCAGTATTAGAAGATAAGGCAATAGACTTCTTTTGACACTGAACTTAATCTCAATCTACCAGTTCACAAGAGCATCCATTTCGAGTATAGACTCGTTCCTTTTTACGTCAGATCGTTACTAGTTTGATTACAAAGCTTTCTGCCAGTGGATGTCTTTGGTGAGAGAAAACAGAGAGCTAAATTGCATTTTCCTATCTTTGCTGCAATGACTGCTAAATTATATTGCCATATTTTCATAGTTTTATCTGTGTCTTACAATGCACATGGGTTACAGTTTGCAATAAATGTCAGTTTTCCATTAATCAGCTAAATTGAGAATACATTGGCACTGTCACACTGCATTAGCCTGCTAATGAAAGCTGGAGAAGAGTGAAAACAATACTGATCACTTTACATTACTGTATGTGTATGTGTGTATCAGATAACTGTATGCCGTGATTCAGTACATGCTCATAAATATATCTGCATGCAGGCAATGTATGAAAGACTAAAAGCATTCATACCAAGGACTGACATGAATTCAGCAGTAAGTGAAACTCTAATAGCAGCAAATGGGTTCAGTTCTTTTTTGACATAGTAGGGTTATACATTATATAGTGAATAAAGTACCCCCTATTGTAAAATATAAGGAGGAGTCACCGAGGAGTTCCAAGACCATATAAAAGCATAAGGCCAAAGGCCGAGTGCTTTTATACAGGTCATGGAACTCCAATATATCCTCATATTTTCCAACAAGGGGTACTTTGTTTTTACTATAATACACAAGCTTTAGTGAGTCCTATGACAGAAATTACTTCACTACTTACCGTTTATAACAGATGACATCACTAGTCACCATTTATAAGGATATAATTTACAAGATATTCATGGCTTTTGTGTAATATATAAATATTTATATATATATAATGTCGGTACAGTGAACGCACTCCTCTCGGATTCAATTCTGTTGATGGTGGTGCGTTGGTGAAAGTTTTGTGTTATATTCCAGTAAATGGACCCGCACTCATTCATTATAGTGAATTAAATGTGCTTTATTCACAGATGATGTGGGTATCATCTGCAATTTCGTTATATATACAGTATATATACCTGTTAGTAGGCTATACCGTCAGTATTTGGCTAAATAGGAAGATTCTGGAAGTGTGACCAGTAAGTCAGGTGTCATGATTTTGCTTTTCCTGTCATTGTACCATTTTCTGTATTTTAAGTTCATGTTCAGATTTTTTTAAATAAAAAATAATGATATGTTGCCGCTGTCATCCATGAAGCATTTTAGAAATTGAAATGACTTCTAGAAGGCCAATTAACCTGCTCTTCATTTCACATATTTCAGATGTAAACTATTCAAAGATATAACATAATTTTTTTAGTTTAGATGTGTATGCTGTAAAATCCCCATGGGGCAGTGCCATACACAGCATGCTTCTGGTGAAATATAGTGCCCTGCATCAGGCCGGGCAGGCACTCTAGGCAACCTGGGCGGTTGCAGCGCCCAATAGTCGCGTGCATGAGAAAAAAGGACTGACACGCCGGCCACAGCGATAAGAGGGGACCGGACTAGGGGTAGGAGGCAAAGAAGGTATGTGTCAGGTGCCCCCAGCTTTGTGCCCTTGGCACGTGCCTACTCTGCCTACCCCTAGTTCTGGCCCTGCCCTGCACTCAAGAAATATGTGAGTATAATTTTTATATTATACTCTGAAAATAATCCTGGAGGAACATAAGCATTAGCAATCATTTTGAAAGTGATTTTTATTTTATTTTTTCATATGAATATGCAGAACAATGGACCTGTTGGCAGAAGACACTAAAAAAATATATATAGTGAATAAAGTAACCCCTTTTGTAAAATATAAGGATATTATAAGTTACCAAGGAGTTTCATGACCATATAAAAACACGAGGCCGAAGGCCTAGTGTTTTTATACAGGTCATGGAACTCCGAGGTAACTTCTAATATCCTCATATTTTACAACTGGGGGTACTTTATTTATTATAATACACACATTTTAGTGAGTCATGTAACAGAAATGACATCACTACTCACCGTTTATAACTGATGACATCACTACTCTGTTAAATTTACAAGATATTCATGGCTTTTGTGTATTATATAGTAATACCTCAGCTTTTTACCTTTGATATGTGATTGTGTACACTATGTGAGGCTGTCTGGCCACTTGCAGTCAATACAGCAAATGAAATGTATATTTCCATAAAGATATCTTCAACTGTACGCATGAAACTGCTTTTTTGAAGTGTTTTTTTTTTCCTTTTTCAAATAGTACAGACAAATGAATGGGGACAGAATATGTCTGTTGCTTTGTTCACCACCACATAACCGAGATAGCACAGCTTTTGTCCAAATCCTTTGGGAGCTCAGTCAGACATGAGTCAGCAGCCAATCAGATTTACTGTCAATTGATTTAATTCATATGACATTGACCAAAGGGAGAGAAAAGAGGAAATTGTGTCTCGCGTTGGTAAGAGAGAAAAAAAATCAATGAAGAGTGGACAGTAAGAGGGGTAAATGTGGCACTGAATTCTGTGGATCATATATGATCCTTGTGGCAGCTATTTCTCAAAACAACTGGTGTTGCCTATGGCATGGCTTAGTAACTAAAACTATGGTTACATTTCTGGGAGACTGCAAAAGTTATTGTTTGGTAGAACCAAGCAAGCAATCTTTTTACATGAAAATCTGATGCTTTGGGATTTTGTTTTGTTGCTGTCTATAGATGATAAGCATATGCTTTGTCTCATAATAGCCGTCAGTATGGAGGCTTTCCTTTTAACCCAATATATGTTAAACACTTTGTTGCCATAATTGTATTTGTTTTTGGAAACTACTTTGCTTAGCAACACACACACATATGTGAAATACCAATAACACCAATGTAATCCTGCTCTTTTTATTTTTATGAACTGGTTTTGTTCAATACCCCATTTGAAGCATTCCTATCTGTTCCTCTCCATATGCTTATGTAGCTGAAACGGGCTTTTATATTGCCGTATACATCCCAGAGTGGCGGTGAGACAGAAAGATAAAGAACAGAGTGTAAGATGAAAGGTCAATTCAGTATGTGATTACACATATATATCTGTGTAACTTGGTGTAATCCTTGAGTAACCAGGATCTTTACTTGGCTACATAAAATATGTAATAGAAAAGAAAATTGATATGAATTTTAACTTACAATTATGCTTGGTGATGGAAAATCTAATACATATTTTTTATTTCAAATGGATGCTACAAAATACCCAAACGCCATAAAATAGCAGGCGTCTATTTGGGTATTACACCAATTTTGAATTTAGTGGGTGTGGGATTTCTGTACACAGATAAAGAAGGTTTTCCAATGTCTGTTAGATGTTTAGTAGAGAAATAATTGCTTATTAAAGCCAAGCCAAAGTTTGTGTTTAACTACGTGTTTGTGAGCTTACAGGCAGTAAAGGCCCCTTATACCATTATCCTAAAGTCAGTGGCGTAACTATATATTACTGGGCTCAACAGCAAATTAATTCTCAGGCCCCCAAAATGTATAGAGGTTGACCTGTATTGTATAAATATTGCCTTCATTTCCTACCCTAGGAGAACTTAACCCTAAAAATGAATATGGCTATAAATGCCATTGTTTATATTTGAACTTAATTTAGCCTAAAAGTTCAGTGTAGGGTTACCACCTGTCCGGTGGACAGCCCGGTATTTTAAAGGGCTGCCAGGGTCAACAATTCCAAATAAGGAAAACCGGGCAGGATTCCCTTGATTGACATGGCAATTGACCAATCACCGCACCATAGCCCCGCCCCTGATGTCACAGACACTCCCATCAACGTCACAGCCCCACCAACCTGATGCCACGACCCCGCTCCCCTGCCCGGTCTCAATTGCTTCAAAAGGTTGCAACCCTAGTGCAGCATCTCTATAGTAGTAATGAACTAGGCTTTCAAAGTTGTCACAGAAGTTTCCCATCATGGATTTTATTAGTAGCATCTGTGACACGCACATACTCAGTGTGCCTCAAGCAGCTGTTGAGAAGCTAAACGTTGGGGCCGTCGCAAATCATCACGCAGAATATGAGGTTTCTCTGTCACATAAGCTGATGCCACAGGGCTGACATTCTGATGTTGATTATGCTGATTTCTGAGTTTCCATGTACCAATACATTTTGTGACATGTATATTCTATACATACAAACATACATGTGTATTGTCTGTCAATCCCTAAACTCAGTAAATGACAGTAGCACATATCATGTGCAGTGAATCAGCGGAAAAAATGGTGGCGAACTACTGGGGTATTTTTTCCTGCTAAAGGGCTGTATTGTCTATGGCTGGTTTAGAAGCCCAAAAAATAATGTACAGGTATGGGATCCATTATCCAGAAACATGTTATCCAGAAAAGTCTGAATTATGGAAAGGCTGTCTCCCATAAACTCCATAATAATTGAATAATCCATAAAAAGAAAGTAGTGCCTTGGACTTGATCTAAACTAAAATTTAACGTTTATGATTTACCTGTATAACATTTCTGCCCTACTTCTTTAGTTAAGCTTTTGTTCTCCTTAAATATCAAAAGTGGACTTCTGTATGTTAAAGGCTTTATTGGCTTTTGATTATGCATAAATATTATTAACCAAGTTGTCAGGTTATTAATCCAAAGAAGCTTTCAAAATGTATCTGGACAAAAAAAAAAAAACGACATCCACTGAATCATTCTATTTCAATTCCCAGAATGTATTTTATCCTAATTTTATTTTCCCTGAGTCATCTCCCTTTCTGTATTCATTATATTTGTCTTACAATGCTGTTTTCTCTCAAGTATATAAATGGTAAAAATGGCTCCTTTAGGGCATAGCTTCTTTTGCAAGCAAACGTTATAGATTCTGCACTTGCTGTTACAGAAATAATTGAAGATTCCAATTTATTCCTCTGGTACGGCCAGAATTACGAGAAGGAGTGTCTTTGTGTATAAATTCTCAAGGAAAACAATAATGCTGACTTTGAACAGAGGAAGCCTCCTTCACATGCTTTATTACACTCCTTCTGACCTTGTGCAAGTCAATATGCAAAAACAAACCATATAAAAATTCAGTATACAGGTATGGGACCTGTTTTCCAGAATGCTCGGGACCTGGGGTTTTCCGGATAATGGATCTTTCAGTAATTTGGGTCTTCAAGCCTTAAGTCTACTAGAAATTCATTTAAAGATTAAATAAACCCAATAAGATGGTTTTGCTTCCAATAAGAATTAATTATATCTTAGTTGGGATCAAGTACAAGCTACTGTTTTACAGAGAAAAAGGAAATCATTTTTAAAAATTTGGATTATTTGGATAAAATTGAGTCTATGAGAGACAGCCATTCGGTAATTCGGAGCTTTCTGGATATTGGGTTTCCGGAATAAGGGATCCTATAACTATACTACTTTTAGTAGACTTCAGATTACATAATGACATAGCTAGCAGAAAGATGCATTTATGAGAGCTCATTAATTGTTTTTTAAAAAGTGTAAAATATTGCTTTGTAGTTGATGAACAGCTTGCAAACATTTAGGGGCTTATTTATGATCCCTGATGGATCATGGCGAGGCAAAACGAAAACAGAAAAGGCAAGTGACTTCCTGAGCTCATTTGGATTTATTTGCAGTCAGTTACTTTTGTTTTTTCCTGATCCTGTTTTATAAAACCTGCAGAGTTTTTACAAGAAAATAAGCTCACCAGTTTTTAGTTGCCTGACCGCAATCCTCAAGGGATCAAAAATAGTGTTGAGCAATTTTTTTTTTGCCAGGCATGGTTTCATGGCGCAAAATATTTCACCTAGACAAAAAAAGCCAGGATAAAATTATAGCAGAAACAGAAAAAAAAGTCACGAAAAGTCAAGAAAAAATGCCCATTGCCTTTAATGCATTTGGAGTGAGAAAAAATTGTCAAGCGCATAAAATATTTTGAGTGTAAAAAATGTTGCCACCTATTGAATTGAATTTTAGATTTTTTTTGCAGTTTTGCCAATTTTTTAGCTTATCACTAATCAAAAATATACCCCTTTGTTTAACCAAATGGCATATAACACCAGTGCTATCTAATGGCCCCTTTCATTCTCCTGTGTAGAAATTTTCCTTACTTTCCTAGGTATCAGCAGGCAATCTCCCAAACTTCTAAAGCAGAAGAATTATAAATATAGGGCAATTATTTACCAATCAGCGAAACTGTAATTTTTTAAAATGTTGAAATAGTAAAATACTGCAAATTGACTTTGCAAATGTTTCTATTCACATAATGTTGCTTGGCAGTAATTACACCATTGCAAATATTGGAAGTACGCCAATTTATTAAGAGAACAAATTATGTTTCATCAGAATCTTTTGTCAAAGGTAATCTTGTCAGGTCCAAGCTGGCAACTTTCATAAAGGTGTAGAAGCCACATTTGCATCTCCGTACCCTCCAAGGTAATGTTCAACATATGTCATTGATTAATGGTGATAAAGTGTCAGTGTTAATCATTACAATTGTAATACGTTATTTGCTCCTTTAGGCCATTGTTACAAGACCAATCATTTAGTAAGTATTTATTAAATAACCCTGTTTAAAGGATACCAGATTATGTGAAAAATAAGGACTCCACTTATTACATTTAGGGGCACATTTAGTTAAAAAACTTCGAAATTCGACCAGCGAATTTGATACTTTGATAGTCGAAGTATTTTTTCAATCGAAATCAGCTGAAGTTCGTTCGAATGGTTTTACAAAAAAATACTTTGACTACTCAAAACTTAGCCAAACACTCAGAAAGTTTATAGGAGTTTCCCCTAGGGCTAAACAGCAATTTGGCAGGTTTAAGGTGGCAAAGTGTCGAATGCGAAGTTTTTTTAAAGAGACAGTACTTCAATTTTTGAATGGTCAAATTTGTGAAGTATTTTCAATTCGAATCGAATTTTGGCCTATTCGATGGTCGAAGTACCCAAAAATTACTTCGAAATTCTAAGTTTTTGAATTCGAAAATTCACTTTGACCCTTAGTAAATGGGCCCCTAAATGTAAAATGCAGTCTGTTTAACAATCCAGTACAGCAATATGCAATTATTATCACTGCGTACACGACCAGTATTAAAGGGGTGACCTGGTAAAATTATAGGTTAATATAATTCAAGTTGTAACAAAAAAAAAAGAGATCTACATTACACTGGAACATCAAAAGTACTTTCTGCACAGTGTATTGTGTATTGTTCCCTGAGGTCAATTGATTAACTATGACCCGAGACTGGGCATGTGCTGTGCTAGGGTAGAAAAGAAAATCAAATGGTACAATTGTTGTCCAATTTTGTTTGTCAGGCTTATAAAAGTTTATTTATTATTCCAATGTTTTGGTCTTTCTTGAGACCTTTATCAAGGTGACATTGACAATGGTCTCAAGGAAGACCAAAACGTTGGAATAATAAATAAACTTTATTTTTTCACCATATTTAAAAGTCATGTGAGTGCCTTGCTTTACATGGTATTCTTTGTGACTTTTCTGTCGTGTGCATCCAGACATTTTCTGCAATAAGTGAGTGCAGCTATTTTTCATTTTTCTATATACAAATAGATATATATTTTTGTGTACAATTCATGAAATATTCATGGCAGGGTTCGTGTAGATAAATCTGCATGATACTTATTCAGTAGGATATGCACACAGTGACAAACTCCATATTTTGTGAAAACGTCCGGTCTGACAGTTGTATGATACAACATTGAAAGAGATACAGTATGTATGTAAATTAGAAGTAGGTTTCTTTGCTATGGTAGCATACGTACAGAACAAAACTGAAACCAGATCTCTCAAGAAGGAAAGGAGACATACAGTAACATTCCTTAGGGCCATGAATGAGTAGATCCAATATGATGCTTGCTGCCAGCTTGGAATTGGCAGTATAAATCACTCTAACCAGAAATGGGTAGTAATGGTCTAGATCTGTAGGTAACTAAATGGCAGGATCATCCAGTGAAGTTATGCAACCTTTTTGCCAAATATTTTTTCATTGCTGATTGAAATTACCAAAGTGAACTATTCAAGCGAAATCCAGTTGAAAAATGTTCTTGCTTTGGGCTCATGCATGGTAGGTGTCCCGTTAATTCATTAAAAATTTAGAAATTCATCAACAACCTCTGCACATGTTTGACCAGACCTAAGCATATTGCAATTCACAATAAATTACAATTTGTAGGAATACACTTTGAATGCAGAATTGCTGAAAATAGGCAGGGTTTGTTCAAAGCAATACACAGCTTTTCATACTGCATTCTAAGAGCAATGGGACCAAACTAAGTACCAGATCAAAGCATGGGCACATCTAATAAATAAAAATGACTGCACTGCAATGAATACATTTACAGCTAGTAGACTAGGGTCAGAGCTGTCAACCTTTCAGGCTTGTTCGTAGGAAAATTTTTGCATCCTGGAAGTGATGTCGGCAGAAGTGATGTCACACACATGCACAGATCTCTCCTGAAGCCAAAGATTCCATACTGTGCATATACGGTACACATCACTACACTGACAGTACTGAAATGTTCTACACATGTGCACATCACTCCACTGTCATCACTGAAATGAACATCAGATTTTCACCGCAAATCTGGAATTGTGCACAATTTAGCACCTATGTTGGTAAAATGACCCAAGAGTTAAAAAAATTGACCAGAAGATGATGATGTTATATTGTTTCCTTCCTAAAAGTACAATGGACAGGAGTTAATGATTGGCACATAAAAATTAACCAATCTGGAAAAATACTGGCCTTATGATGTCAGTTATCTTTGTTCCCTATTAATACTACTGGCATCAAGCATCAGTTTTACCAGCTAAGGCAATAAATTATCAATCAGGTCACAACCCTACCCAAAACCATCTCTAATCTCTCAATTCAGCACTGGAATTTTGTGACTCACATCCAACGCCCTCTGTTGTCATCAAAATAACAGGACCAAAGCAGTCAACTTAACTGTCTTCACTCTGGCCTGACCTGTATTTGTATCAGTAACTTAACCTGACCAACCTTCAGGTAAACCCATGGGGATCCTTAGCTTGTACATTTGTGGTGACAGGTAACACATCAGTGCATGCAAGGAAATATACCCTTACTTTAACATTAAAAACATTTATTTACAGTACATTTAGAATTCTTTACTTGATATAGTATTTTGTATTTTCAAGGATTATTGAAGGACAAGTAGTGAAGCAAGAATCTTGTAGAATACTCTGTATGGCCATGCTACTGCTCCACCTCTCTTTCTTGTGCCTTTGTGCCTGAACTTTATTGTGTATAGATAAAAGGATTCCTATTGTGAGCCGTTCAATCAATGTGACTGCACACCCAGCTAAGTGTTATCTTCCCAGTGACACCACATTGACTTCCATTATGTGTACATACATTATTCTTCACACTCCATGGTCATTGATCACTCTTTGAAACTTGACTGTTTAATTTATAAAATGTGATGGGATCTATATTTTTACCAGTGGGGGAGAAAGAAAACTCTTGTGGTTCTTCTTACCCAAATGCACATTTACTCTTACATCTAATGGGATTATTAGTAAAGCTTATCAGTGCAGAACTCTGTAATAGTCAAGTAGGGAAGGCATATTGTTTTGTCTTCATTGTTATCAATCCAAGATTACATACTGTAGTCTTCCTTTTTTTTATAACTGATGTGTATGTATGTAGAATGTAAAGACTTGGCAAAAAATTATAGAACAATTACAGAAAATGATTATTTCTATCATGTAGCGAAGCCCAATATTATGCTGTAATTCATGGGATACGATTGTGTATAATGTACAACCATTGTAATAAAGGTGGTATATAAATAATAAATAATATGTATAACCTATAGTCTCAAAGGTCTCAAAAGATCACTCATGGGATAATGTGATTACACCAATAAGTTTACAAATTGCTCCATGTGGGGCAACCATAACTTGTGGCTGAAATAGAGGATGCAGCACTGCCCCAAATATTTACATAGAGGGTTAACTGCCTGTCTGTTCAGAATCAGACCCTATAGTGTAACTGTGCCAGATAAAAGATATTTATTTCTTGTAACCTCACAGCATACTACAATGTTTAAAATGAGAGAGGTATTTCATATACTTTATCTACAGTAAAGTAGAGGATTTCATAGAAAACTATACAAAATGGGCTGATAAGAATCACTGTAAGGAATTGTTTAGCTTGTTGGAACAGTGCAGCTAATTTGATTGGATTAAGGAGATTCATATCCCATCATTAGGAATAAGTACCAAATCAAAAGATGCAAGATGTTTTTGGCACAGTACATTGCTGTTGTTCTAACTACATATAATTACTCTTGTGCCAACCACTACAATGCTCTTGTGTTTGGCCTGGATTTGTTTTACAGTACTAAAGAAAGGTAGCTGAGAAGATTCTCTCATGATTTTTATGATGTAGTTTTTATTTCTAAATAACACTTTTTACACTGCAAATAATTCACTCTACCATGTAAAATTTCATTCCTGAACCGCAAATGTATTTTTTTTAGTTGTAATAGTGGTGAGTAGGCAGCCATCTCAGGTAATTTTGCCTGGTCATTTACTTTCAGAAAGAGCCAGCACTTTAGGATGGAACTGCTTTCTGGCAGGCTGTTGTTTCTCCTTCTCAATGTAACTGAATGTGAGTCAGTGGGACCTGGATTTTACTATTGAGTGCTGTTCTTAGATCTACCAGGGGGGCTGTTACTTTGTGTCAGGGAACTGTTATCTTCCTTCCCATTGTTCTGTTAGGCTGCTGGGGAGGAAAGGGAGGGGGTGATATCACTCTAGAGGTGGCCATACACGGAGAGATCCGCTCGTTTGGCGATGTCGCCAAACAAGCGGATCTCTCTCCGATATGCCCACCTTGAGGTGGGCAATATCGGACTGATCCGATCGTGGGCCCTAGGGGAACGGCCGGTCGGATCGCGGGACCGCATCAACAAACAGATGCGGCCGCAATCTGACAGGATTTTTTGTCCCAAAACTAGGAAGCCCTACTCGGTCTGTCGGCAGCTTTTTTCGACCCGTGTATGGCCACCTTAACTTGCAGTACAGCATTTAAGAGTGACTGAAGTTTATCAGAGCACAAGTCACATGACTGGGAACAGCTGGGAAACTAACAATATGTCTAGCCCCATGTCAGATTTCAAAATTAAATATAAGAAAATCTGTTCACTCTTTTGAGAAATGGATTTCATTGCAGAATTCTGCAGGAGCAGCACTATTAACTGATGCATTTTGGAAAAAAAAATTCCCATGACAGTATCCCTTTAAACTCCCTGTTCTTTCTTGTTACCCCCTGGAGTATGATTCTACATCTGTCCAAGTTCATAATGATTGCTCACCAGCAGCACAGTTGTACAAATCAGCCCAGCCCTCGCAGCCATGGCAGACAATATGAAAACAGCCACAGGTGTAAGAATTAGGAAATCATGCCAAGCGGCTGCTTTTACACAAACAATACTCAACAAAAGCAGGATGAGGACAAGAAACTCAAGCGAAGGATTTCCTCATTTTATGAACACAAATAACCTAGTAGCACAGAGGAGAGAATAGGAATGGTAAAGGCAAGTGGAAGGTGGGGGGTGAGGTCTGAGTCTTTATGTCCACCCCACCCACCAAGTTAATCATCCAAATACAGCTAACAGATGAACATGAGAGTGGGGTTGCTCATGGGAATTAATGTATGACCTCATCTGCTTTGTGTTCCCTAGAACAAAGGAATCTGCTCTTTAGTGTAGAATGTTGTAATCTTTGTTAACTCTTTCTATACTGGTAAAAAGTGTCTGCTGTGGCAGCAAAGGGGTTACATAGTCATCTAATCCAATTCAATTGATACAATGCCAAACTGGTTATAAATATATTTATTTATACATTGCCGATATGTTATGAAACTATAGATTTGACAAAACAAGGTTTATGCAAAACTCTCTTTGGGTGTAGTTACAACTCTCTTTAAAACCTCAGTCCTTTGTCTCTTTTTTTTAACAAGAGAAAAAAAATATAGTTGTTGGTTGCCAAAAATAAATAGCAAATTCTATATACAGTACTACTAGTGATAGATTAAGATAATTGGGACCCACACCGGCGCATTTGAGTTCAGCTTTTGCATTGTCTCTGGTTTTGCTGGAACACACCTGTGGCCAAGGCAAATGCTGGTTTTGATGTATCATTGTTTTGGCCACTGATCCTATAGCTTTTGTTAGCAGGCTTTTCAAGCCTGCTGACAAGACTCATGCAAGGAATCACAAATCAGTGATTAGTTTGGTTGCTGTGAGTTATTTGACCTCTATGCTAACTGCCAAAAACCATTTGGTCATAAGCATTTATTGTATGTGTTATTTTAACTAATCCAAAAGATTATAGCCAGATTAATTGGAATTAAATAGGTTTTTAATTGCAATCAGATAATTTTAACTTGTGACCATCAAACCATGCACTGCCATTCATAAACAATGTGTATTATAAATGTGCTTGTCTTAAATACACTATTGGGCCACATACCATGATACAGAGTTTGATAGGGGCTCCCCAGTGGGAGGAATTACAAATAATCGTTCAGATCTGGGGATTACAATATTACAATGTAAGCAATTATGATAATATTTTAAATGAAATTATATGCATACACTTTCATTATTTATATGGTATTACACCATGCTGAACATAGTTCTGCAACTGAATAAGAAAGCACTCGCCACGTCATTTGCAGAAACATGACATATATGGAAAGTCAACCAAGATACACAACAGTTGACTGGCCAATACAAAGATAAGATTGTCCACTGTATAAACTGTAGTATTGGAAACTTGTGGGCTCTCCACATTTCTTTGTAAAGGGCAGATACCCAGTATTGTATAACAGTGGCTTAAGTGGTGGGAGGACAAACTGCAAACAGAATTCTTACAAAAGTACTAAGTTTTTGATAAGTCTTAGTCAGGGATAGATGTCCTTCAGCTCTCCAGCTGTTACTGTATATTCCTGTGCCTATCAGGTCCCAACAACAGCTTTGTTGCCTTTGTAATTACAGGGCCTGACTATCTCCTTCCAACTCTTCTGCACCTTTAGCCTAGCTGCTTACCAGGTCAGTTTTATGCATAGATTAATCTGTCCGTGTGCACCAAATGAAAGGCTATTTATACATAATTGGTTTTACTGAATTAACACCACAATATCAGAATGTAAGTATTAGAGGCCAATTTAAGAACGTTCAGGAAACGTTCGTTTCTCTAATTCAGGCTCAAATTATCATATTTTTTTCATAGTACCTTAATCCACAATTATTTCATAATTTATCAAGTGCCCAAGCCATAAAATCCATGGATACAAAAGTAGCCTAATTAAAAGCTGCCAAGGTTATGTAGAAGTCAATGGAAGTTGCCCTTCTTTTTTAGCAAAGTTCTGTGTATTTTGTTCATGGTTTTATAGTTTTTTTAAGAGATCCATTTGTTCATTGTCATGGGTTCATTCACAAAAATTAAAGGTTTTCAGGTTTTATTTGGAATCTCTCTATTTATTCTAAAATTAGAATGTTAATAAATGGGCTGCTCTTGAAGCCATCATCTGCTATTGTAGCAAAAACATAACATGTTATTTGAAAAAAAATGATGCCGTCATCAATCTGCCATTTTTTTAATCTTTCCTATGAAGCGATAAGGCTCAGAGATGGGAAAACAAACTGTAGCAATAACTCTTTGCATGGACAGCTTGTGCAGGGGAAATGTCCTATAGATTCAATGATATAAAACTAGATTTAGCTGATAATTTTCTTTATCCAAAACCTCCAGCTGGCAAGTAATGGAATTGCTGCTGGTAATTCAAATTATATTTTTCCTAAACAGCTTGAATCAATAGATACAGTATACATTTCTCAGAGAGCCAGTACTTATAGCTGATTAAAAATAAAGTGTTCCTATCATATTATTCTATAACAGAGATAGCCATCAAACTCTGATTTTATTCTCATGCTAGTTGGATAGCCACCTACTAGGGATGGGCGAATTTGACCCGTTTCATTTCGCTGAAAATTCGCCATCAGCGAAATGTCGCAGACGCCCATTAAAGTCTATGGGCATCAAAAAAATGTTGTCGCGCGGCGAAATTGTTTTGACTCGCGTCTTTCTTTTTTTTTGACGCACGCCGCCATACAAGTCTACGGACGTCATTTTTTTGGCGAAACGAGGCGAAAAAAATCGCCCATCCCTACCACCTACTAATCCCCTCTTATTCCTAGGGTAAAGGATTTTTCTCCTTCCAGAATGAATGCCTTCATCATGTCATTTATTTGGAAACTGGGAGTTCAGAGTTTTAACGGGAGGAAAGAGCTTGTGAAGAAAAACATAAACAAATGTTATTATTATTAATATAATCTAGTTGAAAGATGGTAATAGTAGAACAGGTATGACAGGTAAAATATGAGAATGGCCAAAAGTAAGAAAACAGGGAAACAACATTAAAAAAGGCAAAATAAAAAGACAAATATAAGTAAACAAAAAAAAGCCTAAATGCAAGTTAGATATATAATTTTTGCAAAGAAATAGCTACATAGATGGGGTAAGTTGGCCAAAAAAAGGTTTGGATAATGACAGGTAAGATATAGAAAACGATTTTTTATCTATTCATTGGATTTATATCATATAAGTCAATAATGGCTTATTTTTAAACTGCAGCAAAATCATCACCACATTAATATTATTGTACACTCTGTAAAATATTATGGGGCCCATTTACTTAGCTCGAGTGAAGGAACAGAGGAAAAAAAACTTCAAATTTCGAATGTTTTTTTGGCTACCTCGACCATCGAATGGGCTACTTCGACCTTCGACTTCGACTTTGAATCAAACGATTTGAACTAAAAATCGTTCAACTATTCAACCATTCGATAATCGAAGTACTGTCTCTTTAAAAAAAAACTTCGACCCCCTAGTTCGCCACCTAAAAGCTACCGAAGTCAATGTAAGCCTATGGGGAAGGTCCCCATAGGCTTTGCTAGCATTTATAGCTCAAAGAAATATCCTTCGATCGATGGATTAAAATCCTTCGAATCGCACGATTTTTCGTTCGATTGTTCGATCGAACGAATTGCGGTAAATCATTCGACTTCGATATTCGAAGTCGAAGGATTTAAATTCGGCAGTCGAATATAGAGGGTTGATTAACCCTTGATATTCTTAAGTAAATTTGCCCCTATGTATAACTCCTTGAAATTATTTTATAATTGACTTTAGCAAGAATGGGCTTTAGTCTAAAAAAATTACCATCACTGCTTTTGAAATTACTTGTTATCTCCAAATTTCTTTGCCACCTGCTAAAATGGCCTGTGACTTTCAGAAAGGAACACAGCAGCAGCCATTATAATGTCATATAGATATCAAACAGCGGGAACTAAATAAAGCCCAAGATATATCACTAAAAACAAATCGAGCTGCAACTTGGGAGTCAGATTTGCATAATTTTTCAACACTCTTTTTTATTAGCTACACAGGCACCAGATAGAGCAGATCCTGATATATATCTGTGCATGTTCTGTGTGGTGCCTGTCTTTCCTATTAGAGAGGAGTAAATAGGCAATATGGGTCATTAAACTGTGCTGAGTCCAGGAATGAAATATAACTTTTGAATGTAAAATTACTTTTCATATTACCAATTACCGGGTGCAGAATGTGATGTAATCCATTTTATTCATCCTCTCTTGGCTAACTGGAATGCCAATCAGATGCATGAATAGCGCTTGCATGGGATGAATAAGCCAAGCTTCTTTATAGCTATGTAATAATACAGTGCTACTACCATAGCGGAAACGGTCTAACCTTTAATAGTCTCCTGGGGAAGTGCCAAAGTATTGTTTAATTAGCATTAAAAGGGTTAGGCTTAATTACATTTAAAAAAAAAATGTTTAAGTAAACTGAACCTAATTTTTACAAGTGACTATAATGTTTCTTTACCAGAATATTTCAGCTGGCAGAAAAATACTTGATAGCCTCTCTGCACCACCTGTCACTGACATGAATGAAAATATTGGGCAGTATTCAGATGTGAACAAAAATGGATCAATATATAAATATAGATAACCAATTCTAACCATGTACACACACACATACACACACACAATCATTTAATGTTGTGAAGCAAATATCTTACATACTGTATTCATGGGGAAATGGAATACATTTGCAAAGACAATTGTGAATGTTAGTGACCTTGTTTTCACACCTCCTCAAAAGTTTGAGACCAAGTGGCTTTTGCAAATATTAGCAGTGTATATAATAAAACTTTGCAATCACATTTGGCAACAAAATATTTGCAAAACAGCATTTTAAATAACACTTGCAATTTTTAATTACATCCCCCTTAGGTTTACAGTAAGGGGATTTAAAACTGCTTGATCCTTTATAAAAATTGCACAATGAACTGTAGTAGGAAGGTCAAGGACAGTGAGTACAGGTATGGGATCTAGTATCAGGAAACCCATTATCCAGAAAGCTCAGAATTGTGGGAAGGCCACCTCCCATAGACTCCATTTTAGTCTACTAATACAACATTTTAAACATATTTCCCCTTTCTCTGTAATAATAAATCAGGACCTTGTACTTGATCCCATCTAAGATATAATATAATATAATATTGGAGGCAAAACCACTCTTTTGGGTTCATTTAGGGGCACATTTACTCAGTTCGAGTGAACGAATAGAATAAAAAAAACTTTGAATTTCGAATGTTTTTTTTGGCTACTTCGACCATCGAATTGGCTACTTCGACCTTCAGCTACGACTTTGAATCAAACTATTCAAACTAAAAATCGTTCAAATATTCGACCATTCGATAGTCAAAGTACTGTCTCTTTAAAAAAAACTTCGACCCCCTACTTCGCCACCTAAAACCTACCGAGGGAAGGTCCCCATAGGCTTTCTAACAATGTTTTGGTCGAAGAAAAATCGTTCGATCGATGGATTAAAATCCTTCGATTCGAAGGATTTAATCGTTCGATCAAACTATTTGCGGTAAATCCTTCGACTTCGATATTCGAAGTCGAAGGATTTACATTCGGCAGTCGAATATCGAGGGTTAATTAACCCTCGACATTCGACCATATGTAAATCTGCGCCCTAATGTTTAAATGATTTTTTTAGAGATCTGAATTACCGAAAGACCCCTTAGCAGGAAAACCCATTGTACCTAAAATCATAAAATCATTGATAACAAATCTTATACCTGTATAAGAAGATATAACGTGTACTATGTAAAAAATTTTAATTTCCTCTTCATAAGTGCTGAGTAATGATCTAGAGCAGTTCTTTCAGATTTACTTATAATTGACACGGTTATCATGTTTTATGTGTCGAAGAGTAAAACGACAAACCCATTTGCCTTTTTGATCCCAAGAAAAAGAAGCAATATTAGCTTTACAGGTGTACCCCTGCTTAGTGCACATTGATACTCCTGGTATCCAGTATCTATTGTTAGTAGAGGCAAAACCTTTGGGAGCAGAACAGTGTTTTCAATCAAAAGTGTTAGGTCTGAAAAGGTCAGGAGATCTTCTTGAGCTTAGCTAACTGGACTGGAGATTGACTGAACTGAGATATAGAGATTGAAGCTGTGTTTGTGTATGGAGGTAGGGAATGCTCTATAAGCTTTCTCATATCGTATCAGTACATAAGCACTTTTTGATGCTATAGTGGTAAAGGTACTGTATACTATAAATACTATAGTCTCTTCTACTACATGAAAAGTTGTCAGTGCTATTCGGTGTATGCATAGCTATTTAAAATTCAAAAGAACATCTTGAAACATGATTTTCCTAAGGCCAATGACATACTGTATGCAGTATACAAATGAAATGCTCAATACCTCCCATACCTTCCATTCACACAGTCTGAAATGGCTATCATATGCAGCACAGGTGATTTTCAGTGTCAGGAAGAACTGGGTACCAGAAAATGCTGGTGGAGAAGCTATACCTTTGTCGTCAATGGCCTCAATGTTTGTAGTCAAGTCTTGTATCTGGGGTTGTGATGACACTATTGTCATTGTAATGTTATTCAGCAGAACTTGATTTTAAGCGACCTCCTATCTTTTTAAGATAAAAACACATGTGTTACATGGAGATATTTACATTAAGCTTGCTTGAGAATTTCTGTTGTATGGTCTTAATTGGAACATTCTTGCTGTATAGATAATGAGACAAGGTTATCTAGCCAAGGGACTGAAAATCTACATTTTACACAGGAGAAACAGAAACCCACACTACATGTAAGGTTTCACTGTTGTCGAGTTGTATGTCTTTTTTAAAAGCTACCCTTAGGTAACTTAACTATATAATGCATTAAATAAACTGTATGTTGAGTTATGTGTGCATTTGGAGTGTTTTTGGGGTGGGACTTCACCTTAATTGGATTCATCAGAAAGCTCAGAATTATAGGACGTCCATCTTCCATAAAGTCCACTTTAAGCAAATCATTTTATTTTTAGTTATTTCCATTTCTCTGTAATAATAAAACAGTTCCTTATACTTGATGGTAACTAAGCTGCATGGGTCCATATTGGGGGCAAAACAATCCTATTGGGTCCCTTATCCGGAAGACCCCAAGTCCTAAGAAAATAATAGATCCCATATCTGTATAATAAAGCGAGTATTCCCAGTCTTGTCTAATACTGATATATTGCATACTGTAGGGCTGCATATTGGGCTGCAACACTGTCATTTAAAAAACAGTGTTTATCCTTCTGTGAACACTTTGTTTTAGCACCAACAACTTCTGCACCACTTTAGACTTTTGATCATGAAACTAACTAAAACAAAAAAAAATGTACTATGATCGCTGATTTACATATGATTACCCATAATCCCTTGCTCCTGTGAGAACATTAGTATGCTGTGTGATCATATGGAATGCAAATGGGAAATGCTTAGTGTATCTCTCTCTCTCTTAAAAACAACATCTCCATGGATTAATAAAAGAGTTCTTCATTTATGTGTTACCGCTTCATTTACGTGTTACCTCTGTAAATTATTTCTTTGCTACAAGAAAGAGATGTATGATCTAGTAACAGGGATATAGAGTCTCTTGTTTCTTTTAATAATTATTTTGTACTATACAACTATTGGCAATTATGACAAGCACTAGCTGAAGGGGGTGTATTCTCAATTCAGTTCATAGATGAATTCATGTCATATTTCTGCCTTATGCTGCTTTGCCTCTCAATCCAAGGGTTTACATGCATAGTAATAAGAACTCGTCATGAGTATTTTTCATACCATGGGCCAGATTCAGTTTGATGAGACAAGCTTATTACTGTATATGACATGTAAACTCCATTAAAGTCTAAACTGGGAAAAAATGGAACTGAATTAGGGGAACATTTACTTTTCTCCTCAAGTGAAAACCATAATTTTATCATGGAACTGACTCTAGCCTGAGAAACCATAAAACAAAGTTTTCTCATGGCATTGTATCTGGCCCAATGTTTGATCAGTTTTAATCAATCAGAACAAAGCCCTTAGTTTCATATCATAAAGGTATATAACACAATCAATATAGTATTCAGTTTTTTAGTTAAAAAAAAATACTACATCCTCAACATACTGGTACAGTCTATAATATTTGTAAACGCTTTTCCACTGGTGGATATGGTGGCCAATTGCTTTCCTTTTCACTAAACTCAATGAAAATTGTGCAAAGAAAAAATAGTTTGAATGATTTTTCACACTGCAAGTATCTTTTCATTTGACGACTTAAATTACATTCTTTCTAATGCTGAAGATTGGATCATGTCCAAATCATCAAAATCACACGTGTACTCACTTTTACATTTTGTTTAACTTTGTACAAAAGTTTAAACTAGGAAAGAGGTACCCAGACTTTGTCACCTCGTGATCTACTCTTGCCATCTGACGTCAATTATGATATCTACCTTAAGAACTCATAGCAGGGTGGCACAGAGGCAATTCCGTGTATAAATACCCCCAGTACCCCAATTTGCTGAAATGCATTGAATTCTATGGGCGCCAATTTTCTTTTTACATGCAACAATATTTTTCCACTCTCTAACAGGAACTTAAAAGTGATCGACTGTTAGACCACAATCGACATCTTGGGCACCCCTGAACTGGGGTTTTGTTATACATTCAACTAACAGTGATCACATTGACAATAACCACGTTGATTGCTTATACATAAAACCAATGTGAAATAGCAGAAAGAATTCTGCAACTGGCTCCTGAAAATGCACAGTGGTCTATATTTGAGTAATAATGTGAACTCCCAAATGACCCCTAGCATTTTATTATTGCTCTCGGCAGCAATCCTCAAGTGCTGTGGCAGCTATTTGCAGTAATCGAGATGCCTTTCTTAAAATATCCCATAAAGAGGTGCAGCAACTTAATATCAGCCTAATGAGCTGCCACAAATTAATATCATCCTAATGAACCATTTGCACGGGGGTATATGCTTCCTGTTATATAGAGCTTTACATACAGCTAAATCTGATGTGTACATTCCTCAGCACAGATCACTGAAAGGAGACCGAAAGGCAAATTACACTCTGGGTGCCAAAAGTTAGGCACCCCCAAGCAGTGCTTGAATTGGAGTGAAAAAAGTGGAGGGATGCTCTGTATGTTGAGCATAGCACTGCATGCTAAAACAAGCCCCTCCCACAACCATAAGCCACACCCATTGTCATAAAAAGCCTAACACACTAATACTTTCTGGTTTCACCCATTTTAAAGCAAAAGCCATTTTGCCTTTTTGGTATTTCCTTCTAATGTACAGTTTGATGCCCAGTATGTGTATTATGTACTGCATGTGACCTGTAGGGACTATAAAATGAAAATTGTGCATGTGACTTTCCTTGGCTGCCAATTTAGCTACTGCAAACACATTACCTTTTCTGTGTATTGTGTGTCATAACATAGCATAACCCCATCATATTCTATATTACCCAAGATTATTTAATATATGTCATTCTCTTACTATTCCTTAATCTGCTTGTGTTTAATACCTTCATTTTCTTTTTGTTTCCAGTTTTCTTCTTCTCTCCTTTTCTCTATAACCCTCTCTGATGCCTCCACCTTCTTTATCTGTTTAACTCTTCTCTATCTTTTCTACTTCTCTCCCAGCAATCTTTTCTATCCTTTTATCCTCTATATATTTAACTATATTATATTTTACCTCTGCATTGTATTTGTATGCAGAAGTGGAGAGGAGTAAAAGAATGAGGGAAAGTGAATGGATACAGACACAACCATCCCAAGAGGCTACTCTGTAAAATAGAGACAGACCAAAATCATCTTTGAGTCAGCAATGACCCTACAGTTACGGATCAATTGTAGAAAGAGTCAGCAGAATTAATGAGGGGGGGTGTCGATGGAGCGCATTAGTGCAGCAGTAATATCTATTCTCACAGCTATCATCTTATATGGCTAAAGTAAAGAGCAAACATTTTTAAAGGCAGGTACAGTATATAACATTTTTGCATAGCTTAAGAGACACACTGCCTTCCCGCCGGCTAGAATGTAAACAGCCGGAAGAATGGCAATCAGATCGCTTTGGCTTTCCGAAGTCGCCCGAAGTTTCCTACTGAGGCAACTTCGGGTGACTTTGGAAAACAACGTTTTCCGAGTGCCATCCCGCCAGCGATTTACATTCTAGCAGGCGGGAAGGCAGTTGGGGGAGATAAGTCGCCCGAAGAAGAAGCGAATTGTCGCTGGGCTAATAATCTCCTGAAATAGCAGCGTGTGGCTCAGCCATAAATTGGAATTTTACCTGAAAATGCTCCTCTAGGAGGATTTTTATTGTGGTTGGTTGCTGTACTAATCACCACAAAAAATGAATACACACTGCTACTGCACTAGGAATGTATTGTTATTGAGATCCATGTACAAAGAGTACATACACACATAGATAAGTTGTAAAGGAGAAGGAACACACACTCTCTAGTATCCCAGAGCTGTACAGCAGTTTTTGTGAATACCTGTTTTGGGACACATCCCTTTTATTCCCAGTCTTGGTTTCAGTGATAAGGGACTAGGGACATGTCCATGTCCACTTATTCAGAATCACAGATCAGCATTTACTTTGTATGTACCTGATTACAGTTACTGAGACCAAGGCTGGAAACAGAATCAATGCAGACAAAGATAACAGCCAGCTGTGCTATTCTTGAGGAGCAAGGGGGCATAGCTTACGTAGGGGACCTAGCATCAAAGTCACCGTTTGGAGGGGGCCTGAAGGGACATTTGCAGGAAAGTGTATTGTATTATTGAAGTGAATTGTGGGGCAAATGTCTGCTTTAAACCGATCCATACCTGTACTATTTTAGACTATGCTACGGGACAAAGTTACTAAAGGGCAGAGTGACTAACACTGGCGAAAATTTGCCAGCGGGACATCATTTCGGAACTTCGCCAATTTACTAACGGGCGTACATTTGCTAGTGAAGAAGATAGACTCTAGTGCTACTTCCCACTCTAACGCCAGGCGAATTTTCGCTCTGGCGAATGGACGTAACTACGCAAATTCACTAAGATGCAGAGTTTACTGAACGTTACGCTGGTGTCTTACTTTTTACAGGGTGATAGGCTGAAAAAGATTGTAAATTTTTTTTTGGGTTCCCTCCTTCCCCCCCTACATTTCCTAACATATGGCAACTAAACTATACAGTGGGCACATGTGTAGGGCAATATAACACCTCTATTTTATTAAGGTTCCCTTTTGTAGTGTAATGTAGTAACTGCAACATATACGTCATTGCTAGCGTAACTTTGAACTGCTTATTGTTTTATCGCTAGCGCAAGTTCGCAAGCGTTCGGAACCCTGGGTGCAACTTTGATTTTCGTGAATTAGCGTTGTCCTGGCGAATCTATGCCTGGCGAAGGGTTGCGATGTCAGCAAAGCCGTCGCTGGCGCAAATTCGGAGGTAAGCAAATTTGCCCCTATGTCATGGACTTACTAAAGGGCTATAAGCATTTTGATGGCCTAGAGGAATATACAATTTTGTTATTTGGTGAGATATTAACCCAAAACAATGTGCATTTTATTCCCAAACCATACATGCTTTATAATCAAACATCATTCGTAATTACGTCCTTTACCTTAAATTCTCATACAAGGTTATTACGATTTATCACTCATCATCCCAAACCAATTGGACACATTCTTCTTTATGAACATGTACAATGCCACATGTGTCCTAACACTGCTTTAGTACAGAAATGGCACATGGCAGTGTAGCTAATCATGAAAATAAGATGTTATAGCTGCCATGTAGCTCACATTACTGGAGACAGTTTTCATAGACACCTTCAGAACAGAAAGGTATATATATAAATACGTAGCGAAAGAAAGTTCACACCATAGCAATATATAATGTTATGTTATATCTTTACTGTTATAATGTAAAATAATACTTTATTGTAAGTCGGTTTATCTTCTTATAAATAATTGGTAGATACAGCATTGGCAACAACCAGGGGCCACAATATACCAGCAGCAATTACTGGTTTTATTTGTGTCAACTAAATCACATGCATTGGAGGATGCCCATAACAACTGTTCTCTTAAAGGAGATATATTGTGTTAAAAAAAACAAGAATGTGCAGGTGTATTATAATAATAATAATAATAATAATTTGTGTTCAGGCTGATTTATTGAAAATTTCTGCAAAAACCCTACTTTTCCTGCCCATCTGTTCTACTTCCTGCTGCCTCCTTTCCCAGGCTGTGCAGGGGAGCTGGCAGCTCCCCTACTAAGGAACTGAAACCTGTCTTTGTTTGTGTGAATGCAGGGCTGTGATTGGCTATCCCCCTCCTACTGTGCTTCTGGCAGGGACAGTAAGAACATGCCCACCAATTGTTTAAACATTGTATCAGGTCTATAAGGTGCTCTAATAAAGTGGCTATTTCTAAATGAACATTTATTGCCCAGAGTGAAGCTGGCACCATATATATTTCATTATTACTTACAAGATTGTGGGGAGTAATTTATGCTATTTGTCTCCTTCAATAACAGGTTTTCAACTTGCTTGACATGAACAAATACATGTGAACTTTGTGTATAGTATTTTCTATTGGTGTATGTGCCAATAGGTGACTGCAAAATTTTGCAGCAACCCGAGTTGCTGCTGGAATTGTGAGAAATACTGCATTGTGGGGAATAATATGAACTATTTCAGCATTTTGCGAATGTGCCCATTTAGTTAACAAAAATCTGGGAATTTTTTGGGTATATAATGGATTTTGGACTAAAGCTAAAATCTGATAATATCGCCAAGAGGTACCCAGTGTTTAAAAGAAGTATTTCCCTGAAACTGCAACCCCACGATTTAATCAGCTAACTCTGCAGCATAAGCATTTGGACTATAAAGGGCAACAACCTTGTGCTGGGGATTGCAATCAATTGTAGGAAAGTACAGTCATTTCTTATTTAATTTCCCCTTTTAATGGATTTTTAACTCTAAAACTCCTGCTGTTATGGTTATTTGTGCTGAGCCATAGTGAAGAGTTTCTTGCTTATTACTGAAAATCTGCTGGAGTCACTGAAATTCAGGCAGAAATTTCCTTCATGGGACTATTAAGCACCCTAAAAAGCCTTGGGGAGGGCAAGTAACTGGCAGCATATTATAGGTTCTCAAATACTGCACTCTCTTAGGAAAGACACATGCACACAAAGAAGAATCATACACAAACACAGGTCCGATAATTAAATCATTTCCCCTTGATAAGGTCATTAGACTACAGTCCCTGCACGAGCAGCTTACAATTCGAAGTACCTCCAGTGCTGCATTTTGCTGTATTTTATCGGAAAGGAAAGTAGTGTTTGTGCCAACAGTCCACCTGAACACACGGCTCGGTGCTGATAGGCAAAGCATGACTCGCTTCTTTAATTCTCCATTGCTGCTACAGCCCTATGATGGCGTCAGCATCGTGTCATATTGTCAGCCATTCTCATTGGTTCGCTCAGCCTGGCCATCTCGGCTGTTTTCCTGCTGAGATAGAAGCATGCACTTATGAGCTGATCTGCATGAATACATTAGTGAGTTGAAGTCCCTATTGTATTAAGCTACATCCTGTAGTCATTCCAGTATTGATCAGCTGTTCAGATTCTGCCTGCTGCATTTCACGTTCTAACTTTAACTCTTCCCCTGCTAGAACCATTATAGGATAGAGATTCCAGGACGAAGCTGATGACTTTTCATAGGAAACAAGGTGTAAAGTCAGTTCTCTAACCTATAGTGGGATGAGAAAGCAGAGAAAGGAAATACATTATAGGTTTGTTTGTTTTTTTTTTTAATGCGTAAAAAGACATCTTCTAATTAACATCATAAACCATGTTAAGATGCTATTACAGGCTCAAGAGGAAATTACTGCTGGGGAAAAGCATATCCCACATTTCCACCAGCTCTTGTAAAACATAAATAAGTGGAGTTTTACAACATCAGTTTATTAGTAACACAGCATAACAATAATCCGGATTATTAACCAGTCCCTTGTCAGAAGCACACTCCATAATAAACAGCACCATACCATGATACTGTGAAGGTTTAGATTAAATCTTATATTTATAGACATAATTAAGAAAATGTGCTGGCTTGTCACTACTTCTATAGACCTAAGATAACATTTATTAATGTTCATGTGGTTATTCAATCCAGAGTGCAGGAATTTTTAAAGGGACAATGCATCTATCTTTTATACGTATCAAATTGTGATTTTTTTTTTTTTGAAACATATTTTTATTGGGTTTTGTCATAGAAACACAGGAAAGAAAAAGAAACATAAAATCAATAAACAATAAGAAACAATACAGCTGTAACAGTTCAATTAAGTTTTCAGCATATACATTCTTGGTGGATAATGGGTTACATGTTAATAATTTCCATGGTCCAAATTATCGCTTTTTTGGGAGGTGAGGATGGGAGCAGGTTATTGTCTGACCTCTCTCTGCTCATTATCTGGTGGAGTTACCGTGTGGTGGTTAAGGTTGCCTGTTGTATCCCCTGCACTCTGTGAACTTGTTGTGTATTCTTCCCAAATTTGCCATACTTTTATGTATTGTTGAGCCGTGTTGGTTATTCTGGCTGTCATTTCCTCAAACCTTTTATTACCTTCGACCCTAGATATAACCTCTTTTATGGTGGGAGTCATTGAGGATTTCCACTTAGAGGTTAATGCTATGCAAGCTGCTGTTGTAATTTGGTTGACTATCTTCTGGGCAGATTTTGTAAATTTAGGGATTGGGAGGGCTAATAACAGGTGAGGCATTTCAATGTTTAACGTAGTTTTCATAACCTTACATATTAGATTAGATACCTCCTTCCAGAATTCTGTTAGTGATTGTTTTTTTTAATGCATTTTGCCCACTGTTTTGATTGACATATAAAACTTTATTTTTGTTTCTATAAATGAGTAAATGATGTGCAAAGAGTTAGCAACTTGGTCTTTATAGAGTTAGCAACTCTCCTAAAGGAGAACTAAAGCAAAAAAAAAAAAATTAGAAAAAAAAACAAAAGAAATAAAGAATAGGCTAGAAATGTTATACATTTTGTTTTGGGCTTCTGTACCAGCCCAAAGTAACCACAGCCCTTTAACAGGGAAGATCTGTGTCTCCAAAGATGCCCCAGTAGCTCCCCATCACCCTTTTCTGTTGATTCACTGCACATGCTCTGTGCTGCTGTCACTTACTGAGCTTCGGGATCAACTCAAAATATTCAGTACACATAGAATAGAAATGTCACAATATAAGGCTGATTAGTAATTAATACAGATCATTACTACATGCCAACTCAGAAACCAGTGCAACTAGCAGCAGCATTTGATAATTAGCCCTGCAGCATCCTCTTATATTATAGACCAACCTCATTTTCTGCTTGATAATTTGCGACGACCCCTAATCATAGCTTCTCAACAGCTGCCCAGAGCCCACTGAGCATGTGAGTGTAGCAGACACTTTCCAAGATGATGACCCCCTGTTTGAAGTCCTGGATCATTGCTGCTATTGAGAAGCTGAAACTTTAGGCTGGTGCAATTAATTCAGTATATACAATATGGCATTTTTAGCCATACTCATTTTCAGGGTTTAGTTCTCCTTTAAAGGAAATGGGATTTTGGATTTGGTAATCCGCAGTAATTTACAACTTTCAAAGTGCTTGGTACACCATAGTCAGTATGGGATTAATACTGCTAAAGAATGCAAAACTCCGAACTCTTCTGGGGTGTGCCATTGCCAGTGAGCTTCTCATACACTACAATGGGAAGCATCTGCTGTCCATTTAAGAAGTACCAAATTCTGACAAAATACTGAGCTTTGAAATTCTATATATGATGCATATGGCATACATTAACAGGCATGCAAAGACCTAAGGGTGGGACTACATGGACGTTTTCGGCACGATCCGACGTGCTGCAACAAAACGCCAGCGTCAACTCGCAAGAGACCGAAATAAGGTAAGTGGATGCATTGTCAGATGGTGTCGCAGCGTTGATCTGACGCAACACGACGTTGTGTCACATCGGATCAAAGCTGCGACTTCAACCGACATTTCCATTACTTACCTTGTTTCCGTTGCATGCGATTTGACGCCGGCGTTTTGTTGCAGGGCGTTGGATCGCACTGAAAAAGTCCATGTAGTCCTACCCTAAGAGAATATGGATACATACTTCTGATTTTGTCTCTAGAGTACTCATATTTCTATTTCCGCCTTTATTATATTATATTATTATTATATTATATTATATATTACATTAGCTGTAACATGCTTACCATAGAGCACGGTTAAATATTTGGTTAATTTTAAGTTAATTGACAATTTGAATGTAAAACTTGCTTTTTTTTGCAAGTAGTACAGGTGATTAACTGGAGGATTCTTTATGTCACCCACATAGTAGCAGGTAATGTTACAGACAAGTCAAATCACCCTCATTTTTATGGAGGCACCACATCGTCATCCCCCGCCGATCCTGTGACCCAAAGTAACAGCTGTCAATCTTGACCTTAAAGAAACAATTCAGTGTAAAAATAAAAACTGGGTAAATAGATAAAAATATGATAAAAATGTTTAAAATATACTTAATTAGCCAAAAATGTAATCTATAAAGCCTGGAGTGACTGGATGTCTAACCAATCCAACTTCCTGCTTTTTAGCTCTCTAACTCTGAGTTAGTCAGCGACTTGAAGGGGGGCCAGTGTCAGACTGGGACACCAGGGGCCCACCCAAAAACCTTTGACCATTGGCCCACCAATTAATCTTAGACCAGGGGCTCATTCTTAGTACTATTATTCTTCCTCTACTCACTCAACTTCTATTCTCCTAGTCTCTTTTATTTGCATACTATAATCTATTAGTCCATCTATTTAGTCTTTGTTCTGATAGAAATAGGGAATGGCTATGAAATAGCCCAAATGTTTAGCCGCATGAGGGCCAACTGACACTTAGGCCCACTGGGACTTTTCCTGGTATCCCGGTGGGCCAGTCCAACACTGAGGGGGACCACAAGGAACATAACTGTTCAGTGAGTTTGCAATTGATCCTTAGCATTTAGCTCAAATTCAAAAGCAAACAGTTATGGTCCATGTGGCCCCCCCTCTAATCACTGCCTGGTAACTATATCAGAAACATTGCATAGACTATCCATTTACCCAGTTTTTTTTTTATATATACTGAACAATTCATTTAATTTTACTCAAAAGCACTGAAGTGCACCCTGAATCCTTTGAAACAAGTAGAACAAGGAAAATGCACGGGGGGCAAGACTGGGGTGTCGTTTGGGGTGTCATTGGTATAGCTTGGGTGGTACGGAGGCGGTGGTACTGGTTTATCAAACAGTGGAGTGTTATCATAGCACCAGCTACAATGCCAGCCTAAACCCAGTAAACACATACAATGACAGGATCACTTACTAACATTTTACCTGCATGCATGTGCCACTACTGATCATATCTTAACTTATTTTTGTTTTTTTTTTATTCCCTGTCAGGCATTCTTCATCTGCCTTTCATCTGTATTTTATTACGATATTAGCTACAGCCTTATCTCCTCCTTGATACCCCCTCCACCATGTTTCACCTAAATCTGTTCCATTTACTAATTTAGTTTTTATGTTATTACTGGATATGTTTATCTACAGCATAATTTTAAAAGAAATGTGTTATTAATAAACTACATTGTGATTACAACTGATGAATCGAGAATATTTTAAATGAACTTTCTTGGTTTTTAAGGTTAATCTATGACTGTTGTAATTCATAATTAATATATTTTATGAAATTATTTTTAGGTGTGCTGCCTAATAAACAATAGGATATGTATTACTAGCTGGCCAGATCCAAATGTTATTTATATGCTGCCCTAGGAGAAGGACTTTTCATTGTTTTGTATCGTTTTACTTATATGCTGTGGTTGTATCTTATTATACAGAACATTGTGTTTAAGGGTATTACATTGCACCACTTCTACTTTTTGTTTTACTAAACCCAGTACATTACAGCTCCATTGATCTATTCTGAAAAACTATGTTAAAAGTATTGCATATTTTCACAGTTAGAGGCCTATTTATTAAAGGTCGGAATTTAGCAGTTGTAGAGGTTTTTGAAGCCACCACTAAACTCACAAACAATCTAATGCGATTATACGAACACGAAAAAACCTCAAAAAATATTCTCCACAAATTGCTAGGAATTGTCCGAGTTTTTCAGACAATTCCTAGCAAAACGAATTTAAAAACCTTTAAAAGTACGACTGGATTAAAAGCAGATTCCACTGACTTCTTTAGCACATCAACAACTTTTACTTGGCAAAGTTTTGCATTAGCGTTTTTCAGAGATTTTACACTTAATACATTTCAAATGTTTAGAGATTTTCAGAGATATAGGAAAACCACAAATGTTTTGAGGTTCATGGAAAAAATAGAAATTCAATTTTAAGTAAATGAGCCCTTTAACTTCAATGCATCTGCAAAACATTTTTTTAATGAAATTGTATTATAGATTTAGGGGCTAACTTTTAGTATTATAGAATGGCTTATTCATAGCAAGTTTTTCTGTTGTTTTTTTTATTTTTTGAGTAATGTGGTTTTTCTTTTGCCTCCTGATTTTAGGGGGTAGCTGACCCTGTCTGGTGCTTTAAGACTTCCATTGCATTGTTGCTACTTTTGTTATTTACGTTTCTAGGGTGAGGGGGATCAAAGTAACAAGATAGCTGTTGAAATTCCAAACTGAAGAGCTTCTAGACAAAAAGTTAAACAAAAACAAAAAAATTTAAAAAAGCCTAATTGTATAAGAAAGTTGAATAACACCCTAAGGAAAGAAATACTTGTGAGTAGTTGAGGACCAATCATTCACAAGCAGGTGAAAGAAACACCAGGTCCTGTATATTTGTAGTTACTCATGGGACAGTTGGCTGCAAAGTTACGTCCCTTCGCCATAGCGCAACTTTGTCTGGCGTAAGGGTGCGAAGTAGCGCTAGAGTAGGTCCACTTCGCTAGTGAATTTACGCCAGCACCCGTTAGTAAATCGGCGAAGTAACTAAATGATGTCACGCTGGCGAATTTGCGCTAGCGTTAGGCGCTTCACACTTGGGTGAATTTGCCCCGGTGTGTTTGCTTTATAAACACAACTATAGCTTATATAAACAAGCTGCTGTATAGCCATTGGACAGCCATTCAAAGCTGAAGAAAGAGAAAAAGAGCAGGTTAAACAGCAGATAACAGATAAGCTCTGTAGTATACAATGGGATTCTTTAGAACTTCTCTGTTATCTACTGTATATCCTGTACTTGAATAGCTGCCCCCATAGCTGCACAGCAGTTTGTTTATATAAACTATAGTTGTGTTTCCGAAAAAAAATACAGCAGTGTTACCAGTGACATATTGAGACCTTACAACAAGAATTAGTAATGTGTGGGTCAACCTGAAGCCCGTGGGTCTGGTGGGTTTGGGTGAAACTCACATAATATATTTGGTCCATGGTTGGGTGAAGGTCGGGCTCTTCCTTCTGCCTTTGCCGTCTTCCCCGCCCACAAAATAACAGTGCCCCAACGTCCAGTTGCATCTATATATAGGCACTCAGCCACCCTCCATACAGATAGGGGCTTTAATTCTGGTCTTTAATCAGTGAGGTTAGGGTCGGGTGCGGGTCAAGGATTTCTTGACCCACACATTGCTAGTGGGATCCCTCCAATTTAAAAACGAATATTCCATAGTAACATTTTGTCTGTTGTGTGTTATGAAAAACATACATAGGGTACATTTACTAAGATATATGATAAATTATTATAATTGCCGATTATTTATACAGTATAAAGTTGTCATGTCCATCAGTGCATTACAGAGATTGGCCATCTTTTACACCACTGTCTACCACAGTGAAGTGTACAGTCTTAAGAGCTCATGTACTAAAAGCGGAAATGTACTATTATCCCCATTAATATCAATGTAGGACAGTTTGTGGTGCTTGTTATGAGAGTGGGAAATGCTATGTGTGCCATTATGTTTTTTTTATAAAATTACACATACATTAAGCATAAAACACACAGCAGCAGTTTATCTTATACACACTATAAAGCAAAAAAATTCTTTAAGAAATCAAAATAAATGACATGTAGGATTGCAATTTTATGACAGTCAGCAAAATGAGAGACAGTGCATATGTGCATCTGACATCCTTTTGTATTATTAAAGGGCTTGTTTATAATTTAGGCTGTGTTACATTTACCCACTGCTAGAGATGTGCGAACTGGCTGAGCATAATCCATCACAAGAGCCTGAAAGAGCAGCAGTTTAAATATCTTTAAACCATTATGCAGATGAAAATAGATGCAAATTCTGTACAAGGTAACTGGCTATAATAAGACAATATTCTACTGCAATACCAGTTACAAATCAAGTTAACTGTGGTGTTTATGGAATGTAAAAAGGTATTTTAAAATGTTTAATCATCCAAAGTGATCATTTTTAAATATTTTTGTTTTATAAAATAGGCAAACATGAGAGACGAGGAATGGAAAAGGTATGCTTTTAATATGGTAAGTTAGGATGCTTTCATTCCTTCTTACAGTAATGGAGCGTATAATGCATTGCATGCACAGAATATCATTTACTGCCTATTTGTATTTATACTGTACCTTTGAGAAGTATACTTTCAACTATGGCCCAGCCAGAATAGAAAACCAATACCATCTGCTTGAGACTACTACAGTTATGGTTATTTTAATTTATGATTTATATCCAAGCTCTTTGTTGCTAAAGCAAGCAGGCAGCCCTAACCCTTAAGTAAAAATACAATTATAGTTTGTTGCACTATTATATTTTAGGGTTTAATAAACATGAATAGATATGAGTTAACTTTATTGTTTCATTTAAACTGGTAGAAAATGTAAAGGGGGCACACATAAACCCATTCTGCAGGTGTGGAAGTGATATATCCTGCAGAACTGACATGATGGCTAAACTGTCACATTGGGGAATTTACTATGGGTCGAATATCGAGGGTTAATTATCCTGTGTTTGTATGATCGAAGGAAAAATCGGTCGATCGAATGATTAAATCTTTCTAATCGAACGATTCGAAGGATTTTAATCGATCGAACGATTTTCCTTCGATCAAAAAAAGCTAGGAAAGCCTATGGGGACCTTCCCCATAGGCTAACATTGATGCTGGGTAGGTTTTAGGTGGCGAAGTAGGTGGTCGAAGTTTTTTTTAAAGAGACAGTACTTCGACTATTGAATGGTCGAATAGTTGAACGATTTTTAGTTTGAATCGTTCGATTCAAAGTCATAGTAGAAGTAGCCAATTCGATGGTCGAAGTAGCCAAAAAATTTTTAAGTATTTTTTATTCCATTCCTTCACTCGAGCTAATGTGCCCCTAAGCGTTGCATTAATTGTTTCTAAAAGTAGATTCACAGCAGATTTTTTAAGAAGAGTCCCATATTTTTCATATGATCTGGAAGCTACTGTATATCCCAAAAGGCCTGGAAAAAATTTTCCTATTCATCACTAGAAATAAAATAAACATAACTTATAAGGATAATTGTGATTGTTATAGATATGCATTGTTTACAGTAGTGAACTGACCAAGTTTAAACTTGTAGCCAGGTGCTTTTACTGTATATTATAAAATCCCAGTGATCCAAATAAAAAACAAAGTTCGAGCTCTTGAAATAAAAAGTGGTAAGTGAGTAAGTAAATTATTTTATCTGGTCCAAACTCATTACAGCTCAACCAAACTGGCTTCTTAAAAAAATCAGGCTAGGAAAGCCGATGGTTCTATCTACATTCTGTAAACTCTTAGTCATTAATAAATCAACAGACTAAGAGCTCAGCTGTGAGAGATGGCTGAGTACATTGTAGTTGAAATGTTCGGGCAGATATCCAAATGCTTATTCGTTATGAGCATTGGCATCTTAACCCTTTGCCCACAAACAATGGCATAGCTGCTGCTGATGTTTTATTGCAGATACATTATTTGTTTCTATCTCTGACACCTGCTGGACACAACAGGCAAAGGTTATTGTTATAATGTAGCAGAAAATCCTATATCCAAATCCAAATAACCAGTTTGTCTCACTGGAAAAGTAAATACTGCATGAAGAGGTGGCCAGTGGTTTTCAGTGTTAAGGAAAGTATACTGGTATTTCTGTCATTAATGCAACAGCTTATTCTATAAGGGTACAGGGTTGCTTCCTGACAAGTATATTAACATCCCAGCTGGCATAAATGAGGATTAATGGCAATGTTTGCTTCAGAAACACTACTATTGTTTATATAAATAAACTGCTGTGTAGCCATGGGGGCAGCCATTCAAAGGAGAAAAGGCTCAGGTTACACAGCAGATCACAGATAAGCTCTGTAGAACATAATGGTGTTATCTGTTATCCACTATTTATCCTGTGTCATATAGCCTTTTTTCAATTTCCATCATTGCTACACGGCAGCTTGTTTATATGAACTATAGTAGTGTTTCTGAAGCAAACACATCAGTTTTACCAGCGCAGGGCAACACTACATGATATTTTCATTACTTTAGAACACTTTCATTTTTTGTTGTTACTGTTCCTTTAAATTTATCAAATGCATCATAAGTGAAACTAAGGTTTTGGCCTCAATTAGACTTCATCAGGGTTATTGTTCCATACACCATCACTTTAAATAAAAGCAAACCTATGTGTACAAACAAAGCATGGTATATTATCCTATATAATAAAGTTGAAGTGTCTCTGCGTCCAGTCCCTGTGTCCGTGGGATTGCGCTACTGCGCATGTGCCCCACGGACCTCTAGCGCCCGTTAATTTAACGGGCTTAATGTCTAGTAGTAAATAAGTGTCAGGCAAGAAAAAAATAAATAAAAAATGTTACCAAATTGATTTTTTTAACCTTAAAAGGTTATATCAATGTTCTTATTCAAATACACAACTTGCAAGTAGGTTGCGCTATGAAAATATTACTGACTTTACAGTTGTTATAGATTTTTGAGTACCCAGGCATTACTGGATACTATATTGAATATGCCGCTTGGGATAGATATATAAGGATAGATAAGGATAGATATAGATTAAGGGGCAAATTCACTAACCTCCAAAAATTAGCCAGCGACGGCTTTGCTCACATCGCAATACTTCGCCAGGCGTAGATTCACCAGGACAACGCTAATTCGCTAAAATCCGAAGTTGTGTCCAGGGCGCCGAATGCTGGCGAAGTTGCGCTAGCTTCACTGCGGCAAGCGAAGCGAAGTTAGTGCTAGGGTTGGCTAATTTGCATACGGCGGGAAGTTAACGTTGAATGGACGTATATGTAGCAGCAAATACATTACACTGCACAAGCCCAGGGAACCTTAATAAAATAAAATAGAGTTGTTATATTGCCCTACACATGAACCCAGTGTATAGTTTATGTGCCATATGGTAGGAAATGTAGGGGGGCAGCTGGGTACCCCAGAAAAAAATTACAATCTTTTGCAGCCTATCACCTTGAAAAAGTCACCAGCGTTTTTTGGGACTTTGAAAAATTTTCAACTATTTTTTGAGGAAGTCCTATCTACTCTATTGCACTTTGCCTGGTCTGAGGTGGCGAAGGCAAGTCTGGTGCAAGAGGTTACGTTCAGTAAAATCCGCATCTTAGTGAATTTGCGAAAGTAACTCTCTTTCGCCAGAGCGAAACTTCGCCTGGCGTAAGAGTGTGAAGTAGCACTAGAGTCTATCTCCTTTGCTAGCAAAGTTATGCCAGCGACCGTTAGTAAATCGGTGAAGTACTGAAATGACATCACGCTAGCGAATTTTCGCCAGCGTTAGTCACTTCGTCCTTTAGTAAATTTGCCCCATAAAGAGATAAGAGAATGACAGATGAGAGACAGACCGATAGACAGACAGACAGACAGACAGACAGACAGACAGACAGACAGACAGACAGACAGACAGACAGACAGACAGACAGACAGACAGACAGACAGACAGACAGATAGATAGATAGATAGATAGATAGATAGATAGATAGATAGATAGATAGATAGATAGATGGATGGATAGTATATGTATTCTCTCACAAAATTATGGAAGTTACCATAGCCCTGGATTCATCTGCCATACCAACATCACAACAAGGCATTCCACACCCTCGCAATGACAAGGCATTTGCACTGGCTCAGGTGAAAATTCTATAAATCTTTTGTTCTTTTCTCTGTTATAAAAATGCTATCATGTTTTTTTAAAATTCCCTTTTTAGTGATTCCAGCCATAATCCCATGACACCTTTTGAATTGTTTTGTTTAACATTGTACAGGATTGGGGACATCACTAAAAAGGGAACTTAAAAAACATGATAGCATTTTTATAACAGAGAAAATACAGTAGGCCATCCCAACATAAGCCCAACACAAATATACAAGGATTGCAGGATACAGAGCTTTTAGCAGCCATTATCACTGTGCGAGGCCAGAAAAAAAGAGCCAAAAGAGATTCAGCAGATCCCAAATGTCCCAGTTAAAAGAAACCTATAACTTTTTCCTACAATTGTAGGAAAACTGCACTGGACTGTATTTAAATAGAATATACTGTATACTGTAAAATATATAAACTAAGTCAAACAGAGGGTTATATGCTAAGACAGATATTCTTGCAATAGTATAGCTTTTTCAAGGCTTATTTGTTTATAAAATAAACTTATATTGTTATTGTTTATATAGTGACAACATATTCCACAGTTTTACTTTATTATACATTAGTCCCAGCACTAGTGGGGGCACATTATGGTAAGTTTTATTAGGAGCCAATTAACCTGTTTGTATGTTTTTGGAAGAATACCTAATAATATGCCTGAATGTAAACCCACACAATCACTGGGAGAACATGCAAACTTGTTGGGGCTCATTCATCAACTGACCATGGTCAGTAACCCATTGCAACCAATCAGTGACTGGCGTTTTTCAGCCAGCTGCAGGTAGAACAATTATTACAACAATTTGATTGGTTACTGCCCATGGGAAAATTTGCCCAGTGTTGATAAATGGCCCTCCTTCAGTATAGTGCTCTGGGTGGAATTGGCTATCTATTTATTTCTTTTTGTGGCCTAAATAAAGTTCTCATTTCTTTTACAAGCCTGTTTGTAGGATCTGGGAGTGCCTGTTGTTTTTTTCTTCTTCTTTGCCTGGGTCCACGGCCTCTGCACTGCAAGATAGCAATGATATATGTTGCACTACCGTGATGCCCCTGAGCTTTAGATCCCCATATGTGAGAGCCCAAACAGAAAGTGATCAAAAAAAAAAAGTTTTTTTTTATGATGCAAAAAAACTTAAAGCAGGATGGCATAGTCTATTGTATGCAGATAGCATTGTCTGTATATGCACCATCATTTATATATACCTGTGTTGGTATTCCATGACAAGTGCCAGTTTTACCAAGTGCATGTGCAACTTGGATCATATTGGTCGGGCCTTTATGGTTACCAGATTTTAAGCAAATTCCATGGACACCGCAAAAATTAGCCTACACCCACTTTTTAGTTTGCAAAATGCCTTTAGTTTGCCCATCACTATAAACTGCAACCCAATCATCTCCAAAATTCGCTGAATTACTTCTTATTTATTTTTTTACATCCTACATGTATCTGGCTATGCCCAGTCATTCAAACCCTATGGTCAAAAGTATAAGACTATTGGCACCTGTTGACTAAACAAATATTCAAACCCGACATTGAATGGGACATATTCAGCGAGATCAAAGTAGGCCAACAAGTCACCAAAACCAATAAAGCCCTAGCAGAAAGACTGACTGCAGCCACCGGAAAGGCCATACTACAGGAATGGTTTTCTGCTGCCCCACAATCCATACAATCCCATCTGAAGCCTCACCAATTTGCCTTAGAGCGGGAAAAATTCCTTCCTGACTCCAAAATGGCAATCGGACTAGTCCCTGGATCAACTTGGACTATGAGCTATTTCCCATAACCCTGTATTCCTTTACTTGCTAAAAAGCTATCCAACCCCTTCTTAAAGCTATCTAATGTATCAGCCTGTACAACTGATTCAGGGAGACAATTCCACATCTTCACAGCTCTCACTGTAAAAAACCCCTTCCGAATATTTAGGCGGAACCTCTTTTCTTCTAATCGGAATGGGTGACCTTGTGTCAGCTGGAAAGATCCACTGGTAAATAAAGTATTAGAGAGATTATTATATGATCCCCTTATATATTTATACATAGTCATCATATCACCCCTTAAGCGCCTCTTCTCCAGCGTGAACATCCCCAATTTGGCCAGTCTTTCCTCATAGCTAAGATTTTCAATACCTTTTACCAGCTTAGTTGCCCTTCTCTGTACCCTCTCTAATACAATAGTGTCCTGTTTGAGTGATGGAGACCAAAACTGTACGGCATATTCTAGATGGGACCTTACAAGTGCTCTATACAGTGGAAGAATGACCCCCTCCTCCCTTGACTCTATGCCCCTTTTAATACAGCTCAAGAACTTATTTGCCTTGATGCTGCTGACTGGCATTGCTTGCTACAGCCAAGTTTATCATCTACAAGGACTCCAAGGTCCTTTTCCATTATGGATTTGCCTAGTGCAGTCCCATTAAGGGTATAAGTGGCTTGGATATTTTTACATCCCAGGTGCATGACTTTACATTTATCAACATTGAATCTCATTTGCCACTTAGCTGCCCAGATTGCCAGTTTGTCAAGATCCTGTTGCAAGGATGCCACATCCTCAATGGAATTAATTGGGCTGGATAATTTTGTGTCATCTGCAAACACTGATACATTACTTACAACACCCTCCCCTAAGTCATTAATGAACAAGGTAAATAAAAGTGGACCCAATACTGAGCCCTGGGGGACCCCACTAAGAACCTAACTCCAAATAGAGAATGTCCCATTAACAACCACCCTCTGTACCCAATCCTGTAGCCAGTTTCCTATCCACGTTAATGGACACCTCCAAGTTGGAGGGGTCCATTAACAAAGTAACCCAAACATACAAATTCTTTGACACCTGGTCTACCTATATCTTAAATCTTCCCCCAGACAGAAAACTGACAGTTTACACATATGACGTTGCTTATTAACTTGAGGATGTAGTTTACTCTATTTGGGTAGTGCGTATAAAAAGAAGGGAAACGTTATAAAATCGAGAAGACAGAAGATGTGTTATCTAGCCAGTGAATCTAGTCAGAATGCCACAAGTAAAGTGAATAGGAATGTGAATATAGTACTCCGTAGACATTTTTAAGAGCCACCGAAGACATGTTGTGGGACACTGAGGATGGCTACTATCAAGCAAGTCTGGGTCAGAATGGTTTTTGGTATAATAAAATTAATTAAACAGTATACAACACATGTATAAGTGATATATAAAACTGTCCTGTTTCATCAAGCCATGGAAAAACTGGAAATGGAAATAGTGAAATTTTAGCAAAATTTTGCCAAATACATTGAAGTCAATAGGCATTTTTTGCTGCATTTTTTTCTCATGCCAAATGCATTGATGTCAATAGGCATTTTTTTCACATTTTTCTACTTGCATTGAATGCATTGGGGTAAATGAGTGTAATTTTCTCAAGTGTTTCTTTCCTTTATGAAAAAACACAATTTTTGACAAAAATCTGTATCAATCAAAAAAATGTCCTTCCCTAATCAACATAATATTGAGAATATAGGTTTATGCCAAACTGGTTTTATAATTGGATATATTTTACAAAAAGTTTTTAATATATATATATATATAGATATATCTATATCTGTCTATATATATATATATATATATATATATATATATATATATATTATATGAGGGTTTTCTGCTACTGAATAAATTACGCTAGCAACCATGCAATTTATAAGAATGAGATACTGGAAAATGAATACGAGAAGGCCCGAATAAAAAGGCGACTAATAAAAGTATCAATAACAATAAACCCGTAACCTTACAGAGCATTTGTTTTTTTTATGGGTCAGTGACTTCCATTTGAAAGCTGGAAAGCGTCAGAATAAATTATAAAAATTAATTAAAAAATGTTTTTAATTAAATTAAAATTAATTAAAAAACTAAGAATTAATTAAAGAACTATAAAAAAAATACTTAAGACCAATTGAAAAGTTGCTTAGAACTGGCCATTCTATAACATACTAATTGTGAATTGTAAAGGTGAACCACCCCTTTAAGGCAAATCTTTTTTATATTGCTTGAAGAATGTGCAAGTATTGGATTCATTCTCTGGAAACCTGTTATCCAGAAAGTACTGAAATATAAATGGATGTACAGAAATTACCTGATTTATTAAAGCACAGGAAAAAAACGTATGTTGTTATAATGTGCATGTAAATTAGATTGAACTGCTTAAGAGCAGAGGGACGCTTACATTTAGGCATGGTTTTTGTATTTCTTATTCGATTTCATAAATGCTGGTAGGTACTTAACCTTGGCCATAGTCTGATTTACAGAGTATAATACCATAAATGTGGGCACAAATTACTAAAATGGTATATAACAGAGCCTGAAATCGACAGACATTTCTAAAAGATTACGTTTCTAAGATTGTGTTGAGCTCTACTTTAACACGGTCAGTGTTCTATAATCTAGAATTTAATAACTAATGTTCTCTGCAGTCATTTTACCATTCAGCTTTTATCCTCTTTAAATGACTTTCTATAAATTATATTGTGTCTGCTAGAATATCTATTAAGGTATTCCTTCGCTTTTGTTGACTCAACTCACCTCTTTTGTGTTGATTCTAAGGGATTCTGTGAATCAGGCTGCCCTCATGTTTTATGAATCTCCCACAGAGTTTGGGGCCTTTTACGCTGTAATCCTGACCTGAGGAAGATAAATACGCAATGTCCTTCACTGTGCTGTGTAACTATTAATATTGGAGCATGACATTTGTATTTAATTTATCAGGGAATTCATATGGGAATTAACCTAATGCCTGCCTGGAGGTGCGAGCCACTGATATTCGACATACACCAGGAAAATAGTGAACCATACACAGCAAAAATTAAATTTGAGCATTCTGTGAAGCAGCAGTACAAATGTGTTTGGTATAAAAATAAAAAAAGCAATTCTTTTGTATCAGTTCACCTGAGTCAAAGCAAGGTTGGTATAGTTTATTAATGTTACTACTGCAAGGTCTAAATAAAATGGGTCATTTATCCATATGGTTATAGTTTGAATGCACAGCACCGTCAGGACTTATTGCGCTGGAAACTGTTATTACAGTTATTCTTATTATAATACATGGAAGCCACTGCATAGCACATGAGAAATCAGTGATATTAATAAGCAATAATTGCTACGACACCAAAATACTAATGACAAGAAGGAAATTCTAGCAGAACTCATCCAAGCAACTAGAATTGGTTAAAATGTACCCTCTTGAAGGGCTTATGGATACATGATATTTGTAGTGCCTGATGATATGCAGGTATGGGATCCATTATCCAGAAACACTTTATCCACAAAACTCTGAATTATGGGCCATCTCCAATACACTCCATTTTAATCAAATAATTCACATTTTTAAAAACTATTTTGTTTTCTCTTTAATTAGAATACAATACATTTTACTGGAACCCAACTAAGATATAATTAATCTTTATTTAATTAAGGTTTGAATTATTTTGTTAGTAGGTCTAAGGCATTGAGATTTGAATTATGGAAACATCTCTTATCTGGAAAACCCCAGGTGGTCCCAAGCATTCTGGATAGCAGGTCACATACCTAAACTGTATGTGGCTGCTGACTGACTGCCCATTATATGTAATTGATGCCTTAATTCAACTGCTAATTCATTCTTGAAACCTTTTTTAATATAACCTGACACAAATTGACAGAGCCATTTTTCAGATATAAAGCCATTCCTGTATAGTTGTTGGATTGCTGCAAATCCCCTGCCTGGCAGGAATGTGATGCAACCACAGACTGGAAATTGGTCAAGATCCCATAGGAAAGTACCAGTTACTAAACCTTTCCAAAAATCAAGTCAGCTTGAATGTTATGTGTGTGAGTGCACAGTGGGGAACTAATACTAATAATACTGAAGTGAGCACCTTGTATTCTGCAAGCAGACTTGTAATGTACAGTTGCAAACCAAATGCCAACAGGATTAGAGTTCAGCTATCTTGAGATAATGCTGGCTCTGCTCTATGTGAGGATCACTAGTTCTTTTCTTCATCCTAATGGAGAATATGCTTCTAATCAGAAACTGAGTGTCCTTTGCATTCCTTTTAAAACAGAAAATCCATATATTTTAAAAGGGGCAGAAACACCTATTCTAGCATGTTTATTGCGGTCATTCACATTATTGTAATATTCTTAGATAAATATACAGTATGTAAATGCTTCAAAATAAAATATAAACATATTTTATGTTTATGAAGGAGGCACCATGAACTGTGCATCACATGTAGTCACGCACCTTACTTCACTGAACTCCGGTGGTGTCTGCATGAAATTTAGTTGCATTATTTAACTGCTCAACATATATGACATCAGCATTAACACTGGGCCCATCATACAATTATGTCTTCTTTTCAGGCATCCTACCATATTGCGTGGAAAATATACTACTTTGGCAGATTATTTACTGAAAAAAATATTTTAATTTGTTTCTGCCAAAATGGGATGGTCCTTTTGTGTTCTGCATAGTCACAGATTTCTCCTATGATGTGTTGAAAGCAACCACCATATCTAGAACATCGCAAAAGTCTTCTGTTGCCATAGCCAGTGGTCAATAAATCCATGTTTAGGGATGTGCTTTCAGCTAAAGATATTACAGTTTGTATGTTTCTTTGCCACGTGTGTTCTGAATTTGCTTACAAATTACATGAAAAAAAAAACCAGATCACTTCTGTAAAGCAATGCTGTATTTAGGTTCAGTACCAACCCTAGGCACCAGAGCTCCGCACCCCCAGTATAACGGATGACATCACTTCCGGTGAAGTATTGCCTAATTTCCACTGCAACATGCAAAATTGAGCTCCTATATAATATTGACATCTGGCGAGGTGCTGGGGTCATCTGTAAGATCCCCAAATATCATAAAATTAAGTAGTAGCAGGTCACTTAAAGTGGACCTGTCACCCAGACACAAAAATCTGTATAATAAAAGTCCTTTTCAAATTAAACAAATTAAAGTTTCTATTTTTTATTAAAGCATTCATATCTGTTGTAAGCTCATTTAAACATCTCAGCTGTCGATCTAATATTGTCTGCCCCTCCTCTATGCCAGTGGCATAGAGGCGGGTCAGACAATTACTTTCACTTTCCATTCAGCACTTACTAGATGTCACTGCTCTCCACACATCCCCCGTTCTCTTAACCATTAAATTGTGTAGCAAGGGCATGAGAATGGACATAGGGTCCCCCATTCTGGTGCACAAACATGATTCTGAGATGATACAATAATTGAGATGATTTTGAATAATTGTTTTGGTTGACGGGTCCCCTTTAAGTAGCAAAAATAAAAGTACTTTATTAGAAGTACATGTCAAAACCCAACACGTTTCAACCCCTCAAAAGAGAGTGTCTTTGTCAGAGTCAATGAAAAAATACAGGCCTTACAGCATGATTGCACATTTCTGTAAAAACCTGAGGTTGAAGGAGCTCAACAGGTGCACCTGGTTTGAAGGAGAGATTGGAATATGAATAATAGAGGGCCCAAATAAAAGATAAGTAACAATAACATTAACATTGTAGGCTCACATAGCAATAGAATTTTGGTTGCTGGTGTCAGTGACCCCCATTTGAAAGCTGGAAAGAGGAAGAAGAAGAGACAAAGAATTTAAAAAATAATTAAGAAAATAAACAATGAAGTGAAGGGAAGAGTGCCACATTACATGCAGCATTTTAAATGTTTCATGCACAGCAAGCCCCTGCTCTCTAGAGTTTGTGAATGCACTAAACCAACGAGAGCTGACTTCTTCTATCAGGAAAAGTCCAGAAAGAGATGTAATTTCCCTGGGTCTACAGACTCAGAGAGACCTATTAGGTCCCACACTTTTTTTGTAAAATGTTTTAGTATAAAAATAATATTGTCAAATATTATTAAAATATTTTGAATATATTATATGGCCACCAATGCAGAATAAAAACAAATATACAAATATAATTTTTGTTTCGTTTGCCACCTTGCAAAATACCCTCAAACTGTTGTTGAGCTGCAACCCATATCATTAAAACAAGCACATTTTTGGGGGAGTTGCTGGGGGTTACTTCAGTGCAACAGCCACTTTAGGGCCATATACAGTATATCTGACATTTATGAATTTGTTTTTTAAATGTAGTCTCAGTTTTCCTGAAATGTCCTGTCTCTGACCTTCTATATAGTATACTGCAGAATATGGTATTACAGTGACAGGTATTAACTGTTCTGTGATGTGCCCAGCATCGACCTAATTGAAAGTGACAGGACTACCAAAGCATGAATTGGATTACATGGGAGAGATCCAGTGTGATATATATAGATCTGCTTTAAATTCTGTTGACATTGAAATCTATCAAATGACACAAACTGCTTAGATATAGGTGAATGGCATTATATTTTATGTGAGTGCAAGAGGCCCTTAAAGGTGGCCATAGATGTAGAAATTACAATCTTTCTTGGAAAAGATCATTCCAAGAAAGATATATTTGTTTCAATACACACATGTAGACCTGAATCGTCAGATATACAGGTAGAAACAATAGAATTCTACCTGTATCTGATGATTCAGCAGTAATAATGGCCAATGTTTGGGTACCTTTAAAGGCACCCGATCAAAATTTTCCGTTCAGCCCGATCGACGACCGACCAGTATCCAAGTCTTCTGCCGATATCGGATGGCTTTTTCCCCACCATACACACGAATATCATCATCATCATCATTTATTTATATAGCGCTGTCAAGATACGCAGTGCTTTACTGCAGTTATAGCAAACAGGGAATAAATGGTGGCTAACAGACAAGGATTACAGAGTACAATGGGGTTTACAAACTAAAAGGTTAGGGTACAATTGAGACATTAGGATTATATAAACACTTTGTCATTTTTGATACAGCAATGATTAATTAAGGTACAACGAATAGGCCTCTTTAAACAGATGGGTCTTTAAGGAGCGCTTGAAAGTTTGGAAGGAAGGAGAAAGTCTGACAGCTTGTGGCAGAGAGTTCCAGAGAAAAGCAGAAGCCCGAGAGAAGTCTTGTAGACGAGAATGGGCAGAAGTGACCAGAGGAGAAGTGAGGCGAAGATCAGAAGCAGAGCGCAGGTTTCGTGAAGGAGTGTATTTGGAGATTAGAGATGAAATATAGGGAGGGGTTTCATTATTAAGGGCCTTGAATGTGAGTGTAAGTAATTTGAATTTGATTCTAGAAGAGATTGGGAGCCAGTGAAGGGACATACATATGGGAGCAGCTGATGTTGAGCGGCGAGCTAGATGAATGAGTCTAGCGGCCGCGTTTAGAACAGATTGGAGTTGTGAAAGGTGACTTGTTGGAATACCTGTGAGGAGTAAGTTGCAGTAATCAAGGCGGGAGATGATGAGAGACTGAATCAGTGTTTTAGTTGATTCTGAACTGAGATAGGGTCGTATTCGAGCAATGTTGCGCAGTTGAATACGGCAAGATTTTGCAAGTGTTTGAATGTGTGGTGAAAAAGACAGATGAGAGTCTAAGATAAGTCCTAGGCAGCGTGCCTGTGTGGTGGAATGAAAGGTGGTGTTGTTTACGGTGAGTGATATCTGAGGGACAGGGGAAGATCTTGGAGGAAATATGATGAGTTCTGTTTTAGAAAGGTTCAGTTTCAGGTGGCGCTGTGACATCCAGGAGGAGACAGCAGAAAGACAGTCTGTGACTTGGGAAAGGACAGAATTAGAAAGATCAGGAGTAGACAAGTAGAGTTGGGTGTCATCAGCATAAAGGTGATACTGAAGTCCAAATGACTGAATGAGTTTTCCTAGTGAAGTTGTATAGAGCGAGAACAGCAGGGGGCCAAGAACAGAGCCTTGAGGAACTCCAACAGAGAGTGGGAAAGTAGTAGAAGTAGAGTTAGAGAAGGAAACTTTAAAGGAACGGTCAGACAGATAAGATGTAAACCATGAAAGAGCAGTGTCCCGAATGCCAGCTGAGTGTAGAATGTCAAGGAGGAGTGTGTGGTCAACTGTGTCAAAGGCTGCAGAGAGATCTAGTAGAATTAGAATGGAATAATGACCTTTAGACTTTGCCAATAGAAGATCAGTGGTTACTTTGGTGAGGGCAGTTTCAGTCGAGTGTGATGGGCGGAAGCCAGATTGCAAGGGGTCGAGGAGGGAGTTGTGAGTGAGATGCTGGATCAGGCGTTTATAAACAAGCCTTTCTAGTAATTTGGAGGCGAATGGAAGAAGGGAGACCGGTCGATAGATAGTGGGAGAGCTGGGATCAAGGGAAGGTTTTTTGAGGATAGGAGTGATTAGTGCTTGTTTGTATAATGATGGAAAGGTACCAGTAGAGAGTGAAAGATTGAATAGGTGGGTAAGTGCAGGAGAGAGTGTATCAGAGATTGGGTGGAGAAGGCGAGAGGGTATGGGGTCAAGGGAGCAGGTGGTGGGTTTTGAGCTGGCTAGAAGTTTGCTGACTTCATCTAGAGTTGCAGGGGTGAAGGAGTGCAAAGTAGATGTGAGTGGACTGCACGTTGGTCTGAGATTGTTGTCGGACGGTATGCTCAGCCTAATGAGATCGATTTTTTCATTAAAGAAATGAGCAAGGTCTTGGGCAGTAACATTAATAGGTGGAGGAGGTGGAGGGGGGCATAGGAGTGAGTTAAATGTGGCAAACAGCTGCTGTGGTTTGGAGGACATAGTAGATATTAGATAAGAGAAGTATTGTTCTTTGGCTAATGATAGAGCTCGGTTATAGCAGGAGAGCATGAATTTGAAGTGGATGAAATCAGGATCAGTTCGTGACTTTCTCCATCGTCGCTCAGCTGATCTACTACATCTTCTGAGGTACCGTGTTACACTAGTGTGCCAGGGTTGGGGTTTAGCTGGCCGGCTGTGACGGGTGGTAGAAGGTGCAAGGGAGTCAAGTGCTGTTGAAAGGGCATCGTTGTAGAGAGAAGCTGCCATATTGGGACAGGAGAGAGTATTAATATGAGATATGGATTGTGCTGATACTGTTGATAATTGTTGTGGTTCAAAGGCATTAAGGTTTCTGTACGTATGGGTAGAGAGAGATGGTTGTGAAGGTGCAGGTGAAAGCAGTATTTGAAAGGAGAGTAGATGATGGTCAGACAGAGGGTAGGGAGAGTTTATTAAGTTGGATGGGCAGCATGAGTGGCAGAATATAAGGTCAAGAGCATGACCCTCGATGTGGGTAGGTGAGTCGGTCCACTGAGAGAGACCAAATGAAGCTGTTAGAGAGAGAAGTTTAGAGGTGGCAGCAGAAGCAGAGTTGTCAATGGGGATGTTGAATATCATACGAAAATTTGTTTCGTACAATATTATCTGTGCGTTTATGGCCACCTTTACTAATGTTTCTGTTACAAAATTATATGTGCACAGAATAGTATAGGTCAAACAGTTTCTGGCTCTGTAGAAGGCACAGGCCTGTGTGGGCAACACGGGTACTGAATTCAAGCCCTGCTGAATTATATACCATAGGCCATGGCTTTCAAAGTATCTTATGTTTTATTCTTCATGGGGCTTGATTTTTTTTATTTTGTTGCAAGATTTAGTTCAGAACAAATCACAAAGTTCTCTACGATTCCATTTTAAATGTCTCATTTCACCCTTTCTTAAACACCGTTAGGGTATGGGAATTTTTTTTTTTTTTGAGCTTGACAACTTGACAAATTTGAGGATTTGATTTTTTTACCACGATTTTATTAAAAAAATGTATATTTGCATTTTTTAATACATAAGCAAACATTCTAATTTTTAAAATGTGAGCTTATTCCAAGTAGGAATTCAAAGTTTGATAAGTAGGGCTTCCCACGTTTCACAACCCTTTTCCTCACCATATGTACAGTACAGTACTTTGTGATTCACAGAAATGCAAGAAAGTTTTTATTTTACTGATCTGCATATCCCACACTATATTAGTTACCAAGAAAAAGCACCCTGAATATGATTGCCAGGGGTCCACTGAACAGTTTGATGCCCATTGTGCATAGGTTTACCAAAGTATCTGGCATGTAGAGACCCCAATATAAAGTTAGCGCATCCAAATTGTCCAGGACTTTATTTCAGCTACTGAAAAATCAACACATTTACTGCATTATTTGGGTAAAAACACAGAAAGATATGTTTACCCCCAAACCATATTTCTTTAGAAAGTACACATTCTACCGAATCTAAAATGGGTACTCATGCCTTTCTGCTCCAAACTACTGAGTCACAAGCCTTACCCAAATTTGTTGGTTTTGGTAAAATACCTGAAAATTGCCTCAAAGCTTCAACTTTCCAGGATCATATCGCCCATGTATCATTACGTACCAAGAAAAAGTACCCTAAATAAGATTGCCAGGGTTCCTCCAAACAGTTGTATGCCCATTGTGCATAGGTTTACGATAGTGTCTGGCATTTAGAGGCCCAAAATGAAGTTAGCGCATATAAATAGTCCTGTGGGTAACGTCCGCTAATGAAAAATCAACACGACTGCATTTTTTTTGTGGGGTAAAAACACATGACTGCATTTTTTTGTGAGGTAAAAACACAGAAATATATGTTTACCTCCCAAAACCATATATTTTTGGAAAGTACATATTCTACTGAATCTAAAATTGGTCTGCAAGTCGCAAGGCTTTCCCAAAATTGACAGTTTTGGTGAAATACCTGAAAATTGCCTCAAAGTTTCAACTTTCCAGCATTGCATCGTCCATGTATTAGTACCAGCATAAAGCATCCTAAATATGAATCCCAGGGGTCTACTAACAGTTTGATGCCCAATATGCATAGATTTACCAAACTATATGGCATACAGAGACGCCCAAATCCAAATAATGCATATGAATTCTCACGTATGACACTCTGGTTACTACAATATAATACTACAATATATAACTACAATATACCTGGTATGTGTACTATGTACCATGAGTCCCCTTAACAGTATGGAGACCCTAGAAAACCATATATTTTCCGAAAGTACATATTCTGATGAATCTAAAGCAGGTAATTACATCTTTCTACTGCAAACTACCAAACCTCAAAGCTATGATAAACATAACGCTTTTTTTGAAATTTCTGAAAATGGTCTCAAAGCTTGCAATTCACCCCATTATATACCCCAGATTTTGTAACGTACCAGCAAAAGTCATCCTAAATATGAACACCAGGGTTCTACTAAACAATTTTATGGCTGATATGAAAAGATTTACCAAACAAGGTGGCATACAGAGACCCCAAAATGAAAATAGTACATATGAATTTTCATTTATGGCACTCTACAATACAAGCACCCAGTATGTTTATTATGCACCATAAGACCCCCTAACAGTATGAAGAACATAGAAAATCATATATTTCCCGAAAGTTCATATTCTGACAAATCATAAAGCAGGTAATTACATCTTTCTACTGCAAACTACCAAACTGTTTTTTAAACAGTTTTTATGAAATTTCTGAAAATCGTCACAAAGCTTGCATTCTACCCCATTATATACCCCACATTTCGTAGTCTATCAGCATAAAGCATCCTAAATATGAATGCCAGGGGTCTACTAAACAGGTTGATGCCGAATATGCATAGATTAACTAAACTATGTCACACACAGAGACCCCCAAATGGATATATAGCAGACAAAATTTCCATGGGCAAAATGAAGTAACAAAGAACAGAGCAAAATGTTATTAACACTAAAATCCAACAAAACCACAAAAATCAATGCTTTTTTTTCCCTCTTAGTGTATTCAGCAGTCAGAATCAAAGTTTGAATATTTTAGCATGTCAAATAGGTTTTATGGACAGAAATAGGTGAACAATACCTACGCAAAGCTGAAAATACAATAAAATGGCTAAACTTGCAATAAAATGGCTATAAATGCACCAAAATTGTGATATAATCACCAAAATAAAGTACAAAAGGTATTGCACAGTGCGATTAGCAAAAACACTATTCGCTATGGCAATAATACATTTTTTTCAGGTAAAACAACACATGATGCAGTAAGAAAAAAAAAAAGGCTATAAAATTGTGTAAGTGTGTATATGTGTGTACACTAGGCAAATTGTGGGTGTGTTTGTGTGCAAGTATGTGTGAGCATACAAGCGATCCTTCGCTTCCTTAGTGTGAAATGCTGCAGAATGTAGAATCTATGTTCCGTGGCATTTCAAGTACCTTTGCCACAGAACGTAGATTCCATGTTCTGTGGCATGTGAAAGATAAATAAATAGGCTCCCACATGGCATATATACATAATAAACAATAAAAAATACATGGCAAGAGTAAAAACAAAACTTTTATTTGAATGTTCTCTTTGGGTTCTAAGGTTGCTTACTCTTAAACATGAAAAAGGAGTTATCATTTTATGCAAACATGAATTAAAAAGGGAGCTGGTTTTCATACACATTTTTTGTTAAGCACTTGCTGTATTTCAGACTGCTCTTGTACTATTTCTTAACCTTTCTTATGGAGGTTGTAAATTGTTTATTGTAATTCTTCTGTTATCTTTTAATCCAAAATTTCCCTGGTACTTTCCTTTACTAAATGAAAGTTACTGTATTGGAACACTGCCCATTCCAAGCAATGAAATATTTTCCCAGCAATGAAACAACTCCCAGAAGATTCTACTTGCATTTTAGGGAAAATTAAGAAAACAAAAGACATATTCTGTAAGGGGGACAGTGACCAGTCTATACTATTGTATCCATTAACTGATAAGTTTTGTATCCACTGCCTGATAATTCTCAGGGACTGTTTTATGGAAAATAGAATTTGGGAATCCAAAACAACTTTGGATACAGTTCAGCATGCACATTCATATTCAGACAATCTCACAATTGTATTTTCCAGTTTCTCCTGTGCTGCTTTGAACTGCTAGCTGCACACCAAGAAATGCAGTTTTGGTGTTGGATATACAGAACACGAATAGGATTACATGACTTCAAGAGAACAATCGTAATTGTATATTTTAAGTCATTGTTGTTGCATGAATAGGAGTTCTTCTGTAGCACAGCAGCACAGTTAAAAAACATAAACAGTCGTATATCAACCCTGAGTATTAAAAGAATACAGTTGTCTTATAATACGTATAATAATTCATCATATAATAACCCTCTTTAGACTATTCCATTATCACATGTAATGACTCTGTCTTGACCTTGTATTTGATTTTTGGCTTGTTCCTGTTATCTTCTGTTGCCATTAAAACTGCAATTCACTATGTAATCTCCAATTGTTTATGGCTATCCACCATACCCACTTCCAAGCGTGAGACTATCTACAATTACAGTGGCTTCTAGCTGTGAACGTTACACTTGGTGGGTACACCATCTCTCAAAGTATGTCCATATGGTAATCCCTGGCTTTCTATTTTACCAACATTGTTTTATAAAAAGAAGTTGAAGGCCCTGAAATTGTTCAGCCATTGGAAGGCGAGAATTATATTTTAAATAAGTGTGGCTAACTTACTGTTTGTCCACTTCAAGGAGAGCATATTGATGAAAGATCCACTCATTTGGCCACCTTGGCAAACAAGCATATTTTCACATGTACGGTCATCTTTATACTATTACTAATTGCATAAACACTTATTTTTGGTCACAACATTGACCAAATCTCCTCAGTATCTAGTAGAATTAAGGAAAAGGCAACTGGATTCTTAGGGGGTTATTTACTAAAATCCAAAAATTTCTCACTATTTTCTTAAAATCACTTTGACCAAACTTCCATGCACATATTTACCATATCAATAAATTTACTTGAAAAAATCTGGTGTCGGAAAAATCGTGAAAAAAAATCAGAATCGTATGATTTTTTTTGATTTGCTGCTGAAAACTGTAATATTTTTGCATTATCACCCAAAAACCACAAATACTTTGTATTATTGTACGAAACACAGTGCCGATCATGATATCTTCCAATTGTAAAAGGGACATCTGCCATTGACTTCTGCATGACCTCGACAGGTTTGAGATGGAGTATTTTTAATTCAGACTTTTAGCAGCCTCTGGGTTTTATAATTTTTTTCCCCTCCGAAAAAGGGAGAATTGTTTCATACTTACCGTAATTCTCCTTTCCTGGTCACTCTCCATATCAGCATTACACCCGGGAAGGCCCCTCCCATTCCTGCCCCTAGCTCAGATAGTCCCTCCCTCTTTTAACCTTTAAAGGTACCCCAGAAACTCACCTCCTTGTCTAGTACCAAGTTTAACCTTCTAGGGTGGGAAATGCTGATATGGAGAGTGACCAGGAAAGGAGAATTACGGTAAGTATGAAACAATTCTCCCTTTTCCTGGTCACTCCATATCAGCATTACACCTGGATATACCAAGCCATAATAATCTAGGGTGGGAAGAAGAAAACATATCTCCGACACCAAAATATGCCAAAAGGAATTTAATTTTCAGATACAAAAGCAAGTTGCGATCCTGCTGCAAAGGCATGATTGCTGGAGACTGAAACATCCAATGAATAATGTCTAATGAAGGTCTTAGCTGATGACCAAGAAGCTACTTCGCAAATCTGTGAAGTTGGGACCTCCGCCAATGCTGCCCAGGATGCAGCAATTGCCCTAGACGAATGAGCCCTCAAACCTTCCGGAGCTAGCTTGCCTTGAGACTGATAAGCTTTTGAAATGCAAAGACAGATCCATCTGCTGATCGTTGAAGTTGAGGCCGCTTGTCCCCTATGACATCCTGCAGGAACTATGAACAGCCTATCTGAGATCCTAAAATGACTAGTCATTTCCAAATAGCGGACAAGACATCGTACTGGGTCAATCTTCTGCATCTCCTCCAGCACCGCATCATCTGACATGAATCTAGGAAGAATGACCTCCTTCTTTAAATGAAATGAAGAAACCACCTTTGGCAAAAAAGCTTTATCCGGCTTTAGAATGACCTTATCATGTAAGAATAAAATATGACCCGGACTACAGGAAAGTGCCTGTAACTCCCCCACTCTGGATGCAGAAGCAATAGCCACCAGAAAAAGAGTCTTGATCGTCAAACACCATAGAGAAATCGATTCCAATGGCTCAAATGGTTCCGAGGCTAAGGCCTTCAGGACTAATGGAAGACTCCAGACTACCGAAGCAGACCTCCCTGGTGGTCGCAGTTTGAGAGCGGCCGTAAAGAACCTCTTCACCATAGGATCTTCCGCCCAAGATCTGTTAGTTAACGCTGAAATGGCCGACACATGGACTTTAAGTGTTCTATATTGTAGACCCTTATCCAAACCTTCCTGCAAAAAGCCCAAAATATGAGACAGTGAAATCTCTACTGAATCATCCTGTAATTGTTTCCACTCCAAAAATTTTTCCCAAATTCTGTAATAAGTTGTAGAAGTAGAAGGCTTCCTAGATCTTAACAGGGTCTCAATTACACCTTCTGAAAACCCCAAGTCCTCCAGTCTCTTGCGCTCAGTCTCCAGGCCTGAAGAGATAAGCTTCCTGGATCTGGATGTAGAATCGGACCTTGACTCAACAGATCCTTTCTCCTGGGGAGAGGCCAAGGTGGAGCAATCGCCAACTTTGACAATAGCGGGTACCATGGTCTGCGCGGCCATCTTGGAGCAATCAAGATTAACTCTGCCTTCTCCTGAATAACCTTCTGAAGGGTCTGAGAGATGAGAGGAACCGGAGGAAAGGCATACATCAACTGGAACTTCCAGTTCTGTAGGAGAGCGTCCGCTGCTTCCGCTCTGGGACAAAACCTTCTGGAAAAGAAAATTGGACACTGGGTGTTGCTGCTTGATGCCATTAAATCGATCTCTGGGAGACCCCATCTCTCCACCAGCAACCGGAATACATCTTGATGCAGGGACCACTCGTGGACCGACAGAACATTCCGACTCAGAAAATCCGCCTTCTGATTCTCCACCCCTGGCAGATAAGCCGCTGTCAAAAGAACTAGATTTTTCTCCGCCCAAGAAATAATCGGCTGAACTTCCATAAGTAGAGACCTGCTCTTTGTTCCTCCCTGTCTCTTGACATAAGATACTGCCGAAGTGTTGTCTATCAGCATCTTGACAGAGGACCCCTGAAGAACATGGGCAAAAGAAAACAGGGCATTCTTTGCTGCCCTGATTTCTAGTATGTTGGAAGGTACTCCCTTCTGCTGTGACGACCACAGACCCTGAATCCACTCCTCTTCCAGATGTGCTCCCCAGCCCCACGTGGATGCATCTGAGACTAGAATCCTCCAGCTCGGTTGGACTAGAGGGAGGCCTTTGCAGAGATTCTCTATTGACAGCCACCACCTGAGATATTGGTTGAATTCTGGAGAAATCTGAATCTGTTGATTCCAATCCTTTGTCAGTCTGTCCCACTGATCCAGAAATAACCATTGCGCTGGTCTCATGTGCCACCTGGCCCATCTCGTGACTGGGATGGTTGCCGCCATGGAACCTATCAAAGACATTAGTTCCTGGGCTGTGACATGTGTCCTCTCCAGAACACCTGCCGTCTGACACCTCAAAGCCTGGGCTCTCTGAAGAGGAAGTGACACTATTCCCCCAATGGTGTCGAACATCGCTCCTAGATATTGCAGTGTCTGTGATGGAATAAGCTGACTTTTCTCCCAATTTATTAACCAGCCATGGGCTTGCAGACACTGCAAAACCCGGTCTCGGTGGAGAATGAGAGTCTCTTTGCTCTTTGCCGACATCAAAATGTCGTCCAGATAGTGCCATATGGAAATCCCCTCCAATCTTAAGGCTGCTATCAGGGTAACCAACACTTTGGAAAAGACCCTTGGAGAAGTTGATAGACCGAAAGGAAGGCACCGAAACTGGAAGTGTCTTCCTGCCAGTGAAAAGCGAAGAAATCGCTGATGTGCCTGAATGACTGGAATATGAAGATACGCATCCCGCAGGTCTATGGACAGAAGCCAATCTTCCGGCAAGACTGCCGCAATGATGGAAAAAATTGACTCCATCTTGAACTTCTGATACTTCAGATGTTTGTTGACCTCCTGAAGATTCAGAATCGGTCTCCAACCTCCTGAACTCTTTTCCACTAAAAACAGGGTAGAATACACGCCCTTTTTTAGTTCTTCTAGTGGGACTGGAACCACCGCTCCCACTTCTAACAGCCACTGAACGTACTGATCCAAAGCCTTTCTTTTGTCTTTGGAAGCCGGGTAAGGTGATATTATGAATCTGTCCTCTCGTGGGACTGAAGTAAATTCCAGATGATATCCTCTTCTCAGAATGTCTAGGACCCATTGGTCTGAGATGGTATCTTGCCAGACACGAATAAACTCCCCCAGCCTGGCTCCCACTCTTCCCTCCGCCAACGGATAGTCAGGAAGATTTCTTAGGCTGTTGAGTTGGCCTGGACTTATAACCTCTTGGAAAGGCATACTGACCCCTCTTCCACGCAAAGGGTTTGAAAGACTCTCTATTTCCTCTAAAGGAATGGTGAGAGGAGCCTGCCACTGCCGCACCACGAGAACCAAAAGACCTAAAAGGTTGAAATCGCGGTCTCTTCTTCTCCTGTGGCAAAAACTGGCTCTTTCCTCCTGAGGCCTTAGTAATAACTTCATCCAACTTAACCCCAAAAAGACGAGAGCCTTCAAAAGGGAGAGTACACAAACTCATCTTGGATGAAGTATCCGCTGACCATGACCTGAGCCATAGCGCTCTTCTAGCGGCAACTGAAATAGCCATTGAGCGGGCAGACAGTCTTGTAAGATCCACTGCACCTTCGGAAATAAACCCTGCCGCTATCTTCAGCTCTGCTAGACTTGCTGAAATCTCCTTAACATCTGCATTCTCATTAACCGCTTTGTCGATGGATTCTATCCAACAAGACATGGCTTTGGCTACAGATACTAAGGCGACTGCTGGCTTACATGCTGCTCCAGCCCCCATAAAGCCTTTCTCAGATCCGATTCCACTCTTCTATCCATAGGATCTTTTAAAGCAGAACAATCATCGATTGGCAAGGTTGTCTTTTTGGCCAAGTGGATGACCGCGGGGTCTACTGATGGAGGTACGGTCCAATCCTTAACCTCCGTCTCCTTAAAAGGGTATAGTCTAGCAAACCTGGTACCTGGAGAAACAAAGGAGACCTTCTTAGCCGCCTTCTGCCATTCTGCCTTAATTAGATCCGCCACCTCCCCAAACAAAGGAAAGGTCTGACGATTCCTAGATGGAGTAGGTAACACCTTGGGAGTTTTGGAAGATTCCACTTCATCCTCTACTCCAAGTGTGAGCTTCAAGGCCTTGATAAGTGGGGACACTAAAGCAAAATCAAACGATTCATGCAAGGTTTCGGAATCATCATCAGAGTCTGTAAGTATCTCTACCATACCGGTAGTCTGGCCCTCTTCTTCAGAAGAGTCCTCATTCGTGCCCCATGTCTCATGAATGGACACCTGACCTTCCTCTAAGGTCTCTCTATCTCCTCCAGCGGAGTCAGAAGCTGACCTGCATAGATCCTTCCAGCAAGTTTCACAAAACTTTTTGCCCACTAGAGGTGGTTTGAAACATCCCACACATTCGGACATAGGTGTCCCCTTAGTCTTGCACTTTCTCTGAAGAGTGTTATCAGGCAAGCTAAGAACAAGAAAAAGAAAAGAGAGAGAGATAAGAAAAAACCAACCAGACAGAAATTAATCATAACCTTAAGGAGGGACTTACCTAGCTTGAAAGGTAGAGGCACCTGAGGCTGAATGATCCATCTCATCAATCCCAACACACACAGCTAAAAAAACAAACACCAAAAACTAGATTACACTAACAATACAAGTCCCAATGACCCACTTGTCCAAGCAAACACTCACCTAGTAGATAGGACAGGGCGAAAAAAACTATCCACAGTAGAACAGCGCAGCCACTTCCCTGAAGGAAAAACCCAGACTCACGCCTCACTATAAATAAACTCCTCCCGAGTAATCCTGCCCCCAAGATGGCCGCCGCTGGATCTAATGTCCTGACTGAGCCGCCATCTTGGAAGAGGCAACCACTGCGGCTATGCTAAAACTAACCCTCTCACGGGGAGGCGAGCGCATACATCGCTGATCCGCCTACCCTACCGGATACCTCATGGGCTCTCCTCACTTCCCCCCTCCCTCCATTGCGCTAGAGGCGCAACCTCCTAATACGGCAGATCCCTGCCTGTGCGCGTCATAGACCGGCGCCACTGCAGAGGGAGAGCGGTAAGGAGTAGCCGACAGGGAAGGAGAAACCTCACTTCCCCGCCTCCCTCCTTTGGGCTACACGCGCAACCTAACCTGCTAGACAAGCAGATCCCTGCCTGTGCGCGTCATTGACCGGCGCCACTCTGGAGGAAGAACGGTGCACGATGCAGCCGATAGGGAAGGGAAGAGAGGGGAAAATCTGGAGACAAACTCCGTCACAATAAGAAACTGTTAGTACAAAAGAAAGGGTCAAGTGAGGGTCGCAATGAAACCTCAGTGCGGAAAAGACCCCCTTAAAGGGGACCAATCTACAACAGGTGTAAACCAACCAACCTTAACTACGGATCATCTGTGACAGGAGCAACTTCCCAAGCCACCAACCTGACACGCCTCTGGGAAACAGAAAAGGTGACTATATAGTTCCACTATGTGTCAGCCCTTCTTTCACCAATCCCTCTCCAAACCTTCACAAGGAACGGAGGAAGGGCTCCCTCACTCTACCTATATGTTCTCCTGCCATGGATTGCAACCGGAACAGGGAACTAAGCCAGCCCTCCTGCTATAGACAGAAACAGAAAAGAAAAAGACAAGGAGGTGAGTTTCTGGGGTACCTTTAAAGGTTAAAAGAGGGAGGGACTATCTGAGCTAGGGGCAGGAATGGGAGGGGCCTTCCCGGGTGTAATGCTGATATGGAGTGACCAGGAAAAATGTTTTCCCCTTTAAAACTCTGACCAGAAAAAATCGGACTTTAATAAACAAGCCCCTTCGAGTTTTCATTAATTCAACTGATCAGGGAATTCTCCGGAATTATTAGTATTAGTTGAATTGAAGATGCCCTCGGATGAGTTGAACTGAAGAATCTGCTCAGATTAGTGGTGAAAAGTTTTCAATAAAACCCTAAAAGTCTAGTTGCCTTTGACTTATTTCTACTAGATACTGTATATCTTGACCTGGATAAATGAGAACCTTCACAGACATACCCAAGCTCCATTTTTGGATTATTGGGTATTAAGTTACATCTTACTTCAAAATCTTTCATTTCGATTGAAAACCCTATAGGCCAATGCCACAAACTGGGATTTAAAGGGGTTGTTCACATTTAAAGTAATGGTTAGTATGATTTAGAGAGTGATATTCTGAGACAATTTGCAATTGGTTTTAATTTTTTATTATTTGTGTTTTTTTTAGTTATTTAGCTTTTTATTCGGCAGCTCTCCAGTTTGCAGTTTCAGCAATCTGGCTGCTAGTGTCTCGGAGAGACTAAGTGGCAGGTGCTACAATGTTGCGCATAGCACAGCGCAAACTGCATAATAGGTAAGGACAAGGGACAGCGAGTTGAAAATGGCAAATAGTTATATGTATGTTTCCGTGACATCGCCTGTCACTTTCCACTGATGACGCTCAATACGCCGGTTGGCTGCTGGTGCATGACGCCGGTAGTGAGTTGGAGCTTACTGATTGGCTCATTCAAACTCATAACGGCTGCTCCGTGGTTATGAGTGCAGTACCGGCTCTCTCTATATGCCTTTGATAAAGCCCGCAAACTGGCGGGTGAAACGCGCGTCAGGCGCACTTTTAGCTCTGGTTAGGTAGGCGTCTGGTAGGGACAAAGAATTTATCACGGGGGCAATCGGATCGGGAGGGGACCTTGGAGGGTGAAGGGGTTGGTTCAACAAACGATCCGTGGGTTTACCAATCGATGCTAGCATCCTAATATACACAGTTTTGGAACAATTTAAACTAATTGAGGTTTTGCTAACCGAATTCCTTAGCAGTTCGCCCGTACACCGGAAGGGAGGGATCCTGAAGTGGGTGAAGGGGTGGCTGCACGTGGGGCACTAACTGGTGTACCCATAGATATATAGTGCGATCAATGTGCCGGATGATTATATATCAACTCTCTTGAACCAACCGTCACTCCTGACTTAGAAAACCCCTCTAAACCCCTGCTATTCAGTCTATCAGCCTCCTTTTAATGGTGCTATCTAGACAATGGTTTTAATAGTTTATTAAAAGTTAGGTTTTATGAATCACTTCACTGGAGTTTTGCAATATATGGATGGAATGGTGCAATTGGATGGGCCATTTCTTTTTTCTCCTTTTTTTGTGCTATAGTGTCTAAATTACCTTAGAAGCCATGCTATGCTTTGAATAAGAGACTGGAATATGAATAGGAGACACCTGAATAGAAAGATGAGTAATAAAAATGAGCAAAAACAATACATGTGTAGCCTTACAGAGCATTTGTTTGTAGCTAGGATCAATTTGAAAGCTGGAAGGAGTCAGAAGAAGAAGAAGGCTAATAATTCAAAAACTATACAATATAAATAATGAAGACCAGTTGAAAAGTTGCTTAGAATTGGCTATTCTATAACATACTAAAAATGAACTTAAAGGTGAACCATCCCTTTAATGCATTACTAGGTGTAATTGCTGCTATTACATTCTAAATCATCATTTCTAGAATTCCTAAAATTTTGCAAACAAATGACTGTTTTGTCCTCCCTCTATAAATGTGGGACACACATACAGACATATAAAGAGAAGAGCAGATTCAAATTCTTCTCATTTTGGGGGGAAAAGAAAATTTCTGGCAAGATTGAACTACATTTTTCATTTTTGACTGGAAAAATTGTCCCTTTAACATCTGATATGTCTGATGATAAATTAGCCATTAACCCGTTTTTAATGCTTTCTGTTATACTTTTCAAAATATTCTCATTTCACCGGATTACACTAATCAGTTACATAATTAAATAAATTAAATGTTTTTTATATTCTCATGCTCCCAATCAATAATATCACAATAATATCACCATGGGAGTTTTCTAATATTTGAGCCAACAAACAATATTGGAAGGGCCAAGGAAGAACAAATGCAGTGTAGGGTTGCTGTGATAATGTCTTGGCTACACATTAGTATCCATAGTAGTAATAAATCTAAGTCTGCATCATGATAGTAACTTTTGTTCACTGTGCATTAGCAAGCTATCAAGTTACCATTAGAAACAATAGTACAGTTAAACATATACAGCTTCACAGGTTGGTCACAGCATCCTGATAAACCATTAAATAGCTGAGGTTCTGAGCAAAAGAAGCATGTATGTATTCCTAAACTAGCCTTCACCCACATTATACGACCTGGCAAGGCTTACAAGATAGCATTAATCAAACAAGGGCTCAAATTGTAGATCAATAGAAGCCAATTAGACTGCTCCCTGCAGAGGTCGTCCCCTGGAGACTGCTGGTGATCTCTGACCTGTGTTTTTTATGGAACATGTGCACAGATGCTCGATAAATGATAGTAATTCAACTTATTTCATTAAGAGCACTGGCAGAAATAGAAGACAACATTGTTTCACCATGGAGTGAATTATGGGTTTGAATTTCTAACCTGCTGGAAAGAAATGTCAGTTGTCAGTGTGTATCTGAATGCTCTAGCTCCATTTTTATTAAGCATTTTCAAAATATATGTATAAAAATTACATTCTATACTACTTTTTAACCTGCAGGCAAACAGAAATACGCAAATGAGCTAATAATATAAATAATAATCTTCATGCAAATTAGCACTTATATGATAAAAACCAATCGCTATAATTTTATTTATTTCCTGGAATTTATACAGCACTGACATATTTCTACAGAGCTTTACTGAGATTTTACATCATTCTCAGAGGAGCTTACAATGTAAGGTCCCTATCACACACTTTTTAATTGGAATCAAGGGTGATTGTTACATTAGAACTTGTAGCTTAGATATATTAGTCGTAGTGATGGGCGAATTTATTCACCAGGCGCGAATTCGCTGCGAATTTGGACGATTCGCTGCCTGTGAATAAATTCTCGAAACGGCCACAAAAATTCGCTGGCGAAAATTCGGTGCATTTTTGCCAGTGTCCAAAGAAAACAGACGTCGGTGTCCAAAAAAGGGACAGACGCCGGCGCCATTTTGCAAATTTAACGCCGTTTTGCAAATTTCACGGGAAATTTGCACATTTTTCAGCGAATTATCACTAATTAGTCGGCTTCTTCCTTGTTTTATACCTCTGCCACAGGTACAGGTTCAAACTGGAAGCAAATTGTAGTAGTAACAAGGAATAGCCTATGAGGCAGGTTAACTGCTCAAAGGGACTTTTATTGTTTGCACAACATGTTTCAAGCCTCCCCAAAGAGCCGGGAGGCTCGAAACATGTTGTACAAACAATAAAATTCACTTTGAGCAGTTAACCTGCCTCATAGGCTATTTCTTGTTACTACTACAGTTTGCTTACACTTTCTAATTGAACATACACAATGGTCAAGTTATTTAGAAGCCAATTAACCTGCCTGTGTACTTTTGGAGTGTAGAAGGTTACCCAGACTACCAGGAAGAAATCCACACAGACATAGGGTTATTTTGCCTTTTTCTGTATTCATTAAAAAGTGTACTCTATTTCCTTTTTACCAACCTAATCTGTGTAACAAAGTGACATGGGCCTATATTCCAATATTCCACCCCCACAGAATTGGTGGGAGAGTCATTGTATGTATGGCTCATGTTCTACTAGGTACTCCAACATGCCCTACTTCTACTTAACATAAGATACAGTATGTTTTGATTTACTATTGCCTATGACATATACTTTATATGTGTAACACCTATTTGGGCCACTCGGGGTTAATTCACCAGCTAGAACACTAGAGCATGGGTTACAGGCGACTTAGACCCAGGGCAGGGCCTTCGCTAAGTGGAAGTGTTCCCTCTATGGTGTAGTGCAACTACATCCCCCCCAGGCTACTGTGCACACAAAAAACAACTTGGGCGCCAGGAGGTTCTTAACAATCAGGAACGGTTTATTATGCCAAAAAGGGCAAATGACCACAGGTTTCAGTACTCACGCAGGAGCTTGAGGAAAACAGCATATTGAGAGTTCACACAGAACAAGGCAGGCTCACACAGAGAGTACACAGGCAATTGCAGTACAACCTTTCCCTCCTGGAAGTTGTCAGGAAAGCAGCTTCTACCCTACAGTCCCTCTTCACTGAGGTCCCTGACTGGAGGCAACACAGAGCCTCTGGGAAGCTACTCCCTTTCTGCAAATCCTTGTTGGAGCTTCAGCTGCTCTTTCTCTCTATCCTATCTGCCTTTCTCTCCTAGAGAGACTATGACAAGTCTGCCCTAATATATCTGTTCCTCATTCACAGGGTTACCTGGTCCCCGACTTGGACACATGCCTTCTTCTGGGCCTATTGCACTCAGTCCCCTTGAGCACATCCAGAGGCAAAAGAGGAAGAGGCCACTCCCTGCACACACTATATAGGAGTGTGTCAGAGCAGTGTCATCAAATCTCTCAGCCTATCACTGTAAAGGTTATTCTGTAACAGGGATTCTACCCAATAACCCAAGGAAATGGTGAAAAGATTAACTCTATAGGGCCTGTATCCCTATAGGGCCCTACATATGTATAAGATATCTTTTCATACTAGTTAATGAAACTAGGTGGAAAATGCACTGCATATTCCTTTAAGCTGTCTTTGGTAAACCCCTTTTCAACATCAGCATTTGATCCTCTGAATTTGTTTCTAGTTTTATATTGTATTGTTTAGAGAAGGGCATCTTGGAGATAGAATCAAAGATCTTATTAAGCTGAAGTACATAAAGATATTAAACAGATGTTTATAAATGTCTCACATTTGTCATTGGTAAAATAAAGGTTCTGACATGGAGACAAAACGTTTAGATATTGAAAAATCTGGATTTAAAAGGGGATTAGATAGAATTTATGTGGAAGCCTGCTTCCAACTAATATTTACAGCTGTAAATTCTTACAGGTTTCACATTTGAAATCAATATGCAACATGTCCAAACAATGGTACATCAGAGGCGAATATGCCATGAGGTGTGACATAGACACAACTTGGGATGAGTCTGACTAAAATTGCACTTGACTGAACTGCCAGACTATCTACTCCCAAATGTTCCCAAACTCATTGCCTTTCCTGATCAATAGCATAAGGGTAGGGGCACACGGCGCGATTTCGCCGCGATTCTGCGCTAAGCGAGTTGTCGCTGCGTTTTTTAAGCCGAAATAGCTTTGCTAACTTTGGCGCTGGCGTCAATGCAAATCGCGGCGAAATCGCTGCGCTAATTCACACGCGGCGATTCGTTTTCTATTGTCGTCCGAAGTTGCCTCGCTGGGCGTTTCCGGGCGACAGTAGAAAAAGAATCGCCGCGTGTGAATTAGCGCAGCGATTTCGCCGCGATTTGCATTGACGCCAGCGCCAAAGTTAGCAAAGCTATTTCGGCTTAAAAAACGCAGCGACAACTCGCCCAGCGCAGAATCGCGGCGAAATCGCGCCGTGTGCCCCTAGCCTAAGGTCACTCAGATCTCAATCTGACTGACTCTCGTTTGTGTGGCCTAAAGTCAGTACATTTTACAGTCCCCTAAAGGCCATTAATTTATTTCTATCAGATCTTACCCACCATATATGAGCATTATCGGATCATATTTATGAAAGCAATAAAAGATAATCCACAAATATCTCCATTAAATTTGAATTCGCTTGCTACTTATATTGGCCAGAAAAAAACAAGAGAATATGCCTATTTTATTCAACATGAGATATTATCCCTCCGACATATTAATATTGGCTTACAGCCACCAGTGATACAGCTTTTGCTTGTAGGGCAACGAAAGCCCTCAATAAACATGGCACAATTTATTTACATATATGACATAAAACAAATCTATGCCAAGTACCCCTGTTCCGCTAAGTCTGAGCCCTCTGTGTACTCCTTATTCACTTTCATTGCTCATTGGAAGTAGCAACGAATCTCAGTTGCAGGGGTGTGTAAAACCTAAATTAACAATATCCATGCTACTGTGTCTGATAACTAAATCCTAATATAAAATTAGTTATGCCCAAAATGTGTAGAAATGTATTGAGGTCCACTGTTCTCCTTTCACGTGAATTAACAATAATCAATAAATCTTGCATAAGAAAGTGCTGATAGTGTTATATAATTAAAGATTCACCAGATTCACCATCATTATTTTACACTACTTATACCTGGTGTAAACCATAGAAGTCAACAGGACTGATGTAAAAAATGGTGTTGACCTCTATTTATGCTATTTATCATTCTTCTACACATACACCAAACTCATTATTCAATTTATATGGTTTTGCAGTGAATTTTAAAGTTTCGCAGAAAGGGGCCAAAACGGCAGAAAGTTTTGTTTGCGACAAAAAATATTGCACAGTAGACAAAATGTTGCCCATGCACTTTAATATGATTTGCAAATTTTCTCGTAGCGATTTTTTTCAGCAAAACAGGGAAGATTCACTCATCACTAATTGTAATAATAACTTGGTGTATTCCAAAACTGTTTTTAAACACACTTGTATCAATATGCTTGTTAGGTTAATGCCAGATCTTGTGTTTTCTCTGTCAATGGAGAAATGCTGAAAATCTCCCATCCCATACTGCCTGTCATTAAAGTGAAAAAACTAAAAAACTACTTTTTAAAATATGAATGTACATTAAGAGTTACCTATAGGTCATGCTGTTTTTTGCTGAGAGATCTGTTTTTGTAAGTAATTGTTAGTTGAAGTTCCTACACCTGACTGTTTTGCCAACCTGACTGTCCCATCTCAACAGTAAGGGGCCGATTCACTAACTTCGAGTGAAGGATTCGAAGTTAAAAAACGTTGAATTTCGAAGTTTTTTTTGGGCTACTTCGACCATCGAATGGGCTACTTCGACCTTCGACTACGACTATGACTTTGAATCGAAGGATTCGAAGTAAAATCGTACGACTATTCGACCATTCGATAGTCGAAGTACTGTCTCTTTAAAAAAAACTTCGACCCCCTAGTTCGCCATCTAAAAGCTACCGAAGTCAATGTTAGCCTATAGGGAAGGTCCCCATAGGCTTGGCTAACTTTTTTTGATCGAAGGATAGTCCTTCGATCGTTGGATTTAAATCCTTCGAATCGTTCGATTCAAAGGATTTAATCGTTCGATCGAAGGAATTAGATATTCGAAGTCGAAGGATTTTTAATTCCTAGTCGAATATCGAGGGTTATATTCGACCCTTAGTGAATCGTCCCCTAAAAGTTTCTAATGCTAACGGACTCCTGCTGCACAAATATGGCAGCCCCCTCGTAGGCAATTACATGGAGTCACATAGGTAATGTAAAAGCATTGGGCAAATAGTTTATGGCAAAATTATAAAAAGCATGCTGTCAATTTTATGGTAGATTTAAAAAAAAAAGGTTCAATTTCTGGTGTCAGTATCTCTTTAAGTTTAGTGTACGAAATGGTGACAAGGTTTTCATTAAACTCTATGACAGTACAGGATGTATTAGTGGACATAATACCAGGTGTTAAATTAGCCTAAAGAGGCCATGTCTTTACAGGGCTTTAGCTACCCATTAGCTAAGTGGTATGAAAAGGCTTTCCTACAGAGGTTACATGATATAAAATAAGGTGAACCATATGTTTTCATTACTTTAACTATTTTACCTTACCTTGAAACATATTTATATGTGTTATATAGCCAGGGTCGGGCTAGGCTGGTGGGACACTGGGAAAATACCTGTTGACCCAGTCAACCCTGGCACCCTCAATGCTGTAAAGCCTGGGTGCTGCTGCTTTACCTGCCCCCTGGCCTTATCGCGGCTGCAATAAGGTAAAAATAAGATACACGGGGGGAGGGTATTGTAGCTTTGGAGGGGGTCCCAGGGGGGGAGGGGGGTTGTGGCTGTGGAGCGGGGGTGTACGAGCTGATAGCTCCAGTGGGCCCCAGACCCCAAGTCCAACGCTGTATATAGCTCTCATTCTGATCTGAATCAACCAGATGCACAACTCGGATACAAATGGTTTGGATCAAAATCATATTTAATAATGTTGTAGGGCACACACAAGTCTATTGCAAAGTTGTTTCATACCACACATCTGTACTTTGATATTTCACAGAACATTATTAGATGTAATTCAAATCTGAGTCAGCTGGAGCCATTCAGAATCACAGCTAAAACACAAACATGCATGTAAGTTTATATTGCATTAATAACATGGGTTGTGGGAGATAAGGGAAACAATTATTCAGTAAAGAGTTTTCAACATTATTGTTAAATCTATTCAATACTAATTATCTGATAAGTCTGAATGCAAACATTACCCAGGACTGTCTCCAGCTGGATGATGGAATAGCTAATGCCCTCTCTTGTGTCCTAAATAGACAAAAGAATGGAGAACAGAAAGGTAAGTGGAGGTGAAAGAAAGAAGAGATTATAAGGGCCAGATGGCAGATATGAATTAGTTACCACTTAAATACAAGCCAAAAATGCATGGTTTAACGGCACCAACAAAACTAGCCCAATAAAGATCTACAAGTATACGGAAATAAAACTGCACCATTTAAGGACTGGCCATAAATGTTCTGTAGTCTTTGTAATCTTTCCTGCCAGCATTACAATTGTTTCAGCCTCACTAAATTACAGCTAAAAACTAAGAGGAGCATAAAAAGGAAATTACCCACACAAATAACCCTAAAGGCAGTGAAATGTTAAATTTGTTTGAAAATAAAGCGGCTGTTTCAGATTGTTAATTACAACAGTGACAGGATTTTTGTATGTGCTATTCATTTGTATATACAAATATTCATGTTTAATCAAGGTATTGGATCATGCGAAAAATCAGGGACACCGCTAGGAAACCCTACTTAATCCTGTACTGATTGCTTTTAATTCAATGATCAGCAACTGGCATTTATTAGAAGTGTTCTGGGGTTTTTTTTTAAATGAAGTATGCATTCCATTTACAAATACATATTAGAAAGTCAATTAACGTATTATTCTCTCTGTTTGACACATATACTCAGTATCTGCATGTTTTGTGTCAATGAGCAATTAGCATTATCATTATTAAGCATTTACTAAGAACAAGCATATTCCACAAAGCATATTCCACAAAGCTGTACAATAGAAGCTTTTCTACATTAAACATACTGAATATATAGAAATACTGGCTGATGCTGAAGGTAAAGAGTGACCTGATTATACATGTATAGGGCTGGTCAATCCACTGGCAAGTAAAATTTAAATTATAGATGCAGTGTTCTGATGCCAGAACTTGTCACTTATAAGAATATAATTTACAGTTTGTGCAGCAGAGAAATGGCCAAACTGCAGCTTGTAATCATAATCAGTTTAGCTATAGCAAGCAATGCCAGTTAGCAGCAGCAAGGGTTTGAGGTTTATTGAGAGGGTCATAGAAGGAGGAGTGGGTAACTCTTCTCCTTTACAAAGGGCTGGTAAGGCCTCATCTTGAATATGGCCTGCAGTTTTAGGGCAGAGATGCACAGTCAGATTTGGGGAGATTAGTCACTTTGTGACAAATCTCCTCTTCTTTGGGGCGACTAATGTCCCCAAACAGTCTCCCCTGCCTTCCCGCCAGCTAGAATGTAAATCGCCGGCGGGGTGGCACTCGGAGCGCTTAGTTTTCCAAAGTTGCCTCACGAGGAAATTTTGGGCAACTTTGGAAAACGAAGCACTCCGAGTGCCATCCTGCCAGCAATTTACATTCTAGCCGGTGGGAAGGCAGGGGGAGGCAATTCAGGGAAATTAGTCGCCCCGAAGAAGAGGCGACAAATCTCCCCAAATCTGACTGTGTGTCTCTGCCCTTAGTCTCCAGTACTCAAAGGGCATGTTATTGAAATAACAAGAATAAGTAAGCTGATAAAAAACTATGAAAGGTCTCAGTTATGAGGTAGAGTAGGATATGTTTGCATTGTGTACAATTAAGTTTACAAAGAAAAAGTGGCGATGTGTTTGATAACTATGTATAAATATGTAACGGGAACTATAAACTCTCTTTATTTACCAGCAGGACCTTCCAGGAGAGACTAGAGCAACCATTACATTGAGAGCTGTGAAGATGTGAAATTCTCTCCCTGGAGTGGTTGTACCGGCAGAAACAAGAAAGGGTTGGCTGCTTTTCAGAAAGTGAAAAAATACAGTGTTGATGAAAGTAGCTCATAGCACAAAGTTGATGCGCGAAGTGGTCCAATTGCCTTTTTAACTCAAATCTGGGTAAATTGGAAAAACTTTAGATGGATCAGCTAGCAGTTAGACATTTGGACAAAAATCTTGAACTCCATGGTTGTGTAACTTTTATCCAACAAAATTACTATATAACCTTGAAAAGTCTCCATTTAAAGCAGTAGTTTTATGACTGGATCAGCTAATTTCCTATAAATACTATAGGGCTTACTGTATATGTAATATAGCATGCTCATATGTGCACCAGCAGTATGCATCAGCAGTATGCATTAGTCCTATAGTATTTTGCACTTGGTTTACTTGAAAAACTGATGCTTTGGTTAAAATCCAGAAGACTTTCTAATATTTGACTTTTATGTGGCAAATCCAAAAATACCTTAAAATGAATCTCACAATCCTCATCTTGTGTAACATCAGGCCTGTATCGCTCCTAATGGGGTTTAGGTCACAGAGGCGCCGCAAGTATTACCGAACAAAAATGAGTGAAAACATGGCAGCATTTTCTTTTTTAAGTATTTTTCTTGTCATGTGTTTTCCTATTTTTTAAATGAAATATTATTTAGAAAAACTTGCCAAGGATATGTATTGTGAATTATGTGGCAAATTTTCCTTTCAACCTTTTATAATTACGCCACTGGTCTCAAATACTTTCCATAATCTCTATCTGTAAGTAGAACTCTATTGATTCTGCATTCGCTGAGAATCGTATGCCTGAAACTGATTCTACTGTCATATATCTCTTTGTTAACATTCCTGTCTGCTAAATTATTTCTCTGCCGTTTTCTGTTACATATGATACATATGATTTTTCTCTTCATTAGCTTACTTACATCTCAGTGGGTTTTAGATAAATAGAGTGTTCTGTAAGAGAAGCAACATCTACCAAGTCATGTGCTATGATTATATGTCACATTTAAACAGAATAAACAGGCCGGAGTCAAAACCAATCAGTAACATGGTACAAAGTCAAAATCAAGAATAGTGGTCAAAGGCAAGGGTCAGTTCAGGCAGCGATACAGCAAGGTCAAAAACAGGCAAAGGTCAGGAACAGAAAATCAGACAAGAATCACACCCAGGAACTATGGAACATAGACCTACATTGAGCAATGAGTCAGTGCAATGTAGGGGTTTTGTAGGCAGTCTAATGGCATACACAGATCACTTGTTGCCAGATTGAAAACAGGTGAAACAAGCAAAGCAATAGGAATGAACCAGGACCTTAGCTGTCTGCTCACATAGCACAGTGGAAATGCACACAGCACAAAAACACCAGGTCCCTGGTTCAACTCCAAGCAGGTTATTACATCATAGTTGATGTAGGAGACCCAAGATGCACTATAGAAGAGACAAGGTTATTGAGTGCTGTGGGTGTTCCATCAGCCAAGACCTCAGAAAATCAAACGTTCTGGTTAAAGTGATAAGGAATATGCTTTTTATCTGTAATCATAATTTTTAATTTAAGAAAATATTTAAAAACGAAACCAATCCAATAGGATTGCAGATGCGCGTTGAGTCTTTTGCACATATGCAGCGAGCGGCGCATTAGTGGAGGCGTGCAGCATAGGCAGAGGTCTGGTGTTCAGGAGGGTCCCCTGGGGGGACTGCCGGGGGGCCCTGAAACGCTCCCCGGTCCCCCCACTCTGACGTTGCCCATAGTTATTATGAAGTACAAGGTACTGTCTTACCTCTACAGAGTAAAAGCTTGTCAACATTTTCAATTTGTTTAAATAGGACTAGAAGTGAAAGGGAATTCCCAAATGTTGGTATTGAATAAGGGATTTCTTATGTTTATAATTTAATAGGCCCCTATTACATACAGTAGATCCTAAGTACACATCGCCAAACTGACTTTCCTGCCTCAGAAAAACATCAGGACCTTGGATTTTAATGGGCCTTTTCAATACTCTCTCTAATTTTGTTTCATCTTTGGGAACTTTGTATTGAAGGTAAGAATGTTGTTAAGGTTACTACAATTGGCAATGACAAATTCATAAATTATTAAAAAGTAAAGGCTGCTCTGCTTTACAAAACAACATTTTTAATTTACACTAATAACAATTAATAACACTATGTCCCATTTAGATTGTGGTTATATAAAAGAAAATGAAACAAAATTTGCGAAGTGTATTGTCAAGTTCAAAGTCAAGAAGAAAATCTTAGAAGGCCAATGTGCTAAAGAAATAGTTCCAGTATAACTCAATGCATTTGTTATCTGGCAGCCTGTTTCACAAGACATATAAGCAGTAACATCAGAAACGAATACATTATGGCTAAGGTCTGATGAAAAGAGATTAAGAGAGATATCAGAGAACTTCACATTTAACATTGTTTCACACAAGGACCTTCATGAAAAAAATGCAGCTTACAGTATAGTTATTCTCAAATACAAGCAGTGAATGGCAGTCACACAGAAAAGCACTGGTACACTACGGTGGGAGGTGGGAGGCCCCACAACACCAGTTTCTTCTCTGACTTTAAGGTATTCTGTCATGATTTTTATAGTATCCTGTTTATCACTATATTACACTGTTTACATTGCACATAATTAATTCTATCATTTAAACCGATACATGTATTATTTAGTTGTAATATTGGTGTGTAGGCCATCTCAGGTAATTTCTGGTCATGTTCTTTCAGACATAGCCAGCATTTCACTTTGGTACTACTTTCAGACAGGCAATTGTTTCTCCTACTCTATAACTAAGGAGTTGTGACTTGGGTTAGCCAGACTTTATACTAAGTTCTATTCATATATCTACCACCAGGTGGGCTTGGGTGGGGCATATTTAGCAATACAGGTGTAAAGAAGCTTTTATCTGGTCACCTTCCCAATTTTCTGCTGAAAGGCTGCTGAAGGAAAGGGAGTTGTGATATCACTCCAACTTGCAGTGCAGCAGTAAAGAGTGACTGAAGTTTATCAGAGCACAAGTCACAAGACTGAGGGCACCTGGGAAACTAACATGTCTAGTAATAAATATAGAAAAATATGTTTGCTCTTTTTATGCAGGATTCTACAGAAGGAGTGTTATTAACTGTTGCATTTTGCAGTGTTCAGATGTAAGAACACTTAATTCTCATTGTCAGTTGTGTGAACTGAATTTTTTTATTGGGCATTCATTGGTGCCAAATATGTTCTGAGTACCAAATTGTTCTAATGTCTCTTGGAAGTTAATGTGATTATATGTTATCAACAGAAACAGCAGATTATTAGGTCATGCTTAGATTTGTGCTATAACAAATGCTTGAATTTTACAGAGACTAAATCACAGAGTTCAAAGTTAAAAAAACAGGTCCCTGCTGCAAAATGGAGAGCAGAGGCCCCCATTTATTCAACCAGGAAGGAAGTTTAATCATCAGATTTACAGCCCTATGAAAGTTAAAAAAAAAGTTTCCAAATTCTAATAAATCAAGTTTTTTTTTTCAAGCCTTAACTGATCATGAAAACACTATGGCTCCTTTACAATGACTCAAAGTGCCATGGTTTTTTTTTTTCTTCTTTTTCTTCTTGTGGCGCTTAAATGTATTTATGCATACAATGTCAATGCATAATACATGGGAGCTGGCTTGCAATTTGGGCATATCAGGGCTCCCTTGCAAGATATATTCTGCACAGTGCTTTGTATTTTTAATTTTGCTTCTACTATAAAAATGTTTTATGTAACAATAGTTGAGGCTCAGGTGCTCCATGTACTGGATGTGCTCTAAGGGCACTCTAACATTTAAGAGTTTATTTTTTTATTACAGTGGCTTTTCAAGGGTGGGAGATGTGGGGCATCTCTATTCCTGAATCAATAAATGTTTGTTTATGCCCTTATGAGTACAAAACTATTTTTATGTGGTTTCCCCCAAATTACTGTTTCTATTATAAGAACCAGTGGTGACAGATTCTATTTTGCCTTAGACCAACAAGATAAAAGTGTCTGCTAATGAACATGTCGGTTATGAGAATGAATAACCACAGATGTATACTATCTAGGTAGAGGTCAAGGTTAGTGATACATACAAAATAAAATTAGAGGGCCTGGTTCAATAGAAAGAGAAGGGACAACCCACTCTTTTCATGAAAATTTCAGTAGCATGCTATAATTAAACCGCTTACCACAAGCAAAAACAAATGCATTTCCATACATGTTACTATATAATAACACTATTGTTGATACGCAGAATGAATTCTTCTCTAAGAATTATGTTGCCCTATATTAGGTGAGGTTAAAATGCACTTTAGCTTTTGCTCCTTTTCACAGTGGAATCCATTCATTACATGGAGTTTCTCATATAACACATGCTAATTAGTGATGAATCATTGGGAGTGAAAAGAAAGCATGTTTTATTGACTAGAACATTAGCAACACAAAGCAATGCTGTCATACAGCTTAGTACACAGCTACTTTATCACAGGTCTTTGGCTTTGGTACATGTTTAGACATTTAAAACCTGCCTTTATCAGGTAAGCAGTGTTGATTCCTTCCACTGGAATATATATGGTATGACATGTTAATGACAAATACGTTTATCTTAACTTTCTGGTCAGCATTTTTCTTCTCCAGTCATTATCTTTAAATAAGGGTATTTCAAGGTCACATGTCATTGTCAAGTCATTATGGGGTGAATCTGACTTTCACACAAAGGCTTTCTAAATCTAGCACAATGACCATTTCTGCAAAAGCATCATATTTTGGCAGATAAAAGCTTATAGCAACACAAACGCACTTAAGAAAAATAAGCTTATTTTTTTTGTCCATGATTTTACACATGTTCAAGATTTTTTTTTTCTCTTAAATTTACATTAAAGATCCAAACTGAGTTTTTGTGATAGTGTGTCTTGCCAAAGTTACAAAGCAGGTTTAGTTTTCTGATGGTGACCTTGGGTAAACATAATTGGTTATATGTTATTAATGCTATATAATTATTATGCTTGTCATATTTCACAATCTATGAGCAAATTTTTTTTGCCAGGTATGGATTATGGAACAAAAAATGCCCAAAGACTCCATTTTATTATGTTCTGAAAAAAGTCATTGCAAAATGAAAAAAGTCGCCACGATATGCCCATTGACATACACATATGTGTCTTGCAAATTTTTGCACTTTCGCTAATTTGTTGGCAAAATGGGAAAGATTCACTCATCCCTACAGTCTAGATAGCACATCAACTAGCCTGTTATGCCAATTTTCAAAATGCAAATTTTCAAAATGCGAATTTTTATTCTTATTGCTGCAAATTGTTTTTTCTCTTTGCGACTTTTATTGCATTCCCCTCTAGGGTTCTTTTACTAAGTGCAGGACATGGGCACAACCCACTTTTGCACCATGTGTTTCCCTCATGAATAGAACACTGACTGAATTCAGCAGCGCTGGTTTCATGGGGCTAAAGTTGACACACAGGGCACATAAGCCAAATTAAAATATAAATAAAAGAGAGTAACATTGGCAAGCAAGAAGTTCCCAGGGGTGCCAAATATGGGCTCTAATTTTGTTTGGCAGTGCACTTGGTTTTTATGCATCCAAAACTTGCTTCCAAGCCAGGAATTGAAAAATAAGCACCTGCTTTGAGGCCACAGGGAGCAACATCCAAGGGGTCGGAAAGCAACATGCTTTTCATGAGACACTGGCTGGGGATCACTGCACTAGTGCATAGGCTCAATTGGTCATTTTTGGAAAATCTTTAAACCTTTATCTCAAACCTGATAAAGGTTGGGTTATCCAACCAAAATGTAGTAATTTTCAAGTCTTGTTGACTGTAGCGATAAGCAAATCTGCAGCTTTTCACTTTGTGTCAGAATTTGCAAACCAGCATCAAAATTCACCAAATTGCATTAAAGTTAATACAAAGATGAAAATACATGTGTTTTTTGCTCTCTTTACTACTATGTACATGCCCTACATTGTAGAGGATCTGCTTTCTCAGTAGAAAAGAAAGACTACAATGTAAATTGACTGGTAATGGTACCTACTACTACACTAAGGGGGTAACTCTGAATGGCAAAAATCTGAAAAATTCATGTTTTTTTAGTATGAAAATCCTAATTTTTACTAAAACAAAAACTAGGGATGCACCAAATCCAGGATTTGGGCAGGATTCAGCCTTTTTCAGCAGAATTTAGATTCGGCCGAGTCCTTCTTTTTGGCCGATTGAATCCTAATTTGCATATGCAAATTAGGGGCAGGGAAATCACATAACTTTGTGTCACAAAACAAGGAAGTAAAAAATGTTTTCCCCTTCCCACCCCTAATTTGCATATGCAAACTAGGATTCGGTTCAGTATTCTGCCAAATCCTTGGGGAAGGATTCAGGGGTTCGGCCAAATCCAAAATAGTGGATTCGGTGCATCCTTAAAAAAAAAACACACATTTTTCAGAATTTATTATACCCCGAGGATGAAAAAAGTCAGAATACGAAAATTCAGCATCTCAGATCTGCTGAGGTTGCATACAAGTCAATGGGAGAAGTCCCAAAGATGTTTTGATCTGCGCTGGGTTTCGTGCAATACTTCGAAGATTTCGGGGGAAATCAGAAATTTCTGGTACAAAATCCAAACAAGATTGTATGATTCATATTTTTCATGTTTTCCAGCAAACAAAATGCCTGGGGACAGAGAATACGAGAACCTGCGGAAGTTGCTGCCTAGAGGAAGAGCACTGCGTCAATAAAAGGAAGTTGGTGAATGAGGGAAGGGAGAGCTCCCAAAAAGGCAGAGACAGAGGTGCCCTGCCTGTGATAGAAGGGGGGGTCTTGCTGAAAAGAATGGAGCTTGGCAGCAGCTCATGTGAAGTGAAACTGTATTTGGCTGCCTTTTGTCTTACAGGTGTTGCCCCCTTTTAACCCACCCAGGTATCTGCTTTTCATGGGTTCCCCATCTGGCCTCCTCCCCTTCTAAGATAGCCAAGTATCTGCTTCTGGGCTGGCCTTTCCCATCTAGCACCTTGCCCAAACCTTGCCCTTGCATCAACTTGGGGGGGTCCCCATATCTTCTGCCTCACCCTAGAACGCCTGGTAAAGGAGTCTTTGTGGGTAGCCAAGTGGATAAAGCATCAGCCTACGGTGCACATGGTCGTAAGTTTGATTCCCGCCCTCGCCTGGTGTAGCTCGTTGGCATGAGTAAGTTGGTCGGATGGTGTGTTGATTAGGCAGCTTCCTCCAGACGACCATTACAAACGCATGTCTCTTTGAAACCTTAAATACAAAGGGACTCAATAGACCAGCAAAGAAGAAGCTTAATCAGGCATACAGGTGGACAGGTGGACAGGTCCCACCCAGAATTTGAACATGGGATTCCCAGTCCAAAGCCAGTCAATTTACACGCTGCGCCACAGGGTCTACGCTGTTCACAGCGGCCTGCAGATGATCATTATAACCGCATGTCTCTTTGAAACCTTAAATACAAAAGGAAACCATTGGACCAGCAAAGAAGGAGCTTAAGCACGCATTCAGGTGGAAGGGTCATATCCAGGATTTGAACCCGGGACACCTCGTCCGTAAACCAGTCACCTTATGCGTTGTGCAACAGGGTCTACTCCATATGGAGCTTCCTCCAGATGACCATTACAACCAATGGCTCAGCAAAGAAGGAGCTAAAGCATGCATCCAGGAGGATTGGTCCCATCCAGGATTTGAACCCAGAACTCCCAGTACACAGACCAGTCACCTTACGTGCTGAGCCACAGGGTCTACTTTTTATCAGCCTACCTCCAGATGACTATTAAAACCGAATATGTCTTTGTGCCGGCAGGCGATCTTCTGCCAAACAAAGTCAATACACACCCTAGAACCCCTGATAAAGGAGTCCTTCTGGATAGCCAAGTGGCTAAAGCATCAGCCTACGATGCACATGGTCATGAGTTCGATTCCGGCCCTCGCCTGGTGTAGCTCTTTGGTATGAGTAAGTTGGTCGGATGGTGTGTTGATTAGTAGAAGTTGCTGTCTGGGGACAGAGTGCCCGATGGATCCATGGAAGTTGCTGCCTTGAAACAGAAAACACCAAGAACCTGCGGAAGTTGCAGCCTGGGGACAGAGAAGACGAAGAACATGTGGAATTTGCGGCCTGGGTACAGAGAACACGAGAACCTGTGGAAGTTGCTGCCTAGAGGAAGCGCACTGTGTCAATAAAAGGAAGTTGGTGAGTGAGGGAAGGTAGAGCTGCCACAAAGACAAAGCCATAGGTGCCCTGCCTGCGATAGAAGTGGGGGTCTTGCTGAAAAAAACGGTGCCTGGCAGCAGCTCTTGTGAAATAAAACTGTATTTGGCTGCCTTTTGTCTTACAGGTGTTGCCCCCTATTAACCCACCCAGGTATATGCTTTGGGTGAGTTTCCCATCTGGCATCCTCCCCTTCTAAGATAGCCAGGTATCTGCTTCTGGGCTGGCCTTTCCCATCTAGCACCTTGCCCATACCTTGCCATTGTATCAACTTTTGGGGTTCCCATATGGGAATAAAAACCTCAGAATGTCTACTTGAAACCTTAAATATAAAAGGAACCAATGGCTCAGCGAAGGAGGAGCTAAAGCATGCATTCACATAGTCAAAACCAGGATTTGAATCCGGAACTCCCAGACCATAAGGCAGTCACCTTACGCGCTGCGCCACCAGATCTAAACTGTATGCAGTGGTCTCCAGATGACCAATACAACCACATGTTTCTTTGAAACTTTAAATACAAAAGGAAACCAAGAAGGAGCTAAATCAAAGTGGACAGTTCCCACCCAGGAATTGAACACAAGAGTCCCAGACCATAATCCAGTCAATTTACACGCTGCACCACAGGGTCTACGCTATAGTTAGCTTCCTCCAGATGACCATTACAAATGCATGTCTCTTTGAAATCTTAAATACAAAGGAAATCAATAGACCAGCAAAGTAGGAGTTTTATCAGGAATACAGGTGGACAGGTCTCACCCTGGATTTGAACACGAAACTCCCAGTCCAAAGCCAGTCAACTTACACGCTGCGCCACAGGGTCTACGCTATGTGCAGAGGCCTGCAGATGATCATTATAACCGCATGTCTCTTTGAAACCTTAAATACAAAAGGAAACCATTGGACCAGCAAAGAAGGAGCTTAAGCACGCATCCAGGCGGAGGGTCATATCCAGGATTTGAACCCGGGACCCCTCGTCCGTAAACCAGTCCCTTATGCGTTGTGCCACAGGGTCTACTCCATATGGAGCTGCCTCCAGATGGCCATTACAACCAATGGCTCAGCAAAGAAGGAGCTAAAGCATGCATCCAAGAGGATTGGTCCCATCCAGGATTTGAACCCAAAACTCCCAGACCATAATAGTGCAGTCACCTTACATGCTGAGCCACAGGGTCTACTTTTTATATGCCGACCTCCAGATGACTATTACAACCGAATGTCTCTTTGTGCCGGCAGGCGATCTTCTGCCAAACAAAGTCAATACACACCCTAGAACCCCTGGTGAAAGAGTCCTTCGGATAGCCAAGTGGTTAAAGCATCAGCCTATGGTGCACATGGTCGTGAGTTCGATTCCCGCCCTCACCTGGTGCAGCTCGTTGGCATGAGTAAGTTGTTCGGATGGTGTGTTGATTAGTCGAAGTTGCTGCCTGGGGACAGAGTGCCCGATGGATCCATGGAAGTTGTTACCTTGAAGCAAAAAACACCAAGAAACTGCAGAAGTTGCAGCCTGGCGACAGAGAACATGTGGAATTTGCTGCCTGGGTACAGAGAACACGAGAACCTGTGGAAGTTGCTGCCTAGAGGAAGAGCACTGTGTCAATAAAAGGAAGTTCGTGAATGAAGGAAGGGAGAGCTGCCACAAAGACAGAGCCAGAGGTGCCCTGCCTGTGATAGATGAGGGGGTCTTGCTGAAAAAAATGGTGCCTGGCAGCAGCTCTTGTGAAATAAAACTGTATTTGGCTGCCTTTTGTCTTACAGGTGTTGCCCCCTATTAACCCACCCAGGTATATGCTTTGGGTGAGTTTCCCATCTAGCATCCTCCCCTTCTAAGATAGTCAGGTATCTGCTTCTGGGCTGGCCTTTCCCATCTAGCACCTTGCCCATACCTTGCCATTGTATCAACTTTTGGGGTTCCCATATGGGAATAAAAACCTCCGAATGTCTACTTGAAACCTTAAATATAAAAGGAACCAATGGCTCAGCAAAGGAGGAGCTAAAGCATGCATTCACCACCAGGATTTGAACCGGGAACTCCCAGACCATAAGGCAGTCACCTTACGCGCTGCGCCACAAGGTCTAAACTGTATGCAGTGGTCTCCAGATGACCAATACAACCACATGTTTCTTTGAAACTTTAAATACAAAAGGAAACCAAGAAGGAGCTAAATCAAAGTGGACAGTTCCCACCCAGGAATTGAACCCAGGAGTCCCAACCAAAAAACCAGTCAACTTACGCGCTGCACCACAGGGTCTACGCTATAGACAGCTTCCTCCAGATAACCATTACAAATGCATGTCTCTTTGAAACATTAAATACAAAGGGAATCAGTAGACCAGCAAAGAAGGAGCTTAATCAGGCATACAGGCATACAGTTCCCACCGAGGATTTGAACAATCAACTTACACGCTGTGCCAAAGGGTCTACGCTATGTGCAGCGGCCTGCAGATGATCATTATAACCGCATGTCTCTTTGAAACCTTAAATACAAAAGGAAACCATTGGACCAGCAAAGAAGGAGCTTAAGCACGCATCCAGGCAGAAGGGTCATATCCAGGATTTGAACCCAGGACTCCTCGTCCATAAACCCGTCACCTTATGCGTTGTGCCACAGGGTCTACTTCATATGGAGCTGCCTCCAGATGACCATTACAACCAATGGCTCAGCATCATACCATAATTCAGTCAACTTACGGGCTGCGCCACCGTGTCTACGCAATAGGCAGCTTCCTCCAGATGACCATTACAAATGCATGTCTCTTTGAAACCTTAAATACAAAGGGAATCAATAGACCAGCAAAGAAGGAGCTTAATCAGGCGGACAGGTCCCACCCAGGATTTGAACACGGGACTCCCGGTCCAAAGCCTGTCAACTTACACGCTGCGCCACAGGGTCTACACTTAATGCAGTGACCTGCAGATGATAATTATAACCGCATGTCTCTTTGAAACCTTAAATACAAAAGGAAACCAATGGACCAGCAAAGAAGGCATCCAGGCGGAAGGGTCATATCCACAATTTGATCCCAAGACTCCTCGTCCGTAAACAAGTCACCTTATGCGTTGTGCCACAGGGGCTACTCCATTTGGAGCTGCCTCCAGATGACCATTACAACCAATGGCTCAGCAAAGAAGGAGCTAAAGCATGCATCCAAGAGGATTGGTCCCATCCAGGATTTGAACCCAGAACACCCAGACCACAGACCAGTCACCTTACGTGCTGAGCCACAAGGTCTACTTTTTATCAGCTGGCCTCCAGATGACTATTACAACCGAATGTCTCTTTGTGCCGGCAGGCGATCTTCTGTCTAACAAAGTCAATACACACCCAAGAACGCCTGGTAAAGGAGTCCTTTCGGATAGCCAAGTGGTTAAAGCATCGGCCTACGGTGCACATGGTTGTGAGTTTGATTTCTGCCCTCGCCTGGTGTAGCTTGTTGGCATGAGTAAGTTGGTCGGATGGTGTGTTGATTATTAGAAGTTACTGCCTGGGGACAGAGTGCCCGATGGATCCATGGAAGTTGCTGCCTTGAAACAGAAAACACCAAGAAACTGTGGAAGTTGCAGCCTGGGGACAGAGAATACGAAGAACATGTGGAATTTGCAGCCTGGGTACAGAGAACACGAGAACTTGTGGAAGTTGGGTCTACGCTATAGGCAGCTTCCTCCAGGTGACCATTACAAGTGCATGTCTCTTTGAAACCTTAAATACAAAAGGAAACCAATGGACCAGCAAAGAAGGAGCTTAAGCAGGCATCCAGGCGGAAGAGTCATATACAGGATTTGAACCCGGGACTCGTCGACCATAAACCAGTCACCTTATGCGTTGTGCCACAGGGTCAACTCTATATGGAGCTGCCTCCAGATGACCATTACAACCAATGGCTCAGCAAAGAAGGAGCTAAAGCATGCATCCAAGAGGATTGGTCCCAACCAGGATTTGAACCCAGGACTCCCAGATCATAGTGCAGTCACCTTAGTGCTGAGCCACAGGGTCTACTCTCTATCACCCGCCCTCCAGATGACTATTACAACCGAATGTCTCTTTGTGCCGGCAGCGATCTACTGCCTAACAAAGTCAATACACACCCTAGAACCACTGGTAAAGGAGTCCTTCCGGGTAGCCAAGTGGTTAAAGCATCGGCCTATGGTGCACATGGTTGTGAGTTCGATTCCTGCCCTCGCCTGGTGTAGCTCGTTGTCATGAGTAAGTTGGTCGGATGGTGTGTTGATTAGTAGAATTTGCTGCCTAGGGACAGAGTGCCTGATGGATCCATGGAAGTTGCTGCCTGGAAACAGAAAACACCAAGAACCTGTGGAAGTTGCAGCCTGGGGACAGAGAACACGAAGAACATGTGGAATTTCCGGTCAGGGTACAGAGAACACGAGAACCTGTGGAAGTTGCTGCCTAGAGGAAGAGCACTGTTTCAATAAAAGGAAGTTGGTGAACGAGGGAAGGGAGAGCTGCCACAAAGCCAGAGCTGCCCTGCCTGCGATAGAAGCAGAGGTCTTGCTGAAAAAAATGGTGCCTGGCAGCAGCTCTTGTGAAATAAAACTGTATTTGGCTGCCTTTTGTCTTACAGGTGTTGCCCCCTTTTAACCCACCCAGGTATATGCTTTGGGTGAGTTTTACACAGACATGGGATCAGCGATAAATGTAAAATGTGGGTTTTACACATTAGAACAGGTGTGGGATCTGTTATACAGAAAGATCCAAATTATGGGAAGGAACACAGCAGCAGCAGAGAATGTGAATGGAGAGAGAATGAGAGTGTTTTACACAGACAGGGGACCAGCGATAAATGTAAAATGTGGGTTTTTCTCATTAGTACAGGTATGGGATCTGTTATCCATGAAGCTCTAAATTAATGGAAGGAAAATAGCAGCAGCAGAGAATGTGGACGAAGAGAGAATGAGAGTGTTTTACACAGACAGGGGACCAGCGCTAAATGTAAAATGTGGGTTTTACTCATTAGAACAGGTATGGGATCTGTTATCCAGAAAGCTCCAAATTATGGGAAGGAAAATAGCAGCAGCAGAGAGTGTGGATGGAGAGTGAATGAGAGTGTTTTACACAGACAGGGGACCAGCAATAAATATAAAATGTGGGTTTTACTCATTAGTACAGGTTTGGGATCTGTTATCCAGAAAGCTCCAAATAATGGGAAGGAACACAGCAGCAGCAGAGAATGTGGACGGAGAGAGAATGAGAGTGTTTTACACAGACAGGGGACCAGCGATAAATGTAAAATGTGGGTTTTACTCATTAGCACAGGTATGGGATCTGATATCCAGAAAGCTCCAAATTATGAGAAAAAACACAGCAGCAGAGAATGTGGATGGAGAGAGAATGAGAATGTTTTACACAGACAGGGGACCAGCGATAAATGTAAAATGTGGGTTTTACTCATTAGTACAGGTATGAGATCTGTTATCCAGAAAGATCCAAATTATGGGAAGGAACACAGCAGCAGCAGAGAATGTGAATGGAGAGATAATGAGATTGTTTTACACAGACAGGGGACCAGCGATAAATGTAAAATGTGGGTTTTACTCATTAGTACAGGTATGGGATCTGATATCCAGAAAGCTCCAAATTATGAGAAAAAACACAGCAGCAGAGAATGTGGATGGAGAGATAATGAGATTGTTTTACACAGACAGGGGACCAGCGATAAACTGTAAAATGTGGGTTTTACTCATTAGTACAGGTGTGGGATCTGTTATCCAGAAAGATCCAAACACTGCCTTTAGCTTAGCGTTGCAGTTGAGTAGTTTGATGTAGAAAGATATAACCATTTTGGATTCGTCAGAATGTGTACTTTCCAAAATTATTATTTTTTTTTAAATAAAAACGACCAATTGCAATATTTTTAGGTGATTTTCATAAATGTCATTAAAACATAACCGTTTTGTATTCACAAGAATGTGAACTTTCCAAAAATCTAGGGAGTGAAGTGAATTGAGGAACATGGAGAGCAGAGGACTTACTTGCACCATCAGGTTCCACTGTGCACTGAGGCCCAAGTAAGGGCAGATGAGAAGAATAATAGATCCAATATCCAGGTCACTCTGTGAACATGACGTGAGAAGGACAAAGTTGGTTCATGGTTGCCAGGAAATACATTTGGCTCCGTTGGCTAGCACTAAGCTGAAGCCACAAGTCCACAATGATAATAACAAATGTGGCTCAATGGATCAGTCTTTGTGGTGCCACAGAGTACCTTATGGTTTATACAGATGGAACTCCCAGAATGGAATATACGTTATTAATGCAGAAGGGAAAGCATTTGGCAATACAAAGGGCAGGACATGGCAGGAGATACTTGGTAAATCCATCAGGGATGAGCTGCAGCATTGGCCCATTGGCTTCTGCTTCTATATTTTTACATGATCCTTGGGGTATCTGCTAGATGGACACAGCATCACCCCCAAGGATATCATTGCTGCCATTACAAGGGGAAGCGCCACTCCATGCTCAGAAGAAGCTTCTCTGATACTCAATACTCAGCGTCAGTGCAGCAAGTTGCATCATAGCTCTGCCTATTACTCAGGGGTACACAGGACTTGCAGTGATGGAGAATGGGAATGGTGAATCCAAGGAACTGACACCAGGTAGAACCAGTACAAGGAGCACTAATTCCTGTCCAAGTCACATCATCTGAACCAACCCAAGTGGATTGATCCAAACCACACAAACTAACTAGCTGCTTCCTATCTCTACTTGCTTTACTTCTTCCTCCTGTGCTGAGACAAGCTCCACCTTCCCAAAGGGATGGGACACTGGATCCTGGCTTTTTGATGAATGAAAGCCACACAATGAGGTCATTGCAAGTATAATTAAATTGTAAAGTGTAAAATAGAATAAGGCTAGAAATGCTGTATTTTGTATACTAAACATAAACATGAACTTACTGCACCACAAGCCTAATCAAACAAATGATTTATGCTTTCAAAGTTGGCCACAGGGGGTCAACCTCTTGTAACTGTGTTATACTTTGCAAGACCAAGACTGTACACATGCTCAGTGTGGTCTGGGCTGCTCAGGGATCATCATAAATTATCAAAACAGCACAAGTCAAATAATATCTGCCAGAAGCCAATACAGCAAGACTGATTAATAATCAGAATATGCAGACTGCACTGGGCCCTGTTTTGTCATGTAATCTAATGTGGATTTTATAGTTTTTGTATTGCTTAATACAAACTTTCTCCAACTCTGCAGAACCAGTGGCTGCACCCAAATAATCCTCCAAATATAATCCCAGTTTATCTGTTTAAATCTGGCTCCATGACCTTTGTCCCTGCAGTTGGAGTCGGAAACAGTAAAGGGGATGTAAAGGCAAAAATAAAATCCAAAACAAATCTCGACACAGTCGCCGACTGCTCTACAGGGAAACAAACAAAGCTGTTTGAGTTCTGCATGGCTGGGAAGTAAGGTGGGGGCTCCCCCTGCTGTTCATAAGTATGATTGTTTCCCTGCAGAGCAGTTAGGGACTGTCTGACAATTCCTATCCACAGCAGTAAATGAAGGGAGAATTTCACTGCATACAGTCAGGGTCCTTATAAAAACATTTTTTAATTAAAGTATATTGGATATAGGTTTCTTTTTCATTAAGAAAGTAAAAATTTGACCTGCAAATCAAAACTACCGAACTTTGCACAATGTTTATGAAGTATGTTTGGATGTGTCTGTTTTGGGGCCAAAATTCTCATACACTAATTACAAGACCAGTGTCGGACTAGCCCATCAGGATACCAGGAAAACTCCCGGTGGGCCCAGGTGTCAGTGGGCCCTCATGCTGCTCAATGTGGGCCCCTGGTCTAAGGTTTTTTGGTGGGCCCCTGGCCTAAGGTATTTGGGTGGGCCCCTGGTGTTCCAGTCCGACACATTTTTTGAGAAACTAAATTAAACATATTACAGAATAATAAGATACCAGAATTATCTTCAGTGCCACTAAAAAAAAGCAGATCAAGATGGAACTACATGCCCAATGTTTATCTACCTCTTTCTGCTTATTTGACTCAATCATTCAAGTTGTCCCTAAGACTAGCCTTTATATGGACAATGTGTTAATAGAACCACTATAATTTCCTTCAGACAGTGTAACGCCCATTAGTATTAGGCCAGTTAGTGTAGGCTTAAGTGTGGCCCTTTAGTAGTTACATACCATAAATTCTATTTTCAAGTGCCCTTCCATAGCATGGATATGGCCTGTTCATCATCAAAATGGGTGGGAGGTTGGTGAATGCTGCCATGAAAGGTGACTTGGAAATAGAAACGACGGTAAGTTAGAAAAAGATTTTCTGAGCCATCCCTGTCAGCACTTCACTAACATGAGAACTACCATAGTCAAAGAAGGGAACAACAACAAAGTGATGCAATACATAATTTATTAAACAAACTTTCATCCCAAATTTAGCATCTTGAAATAACCAAATATTGTAATCTTTGAATGAAAGTCTTTAAGGAACTCCATCTGGCCACTTTACATACAGTATTACATCTCACAGTACCCTGGACATCCCCGCCCAGGAGGCCACCAAATGCTCAAGTTGAAAGGATCTTCACATTCTGAGGTACCCATTTGCCTGCCAATGGATAATGGTATAATAATATTATTTTAATATTATTTTCTCTTTTATCTCCACTTCATGTATGGAGTAATGAATTAACTGCAGAACACAAAACAAAAATGACATGCAAGCTGAACATTGACTGTTTGTAAGTAAATTCCCAAAAGGGAAGCCTGATTTGTGTGTGCACCTTGGGTGGATCCAATCCCTTTTTTCTGAACACATTTTAACCCTATTGTGGCTGGATTGCCCTTATTAGACAATACAAAACAGTATTGCCCTATGTGCTCCTCCTTCTCTTTTAAATGTATGTCATCTACTCTATATGCCAAAGTGATTGACACCAAGAACAGGACCTTTAATGAGATGTGCTGATCAGAGGTCAAGAGTTTGAAATGGAGAAGGCAAAAACACTTTCAGGACTAGTGGAAGGTCCCGTTTGGGTACCTTTTGTTTCACAAAAGGATATATACTTTTGAGGTCATTTTTCCAGAACCTTTAAAGAAAAACTTCAGAATAGCCAACAAAGGAGGATCTCTGGGATCAAAGCTCAGTTGTTCTGCAAACTCAGCATCATGACTCCAGACACAATACTGATATAAGGTTGAGGCCTTTCTATATTTTAACATTTGATTCACCAGCTCAGACCCAAAGCATGCATCTGCAAACTTCTGCCTCTATAAGTTAATGGGAGAAGTCCGGAAGATATCCTGATCTGGCTGGGTTTTGTGTAAAAATCATGGTTTTCAGGCCAAAATTTGATAAATCTGATTTTTCAGGTGGAAAATCCGAAAAATTCATACAATTGTTCCTTATTTTTATGCACACATATAGCCATACAATGCTTAGTTCTGGACATGGTTAAATCTCTGAACATATGTTTTTTGCCTTTCAGTGATGAATTAGAATGTTTGCTTTGTAAAAGGTTTAAAATGGGTCCATTATTGAGCAATGTCATTTATGCTTAAGTGCCCTAGAGGCACAATATGCATCAGACACTCACTACTTGCTGCTGAAGATGTTTTTTTAATCCAGACTGTGTCCCATCTGATGCCTGAGTAGGATCCTATCTGTGAACTGATTGTGAACTGATATTCCTTCAAAACTTAGACTTCAGGCAATCACTTCCAGGCCACTATACTAAGGCAGAGCATAACAAAGATTCAGGGAGTCTAAAGGTGGCCATAGACTCCAAGATCCGCTCGTTTGGCGACATCGGCAAACGAGCGGATCTTTCCCCAATATGCCATTAACTGCATGGCTATATCGGGGGTAATTCGAACGTTCGGCCGTATGGCCGAACGATCGAATTACGATGCGCCAAGCGGCTCCGACGGGTCGGTCGGGTAAAAATCCAACCTTCCCAATCAATATCGTGGCCAGATATCGATCGGGAAGACCCGTCGAAAGCCCCCATACACGGGCAGATAAGCTGTCAAATCTGTCCAAATGACTGATATCGGCAGCTTTATCTGCCAGTCTATGGCCACCATTAGTCTCCCCAAAAGAGGCCATTTGTCATATTTTATCCAATATATGATAACAGGCATTTTATTATTAGCTACCCCCCATAAAACTTTCACCCTAATGATCACTACCATGGAGATCTGATCAGTGTCAGATTATTACTTCTACGGATGTTTTTATATTAGGATTACCAGTGGGGTGTCCATTTCAGAATGTTATATTAGTGGGTATGCTTTATATAGATATAGATATATATATATAGGTATGCATATAGGTATGCTATATATATATATATATATATATATATATATATATATGTGTGTGTTGCTATAAATCACAGTACAGTTTTATTGTCAGTCAATAAAAAGCTTTAATTGTTATAGCAAAGCAACTATGTCCCTTAGCGTACAGTGGTTAGAAACAGGATTTGTAACTTTAGATGAGAGCTGTGAAGATGTGGAATTCTCTCCCTGAATCAGTGGTACAGGCTGATACATTAGATAGCTTTTAGAAGGGGTTGGATGGCTTTTTAGCAAGTGAGCTAATACAGGGTTATGGAAGATAGCTCATAGTACAAGTTGATCCAGGGACTGGTCTGATTGCCATTTTGGAGTCAGGAAGGAATTTTTTCTCCCTCTGAGGCAAATTGGAGGAGAGGCTTCAGATGGGATTTTTTTTCGCCTTCCTCTGGATCAATTGGGCAGGTTAAAAGGTTGAACTTGATGGACGTGTCTCTTTTTTCAAACTAACTTACTATGTTACTGTGTATTTAGTTCAGATGGCTAACCATATGCCAAGTTACAATATACAATAAGAACATCACCAGGTTTTCCATTGAAACAAAGTCCATGTTGTGCTGTAGTTTGCCATGTGGTGTAAAAAAAAACAAATTTAGCTTGATCCCTAATGCTTCATTTGAAAAATATCTTTCTCTGGAGTATGAAAAATCAATTTTCTCAAAATATTTTCTCATTTTAAAACCCCGAATTTTCAAATTTAAATATTAAAAGATATTTTTTCCCGTGTTTTATTGAATCAAGGGGTAAAAAAAAAAAACTGCTATTGCTTTTGTGACTTCTATAAATAGGACATTTTTGGTCTCTTGATTAAATGAAGAAAAAAAGTATTTTTTGTCAGGCACAGAATGGAACGTTAAGGTATTTACCCAAGATCCCAGCAAAGGAAATACTTGAAAGCACCTTCCTCTGCGCTTTTGTCTGACACTATGGTGTCATGGTAGAAATATGTGTGGGTGTGAGTATAGGGAGGCTTGCCTCATGCATTTTGTGGGATGATGGCTCATCCAGAATGAGATCATCACTCTGGGAAGTGCATGGGGGAAGAACTGTTAACTCTTTTGTTGCTGAGAAGCCAAATCTATTATTCGATTCCTACATTTATATAAGGAAGCAGACATAACTATACAAGGAAATGTGTTAATTTCTTTTACACATGGATTTTATTTTTGTTATTTAAGAACTTCCCTTCTGTGCATGAAGTCCAAGTTGTTTATAGAACGTCGGTAATGAATACAGGGTTTCAACAAAATTGAACATTTCCTTGCTGTAATGTAATGCACAGCAGGTGGGGGCAGTTTATTGGATGAAACAAGTACCAACAAATACCGAAATACCGAAAGGGGGGAAGTATGAACATATACCAAAAAAGGGAGCGATATACAGAATTCTGAATAACTGCTGCCTTGCACATGCCTCAAAGGCATCAGTTATTAGTTAGAATACATTTATATGTATGTGCAATACAATTCTAAGGGTATTTTGGAAGACATTAGTCTTAAACATAACACTTTCATGGGAGAAAGATTTTTCAAACTTCAGGCAGATATATCAAAGTGTGGTATTAGTGCTCGCCACAGTAAAATTCCATCACTCTCCATTCATTCCTATGGGATTTTTATAGGGGAATTTGTCAAAAATCCTAGTGCACCATTTGATAGATACACCTCTATCATCTCATATCTCATAGAATTTCTTTTTTATTATAACAAGCACAATAACTATTGTACAAGTGCTGTGCTTCAACCCAACATTCTCTCACCAATTTCAGTAAGACAGATTTATTCTTCTTATTCCTGTTTTTATGCAGTGGAAGAAAGAATATTGCAAAAATCCGAAAAATTTGATTATTCAGGTGGAAAATCCAAAAGATTCATACAATTGTTCCTCATTTTTTGCACACATATAGCCATACAATGCTTAGTTCTGGACATGGTTAAAGCTCTGAACATTTGTTTTTTTGCCTTTAAGTGATGGATTGGAACGTGTGCTTTGTAAATGGTTTTTAAGGTGAGTCCTTAATTGAGCAATGTCATTTATGATTAAGTGCCCTAGAGGCACAAAATGCATCAGACACTCACTACTTGCTGCTGAAGATGTTTTTTTAATCCAGACTGTGTCCCATCTGATGCCTAAATAGGATCCTATTTGTGAACTGATTGTGAACTGATATTCCTTCAAACCTTAGACTTCGGGCAATCACTTCCAGGCCACTATACTAAGGCAGAGCATAACAAAGATTTAGGGAGGCTTAGGGGCAGATTTATCAAGGGTCGAAGTGAATTCGAGGGAATTTTCGAAGAAATTCCTACACAAATCTATATATTCTTTTCACAAAAGAGGACATAGCCTCATATATCATTCTAAGTAAAAATAAAAGGAGCATAATGCTAACTTCTGAAAGTGTGTCTTTTATCTTTAGATTAATTAAATGTTAAAGTTATATTGTGTTCTGTCTTTTGACCAGACAAGTATTGACAGCAGCTTAATAAATAGGTGCAGATTTGCACTAGGGCAAGAACTTGCCTGAACTTTTGCTACAAACCAAAGTTTTTCCCATACCCGACCATCCATATATCCTTGAGGGGAGGAGGCACATAGACTCACCCCTCCTACCATCCCCTAATTTGTGTGCCATTTAAATGTACTAATGAGGAAGTACCAGGAGGCAAAGGGTTAAATAGAGCTATGTACATACCACCTCCCCTGTAGAAGACAATACTCACAGGGCCTCTTGCACCCACCGGCAATGTGATCTGCATGTTGTTCTGCGCTGGGTTTCATGCAATAGCCCAAAGTTTTCAGGCAAAAAGCATAAGAAATCTGATTTTTTTTTTCGGGGGAAAAATCCGAAAAAATCGTGAAAATCTGACTTTTTTCCACAAAGCAAAATTTCGGGAAAATATAATAAATATGCCAAAAAACTGTGCAAATTAGATCAGAGTCTGTGGCTGGAAATGTTGACTTTGACAAATAACCCCCTAAGTAATAAGGGGCACAATTTGTGCCTCTAGCATTTGTATGCAGGCTCTTCTTAAAGGGGTGGTTCACATTTACGTTATCTTTTAGTATGCAGTAAAATTACTTTTTCTAACCAACTTTTCAATTGGCCTTTATTTTTTTTTATAGTTTTTTTTATTATTTGCCTTTTTTTACCTCTTTCCAGCTTTCATATAGGGGTCACTGAGAAAAAAAAAAAAAAAATGTCAGTAGGCCTTATAGTCAGGTCAAGCTGGAAATTCCACAGTCATATCTCTTGCTTTCTGCTGCATAAAATAATAAGAACTGGTTGGACAAAATGATTAAACATCTACCTTGTAACAAAGGATGCTGCTTAGGGTCATTTGGACCCAATTTGCCAAATTCGCAAACTGGAAAGCTGCTGAATAAAAAGTTAAATAACACAAAAACCACTAATAAAAAATAAAATAAAACTAATTGCATATTGGTGAACAACCCCTTTAAATATACCCTACAGTTTATTTCTAGTTGACAGACCATGTCTTGTTATTATTGTAGCATGTTTGTTAGTTTGTTCATCTATGTCAGAGGGCTATTGCCATTGCTGACTTTGTTATACTTCGAGGGGCAGGAGCAGAATTTTTTAAAAATCAAATGCGTCTTAACATAGAAGTACAATTTTATATATATTTACTTCCAGTTAATTTTTAAATGACTTTCATCCAGCTTTTTTTTACCTATAGTGTCCTTTTTTTTAAATACACAGAAAATTCAGTAGGTGAAATTCAGTGGGTGAAAACTAAAACTGAGTTCTTTTGAATTTATAGTTTAAAAAGGATTTTCCTAACTTGGCTTAATATGTTGCTAAGAAAAGCTGAATGCCTGCTTATGGTGCATAATATCCCTACACCCACACTAATGCCCATTTGTTTTAATGACATAAATCAGATCAATATGATCCCTGCATGTCATCAATTACAACTGCCAACTGACTTAGCAGGCCAGAGTCCTTTCCATTATAATGCAAATTGTGTCATTTGTATGTGCATTATATAATGTTCTGTACTACAAATATAAAAGCAGAAAATACATTCCAACAAAAGGAAAAGTGCACATCCCAATTAACGAGGCTAATATGGATTTAAAAAACCTATCAAAGAGAAACAGAGCAAGGAAAAAGTAAATAATGTCCTTGTTATATTAGCACGCTGCATGCATATTAATACTTCTTACATAAATTGTGCTAATAGGGAGTTATCAAGAGATAAAGAGAATCCATCGTAAGTGGTAACACTATGGACCAGCACTGTGGAACAGCAATAAAGATACATGTAGTATATACTGTTAATATAAAGGTATGTTCCTATGTGTTGGCTACATGAAGTATAAGGTATTTATCACATCCCTCAAAAACACTGACAAGGATATGGGATTTTGCACTTTATATAGAGCTCTGCTTTTGTAAAGGATCCTACTACAAAGCACTGATGTATCACACACACTATGTACTGTGCATGAAGCTCTAGGATGAAGCTGCTGCATCCAATCAGGTGACTGTAGCATCGCCTTTACCGACCTACAACCCTGGGGTTGTTCGCCAATACAAGTAGGGTGCAAATTGGTGTTCATATTGGTGCTATTCATTAAGTTCTTTTTTTTATCTGATGAAGCTTTTCCCATAGGGTTTATTATGCCCAGCTTTGTTATGGACTGTTGTGTCAAAAGCCAAATTAAAACTGGATAAAAAATAACAGCAACCATCAGGAAAACAAAAATAAACTTTGTTACATTACACAGACTAGGGTGATAAATACAGGCCAAAAATAAATATTGCACTTTACATGAGAGATGTGTTAAATGTAATTGATTTCTTAAAGGAAAACTAAACCCTAGTCCACCCTCACCCCCCCACACAGTACCCCCCCTCCCCTGTGTGCCAAACTGCCATAATCTGCACAGCAGAGTTCAAAGGTGCCATCTTCTCCTGGTTTGGATCGGCCCATTATGTCAAAGTCCCACCCATAATCAGAACACTAAGGGGCAGATTAACCAATGTTTGAATAAGAATTTTCCATTTTATATGGTCAAAACTGTCAAATTCGACTAGTGAGTTATCCAAATTCGATTTGAGTTTTTGAAAACATTCGAATGAGATTTTTGAGATTTATCATACTTTGGCCCTTTAAGAATTCAAATTCGACTATTCGCCACCTAAAACCTGCCGAATTGCTATTTAAGTCAATGGGAGAGGTCCAGGGATCAATTTGGAGATGTTTGCAGGGACCAATTTGGAGATGTTTGCAGCTGTCCTGACATGCAAGTTTTTTCAAAGAATCGATTTTGATCACATTAAATTCGAATTTTCGGGTCGTTTAAATTTGTCCGAGTTGGAAAAATTCGATTTTATCAATACATTTCGATTAGTCGAATTTCTAACTTATGGGAGTTTAGGGAAGTTTTAAAAAAATTCACATGAATTCTAATTAAAATTAGATTTTTTGCTAATTTCAATTAAATTGTTTTTTTTTTAGCAACACTGGACAAATAATGACTTAAAAATCTCAAAGTCTAAATTCTAGCATTCATTTTTATATAACAGACAAGACAGAGGTCTTTTTCATCTTTTTACATGCATAATGAAACATCCATTAGGATGCAGTCTAGTGGAATAAATGAGAGTGTCGTGCCATGTATTCGCCACAGTTGCCATTCCCGAGGCCAACTCTATAACACTCCTTACCATTTATCATACAGAACATGCTCTCATCTGTACAAATGTCACTCTGCATTAGGCATTTTCATCTTCATGGACATGATGCCCAGAAGTACCCAACAAGTCTTAGACAGCTTTCAACCCAAATAAGATTTATATTTCAGACTGTTGTCTTTTGCTAAACCAGCGCTACAGACTAATTAAAATCAAATGGTCGATGATAATGCAGGGCAAATCATTAGGGGGCAGAATTCAAATTTGACTATTCGCCATCTAAAACCTGCCAAATTGGTGTTTTAGCCTATGTGGGGCCTCCTACAATCAACTTGAAGTCGTTTAGTGAACTTTTGAAAAATAAATAATTTAAAAAAAAATAAAAAAATTGGGGTATAAAAATTTGATTCGAATTTGCAGCTCGGTCCTATTCACAGATTTTTAAAAAATTTGATTTTTTAAAATAAATTTTGATTGGTTGTTTTTTTTTTGAATTTCGAGTTTATGGAAAGATTTAGAAACTCCAGTAAACTCGAATTTGGATAAATTGGCCCCTTTATATACAGGTGTGTGACCTGTTTTCCGGATAACAGATAACTTTCCGTAATCTGGGTCTTCATGCCTTAAGTCTACTAGAAATTCATTTAAACATTAAATAACCCCAATAGGCTGGTTTTGCTTCCAATAAGCATTAATGATATCTTAGTATCAAGTACAAGCTACTGTTTTATTATTATGGAGAAAAAGGAAATCATTTTTAAAAATGTGGATTATTTGGATAAAATGGAGTCTATTGGAGACAGCCATTCCGTAATTCAGAGCTTTTTGGATATTGGGTTTCCGGATAAGGGATCATATACCTGTACTACGATATCACATTTATTAAATGATTATGAGTAAATGTCTATTTACTGTCTGCATGAAATATGCTTCAGGTAATCAGATTTCCTCTCTCACTCTCTAAAAAAAACATACAGGCAAGTAAATTGGCTCCTTATAAAAAAAATAGCTCTTACTGTGTGTGAATGTGCTAGGGACCACAGATTGTAAGATCCACAGAGGCAGGGACTGAGTGAATGATGGTGTTGGTGATATATAAATAGCAGATAATAATTTTGCTTGGATACCCTTTACTAAGTCTTTATGTTATACATACAGTTCTGCAAATGAAACTATAGGTATTGTATGTGTTATTCAGAATGCATCGAACCTTGTGTTTTTTTCTTAAACTGGGTGTTACTATAATTTGAATCATCGTGCATAAAATCGATTGGAAATATTTAACCGAATACAAGTTGTTTGCCATATACGTATCCACATGGATATAAGCTCGGTTAGATACAGTGAAAGCCTTATAAAGACAGAAAATATTCGCACCCATCATAAAACATTCTTGACATTGCCTTCAAATAAACCAGTGCTTTTGGATACTTTGCTAGGCACAGGGTCATAAGGGTTTAATCTGCACATCTCCTCCCATAATTCCTTAAATGAAGATTAATTTTTTCTCATTTTTAGTTTTAAGGAAACTGTGTTGCATGTGAAAGTTTATTCTTTAAGAAGTTCTTCTCTTTAAAAACAAGCATTCAGTGACTTATACCTCCTTTTAAGCCAATGCACCCAAACCATTCTTGTTCTTCCATTATGCCTGGCTTGATAACTTTAAAGTAAAGGCGATGTTTATTAGACTCTTTTCTGAAAACGAACAATTACCTAAAAGTCAGGATTTTTTTTTAAAAAGAATTGACACTTTTGTAAAGCCTGATACTCATGTTTTCATGCTTTCAGCAGTCAGCGGCATTTTGTTCTATGGAGTGATAGGGATCAAAGCTGCTCAACAACATCCTTATTCCCCAGTACATGTTGCATTCAGTATGATTGAAGCTACTCTGTGTTTGGCTCTTGAAGTGCACAGAAACATTAGCAGGGCAGCTATATGTTAAGTGCCCTCATTTAACCCAGGTTAATTCACAGTTGTCAAATAATGTACATTAAGTCACCATCAATATTTTGGGTCCCAGTGGTTTATATTGTTCTCAAATAACTGCCTTTATTGCCAACAGTTCAGGAAATACTGGAAAGACATAATTTCAGAAAATAAAAATCCACCAATGACTTCAGCAGAATTTCAGTTGCCTGCCTCTACCAACAAGCTATATTGCCCCAAAATGGACTTAAGGTCTAGCAGAGATAAGGTTTACAAAGCTATTAACTGTTCTTATTGCAGAGTTTATACACAGCAATTTAGGTCATTCATTTTCTTCACTAGTGATCCTGGTGTGTTCTCATTCCATTCTCCAAATATAGCAGGTGTGTGTAGACTTTGTTGATCAGTTAGGTAGGTAGTTTAGGTAAATTTTTATGATGTATAAAACGTATGTGGTATAGTTAAAATATTTTTTAGTACACAACAGTGTATGTGACTGCATACAACATCAACATTCAGCAACAGACAATGAGACAAAATGTAAACACATCAAATTTATTTATAGCTCACCATCTTAAAAGTACTACTGTCAGCCCCACTTTATATTATACAATGACAACTGGTTTTTGAATTCCCAAACCAAAAGAAGGTGTATTATCATAAAGCAAAATACTGTCTGTGTTACATAACAATGCCTTACACCTGTTTCTAAAGTCTTACTGGTAACAGCAGACAAATACAACCTTGTGAACTAAGTTGACCACTTTTATGCCTCTTCAGATGGATACTCTGAGGTTAGTGGCACCTGATCTTTTAGCAGTAGAGCAATCTAGGGTGGTCTTCTTAGAAGGACTAAGGGAGTTATTTACTAAACTCAGAATGCAAAAATCCCGAAAAATTTTTATTTTATTTTTTATAAAATCAGACTTTTAAAAAATCACAAATGTTTCGGAATATACTAAACCCCGAGGATGGAAAAGACGAATCAGAAAATCAGGCATCTCAGACTTGTCGAGGATGCATATACTGTAAGTAAATAGAAGAAGTCCCAAAGATTTTTTGATGTGCGCTGGGTTTTGTGCAATACCCCAACGTTTTTGGAGTTTTCCGACAAAATAACATTACAAATCACAGAGCTTTGGGGTGAAAAATCCAAAATCTTTTGGGAAAATGTAATAATAAATAAGCGTAAAAAACTTGAGTGGATCTGAACGGAGTTTGTAGCAGAAAATGTTGAGATAAAATTGGTAAGTGATCAAAAGACAAGCCAATGTAAGGAACTTAATCTAAGTTTAGAACAAACATTTAAGTACATACAAGAACACTAGGATGGTTTTCAAGTAAAGTATATATGCCAGCGTTATGCTTAAATAGTTGCTTCAAACTGTTTCATATACCAATCACAATGTGGATGGGATGAACAGACAACCCCACTTGCATATGCAAATACCACCGGACCAGTGGTAGGAAACTGACACTGTGTTGAATTTTGCATTATTCATGGATTTGTAACTTTGATCCCTCTCCATCCAATATGGTGTGTATGCAGATTTTCCTCCACTCCATCTAAACTTGCTAAGTTATAACAACAACACAACAAATGCGGAGAATGGAGTTTACAATTTTATATGCACACGCGCACACACACACAATATTATATTGCCACAAACCCACCAATTTTTTCTATGCACAATTTTTGTAAACTGCACACAATGGAGTGGAATAATGTTTTTTTCATACCTAGTTTAGAAATTTATACTTAGGTGCCCTATTTTTTTGTACTTGATTTGTACTTGTACTGAAGGTGCCACAAAACATAAAACTCTGTTGTACTATCAATCTGAGAAAATGTTTGTTCACTGTTAGAAAGTTTACAGAAATGTGTGCTATTGTAGCTCTGTCATCAGTGGCCTGATTGCTGACACATAAAACATTCCCATAACACTTTAAGTCCATTTGGTACATTACAGATAGTACTAACTGCACAAAGCTTTCTTTAATAAAAATATGGGGAAAACCCCAAAACAAACACATATGCACATTAATATATCCTGCTGTAAAATAAACACATATTTCATTGAATAGATGCTATCCAGTGTGAGCAATGGCAATGCTGGGTGCAATACATGATAACACAAGCTGTAGTACGTTGGTTTATGTGCAACTACAAATTAGAGGTTTCCCAAACCAGTAAAGATTTATTATAACTTCATACAAATAATAGGTCCAGGATCCAGCAATGCATATTTCTCTCCATGTGCAAATATTATTGCTCTGTGGTTAATAAAAATGCTTCACTTTGAATGGCTATAAACAGCTGCCAAAAAGAAAGAAACCTAGCATATGTACTGTTTCTTTCTAATGTAGAAATTGTAGGGAGAGCATTTTTCTTAAAAAATGAATTTAAAGGATTCCATGAACTTGTCATTTATAGGGGCAGATTTACTAAAGGGCAAAGTGACTAACGCTAGAGAAGGAGATAGACTCTAGTGGTACTTCGCTCCCTAACACCTGGCGAATTTGCGCTCTGGTGAATGGACGTAACGACACAAATTCAATAAGATGCGGATTTTTACTGAACGTTACCTCTTGCGCCAGACTTGCCTTCACCACCTCAGACCAGGCGAAGTGCAATACAGTAGACAGGACTTCCTCAAAAAATAGTTGAAAATTTGGTGACTTTTCATTTTTCAGAGTGATAGGCTGCAAAAGATTGTATAAATTTTTTCTGGGGTACCCGGCTTCCCCCCTACATTTCCTAACATATGGCACATAAACTATATACTGGACACATGTGTAGGGCAATATAACAACTTTATTTTATTTTATTATGGTTTCCCGGGCTTGTGTAGTATAATGTATTTGCTGCAACATATACATCCATTGAACTTTAACGTCCCGCTGTATGCAAAGATCCGATCGTACGAATCGAGGATATTCGTACCGTGTGTGGAGAGTCCCGACATTTTTCGTCTGGCGGAGATCGGTCGTTTGGTCGATTGGACAGGTTAGAAAATTTCTGTCGGCTGCCTATAATATCTCTGCGTATATTGCCGATCATACGATTTTCAGTGGGAGACTGTCACTAGTTTTTGTCGGACATAACTTTCGTACGATTGCTGTCAGGGGCAGAACTTTGGCTGATCTGTTCTTACTACTTCTGAATGGTAAGACTTTGATCTTTATGGTTAGTGGCAGGTCGGGAGATGGGAAAGTCCGATCGTACGTTAATTCGTACGATTGGATCTATGCGTATGTGGCCATCTTAAGGGAGACAGCCTTTTCATAATTCGGAGCTTTCTCAATAATGAGTTTCCGGATAATATATCCCATACCTGTAACTATAAGCATACAAAAGAGAGGGGATTGATCAATTCACTTTCACTGGTCCCCTGTTTATTAACAATTTATTATCTGTGCAAATATTTTCCAAAACAGGTGTTTTTAGTTACAAAATGATGATCACAAAATTGGCAAGCAGCCCTACCATGTGGTGTTCCTAAATATTTTATTTCCAGTAATGTTTTCATAGGCTGGCATGGTAGCATTTATTGGAAAAAGTGTCTCCTGACCTGGGCATTGGTCTCAGTCCCAGGCTTGATCCCGACCTACCATTGGCTTTTATAAGAAGAGAGAGATCTGCCAAGACCAAAGCATTGGTTTCACAGGCATAATCTTCCCCGCTTACAGCTCTTAAAGGAGAGGAGAGATCGCCAGAACAGCAACTATTTTTAAAGGCATAAGACCAAAATTAAAGAGACAGGTGTGGAGGTGATATAATATAATATATGGTCATTCCAAACAGCAGAATAGCGCTGCTACAGTGCAAAGTTCTACAAAAAAAGGGGGCGCTAAGGTAAATATACAAATGCAATGGTTAGCTATAAGCATACAAAAATGAGGGGATTGATCAATGGACAATCTCTGTTCCCCTGTTTCATTAGTTATTTAGTCTATATAATTTCAAATACAGGAAGGTTTTAGTTACAAAATCGTGATCATAAAATACAGCTTTCCAAAAGTTTGGTTGATTGTGGGGTATTTTTAGTTATTTTTAAGCTTTGCATAAACATAATTATGGAACAGCTAGCATAGATACTCATTATAATTTTTTTATTATTGACATGTATTTTTAGAGCACCGACATAATCTGCAGCATTGTATGCATGTCAAGTTATGGAAGGGTACTTTTTTTCACATTGATAGAATTCCATTTATAATAAAAAATATGAAGTTCTGAATAATGTGTTTATAATCTGTGATGTTAGACCTTTACAGAGTGTCACTAAATCTAAATTAATGAACTTACCCAAACACCAATTAAGTATTTATCACTATGTTGTTTATCTATATAAGGGACAATGGCATAAAACCTGGATGTGGTACTTGAACTGAGCGATTTCAAGTAATATGAAAAAACTAATTAAAATCCAGCGACACTTGATGTGTTTCCTCCTTCTTCTTGCTGTTCCACTGATTTCAGCAGTTAGTAGGCCACGCTTCTTAATTTTCACTCCGCCAGAGCTTCTCTTTACTATAACGCTTGCACAAACAATCTACCTAGGAAAACCTTTTTATTACTTTACAGCACATTTTCTCTCCCCGAAGTTTTATGGCATTTCATTAAAGCAGCCAGAAGGTGATACTGGTCCCGTTTGCCGAAGTGAAATAAATTCAGGTTTTATCGCTTCTGGAAATGCTACAATAGCTGTCAGACTCTTGATGGATATTCTCAATTACAAGACTTGTGGAGCATTTTATACTTACATCTACACTGTAGCTTAACAGACACTGCCTCAATTTCACTTCGTTTTCTCGTTCTCTTTTAGCAGCTTTTGCATCCTTTAGCATATAATGATCAATTTGTTATCGCTTTGACCCTCTGGTCTCAGTATCCCCTTAACTCTAATTGTATTTTCTTTCCTTGAGATGTGCATGCATATTATTTCTCATTTTCTCAGTCATTTCTGTTTAGGGAGAAAGGTAGAAGAGTTCCTTTTAAAGCTTTAATTCTCAAGAATACCTCTTTGTCCGCATTCACTGCCAGAGGGGCCTTGCAATAATTTGCAAACAAAAGCATTATAGGCCAATCTTTGAGAAAATGTCTTTCAAATACTATCCTATCACTTCCCAGGGAAGAGTTTTTTGTCCAAGTCTAATAGCAACCTTTTCTACATTAATGAAAATACATGACCCATATGCATCTATTTTTCTTGCATTCCTTTTAATTTGATGACAAGAAATTGGCACATCTTTGGCAGAGGTAAACACCTGCTTGTGCAGACACTATTTCTAGCACACTTTATTTTTTAATTGATAAATATTTTCCCTGCAATATATTGCTTTTTTAGTTTTGCACTCTAAAGCAAATGTAGAATACATATCTGTAATTATTGTTTCATTATTTCAACTTGGATATTTGGGGCATGGGAAAAGAAGGAATGTAAAGCTGTCTAATGGAGCCCAGGGGTTAGATTTGGCCCTACAAGAGTATATATCCCCCAGCCTGCTCAACTAGAGTAGTGCCCAAAGCATTTGATGGGAACAATCTGAAAGTCATTCATTTTGATGAGGATAAAAAGTGATGAAAATGTTAATCTCTGTTTGCATCTTGAGGTAGTTTAATCTGAAGGTGCTGCAGTAGCTCCCCACCTTCTTTTCTGCTGATTTACTGCACATGCTCTGTGCTGCTATCACTTACTGAGCTTAGGGATCGACTCACAATATACTGTATATATATACAGTGTGTGTGTATATATATATATATATATATATATATATATATATATATATATATATATATATATAATATATAATAGAAATGTCACAATATAAGGCTGAATAGTACTTACAGATAATGACTACATGACAGCTCAGAAACCAGTGCAACTATCATCAACATAAGCATTGGCTTATTTGACAGGCCAAACTCATTTTCTGCTCAATGATTTGCAACAACCCCTAAGCTTAGCTTCACAACAGCTGCCCAGAGCCCACTGAGCACACTTTCCAAGATGGTGACCCCATGTGACAAGTTTGAAGTCTGGGATCATTGCTGCTATTGAGAAGCTAAAACTCTAGGCTGGTGCTATAAGTTAAATATATAAAATACAGCCATTTTTAGCCATATTAATTTGTAGGGTTTAGTTCTCCTTTAAATACATTTTTTTTAAACATTACATACAGTAGTACAAAAATAATGTAATGTTGCTCATCCAACATTGAGACAAGAAGTTTTTCTTAGACTTTCCTGGAGCTTTTGCTTACTCCAGTTTGGATTAATTTTAGGGACAAAAACATTTAGAGAATCATATTTTCAGAGGATTTAAAGCCACATTTTTTTAGATTTCTTTTCAGTGTCAGTACACATTGGCTTATCTCTCTTTGGCCTTAGGCTCTAAATAAAACCTAGGTCCCTGCTGGACAAAATTCATTATGTTATTCTATTGAAACTTGCTCTGTGTATATAAAATTATTTGAAGATAATGAGCCCTGGAAATAATGTCTATGTCTAATAAGAAGGTCACAAGAACCATACCAGGTCATGAGTCATAAAGACCATTACCATCAGTTTACTACACATTTATCAGTTAACTTAAAAAGGATTCCAAATAAGGAGCCTACATAGTAAGCATTTTACTGTGTACCACTAGATACCATCTGTAGCACAAGAAAGAAGTAGCATATTCTTGTTTTTGCCCTAGTGCTGGGACAATCTCTTTTAATATGCATTACGTGTAACCTAGTGTGATTTACATTGTATTTAAAGTGGACCTGTCACCCAGACACAAAAATCTGTGTAATAAAAGTCCTTTTCAAATTAAACATGAAATCCAATTTCTATTTTTTATTAAAGCATTCATAGCTGTTGTAAGCTCATTTAAAAATCTCAGCTGTCAATCAAATATTGTCTGCCCCTCCTCTATGACATGGGCATAGAGGCGGGGCAGACAATTACTTTCACTTTCCATTCAGCACTTCCTAGATGTCACTGCTCTCCCCACATTCCCCCGTTCTCTTTACCATTTAATTATGTAGCCAGGGCATGGGAATGGACATTGGGTCCCCCATTCTGGTGCACAAACAAGATTCTGAGATGATGCAAGGCTTTCCTTAAAAGCAATGTCCACAAAATGGCTGCTGCCTGCTTGCTATCATTTTGAATTCCGAGACTGAAGGAAACAAGATTCAAATAATTTATATAGTGTAATTATAGTTAATTTTGCTTGACTAATGTGATAAAATAGGATTTGGAATAATTTTTTTGGGTGACGGGTCCCCTTTAAAGAAAGAGCAATCAGTGTATTTGAACATGTAATCATAAATTGATATTTCAAAGCATCGCTAATTTAGTAATCAGCAATTAGATGTGGTGCTACTATTTTGCTTACCCTTAGAAGATAATAAGTACACAAGGCAAGGTTTCTCTTTAACATCAAAATGTGTAGTCCTTACTAATACATTTAGTAAAATGAAGATAATTTCTCAGTTTTAACCCAATTCATAAGATTTCTATTGTGATTTTTACATTTTCTGTGAACCTGTTATATGGATACGTAAACCTAATCATTATTATTTTCTTAGCTCCATGGAAGTGTTAAGCGCATCATGCCAGTTCTGTAGCAATGCTGACAAATACAACTTATTTTCAAACCATGCTATAGGTAGTAAAGGAAAATATGACCTTGGTGACTGAGCGTTTACATTTGCTACCTGCTTGATAGGCTATATTAGGGATGTGTATGGAAAGGTTCAGGGAGAAGTAACAAAGTGATATGATTCTCCCAATAAAACCCAAGAGCATATAGAGAAGAAGGTCGTTTTATTTCAAGGTCAAATTTAACAGTAAACTGCTGACCAAATGTATTTATCCAATTACTCCAAATCCTGCCATTGCAGTAACAGCAGTTTCAAAATCCACAGTATGCCAAGCTACACAATTATTTCCAGCATGAGCTGTATCCCTAATTCTATGAATACATAAGATTACTAAAATCATTATAGAAAATAACTGCACATAACATAAATTTCTTCTATCCAGTACTATATAAATAATGGTTTTTTTTTTTTAAATTTCTTTATTTTCAATTTTCAAACCGGGGTACAGAACAAAAAAAGGGGAAATGAAAGGGAAAATGAAAGGGTGATGTAGTTACACTTACATATGTCCACGCATATAATTTATATATTACATATGTCTGCGCATATAATTTATAATGCATATTCAACACTCTGCTCCTTTAATTTGCCTTTTATTCTCTCCTTAAAAGGTCCTTCAAGTATCTATGCCAGGGTGACCATGTTTTCCAATATTTCTTGCTAATACTATAATGTATGTGGGTTAGCTCCTCTAATAAGATTATTTCTCTCACAGCCCTCACCCAATCCTCATGTGTCGTAGGTTTTTCGGACTTCCAGTTTCTCGGAATTAGCGATTTTGCAGTCTGGATTAATTGAAAGGTAAGGGGGTCTTCAAGCATAATTAGTTTTTCTTTATTTATATTGAATAATATCAGTGTACTGTCCCCCCTCTGAATTCTTATCCCCGTAATATTGTATATACTTTCCAATATCTGATTCCAAAACTCTTCCAGTAGTGGGCACATTACCCATATATGTATATGATTCCCTACCCCTTCTTTGCATCTCCAGCATCTATCTGATGTTTGTGGGATCATTTTATTAATTTTACTAGGGGTATAATGCCACTTAGTTATCAATTTGTAAATAGCTTCTTGTGTTTTGGAAACCTTTGTCATCCTATTATTATACTTAAGTATCTTAACCCACTCTTGCTCTGTAACTATTACTCCCAATTCCTTCTCCCATTCTCGGCTAAGCAAGGAGAAATTATGTTCTTCTCGAGTTGTTAAAATATTGTAGATTTTTGATAGAGGTTTCTCAATCTCCCTTTCCATCTCCATAAGCTGTTCCCATTGGGTTAGGGGTCTATCCCAATTAGACTTATCTAACCTACTGATGTAATGTACTAATTGGTTATATCTCCAATGATCTCCCAAATGGGGCCCCCACCGATCTTGTATTTCAAGAAGTGGGACCGTCTTTCCAGACCTAATAAATTCTCTCGTTCTGGTCAGGTTTGTATCTTTTCTCCCCCACCTCTCAAAAGCTCCCTTTTCCATACTAGGAGGGAAGTTCCGATTGCCTATTAAAGGTTGTAATATGTATGGTGTCTCTGTCAGCTTCATGGCCTGTTTGTTTTTGTGCCATGTTTTAAGGGTCGGTGTAATTAATGTATGCGGGTCCTGTTCCAACTTCGTCTTTGCTCCCCAATCCTCCCATAATGCACACTCTAATGGGTAATTCCCCCATCCCCGTTCCAGACCACACCAATCTTTTTTTCCACACTTCCTTGTCCAACCTAATATCCTCACCAAATGTATCGCCACATAGTACATATATGGGTCCGGTACTCTCAATCCCCCCCTTTTCTTTAGGAGCAGTTAATAAGTTATATTTTAACCTAGGCTTCTTGCCGTTCCATATAAATCTGGAAAACATGGATTTAATTGATATAAAGAAGAAATTTGGGATTTCCACCAGTAGTACCTGGAGGAGGTACAGAGCTTTTGGCATTAATACCATTTTTATAGCTTGGATTCTACCAAACCAAGATATTTTAATTTTTTTCCAATTATCTATTGTTTGTTGCAAGGTGGCTAATAAAGGTATAAAATTATCTGCATAAGCTCTGTTTAATTCTCCACACAGCTTCACTCCCAGATATTTTATTGATGATCTATCCCATTTAAATGGAAAGTTTTGTTTAATCTGTTGCATTGTTTTACCATCTAGATTGGCATTTAATATCTCTGATTTAGAATAGTTTATCTTGAAATTTGATAGATCTCCGAAGGTTTTCAACAGTTTCATTAAGTTTGGAAGTGTTATTAAAGGGTTTGTTATATACATTAACATATCATCCGCGAAAGCTGCACTTTTGTATTCATTGCCCTTTATATTTATCCCACTTATGTCCGGATTATTCCTTATATGTGATAGTAATATTTCCATAACTAGCAAAAATAGTGTTGGAGATAACGGGCACCCCTGTCTCGTCCCATTAAATATCTGAACACTTTGTGATAATGTGCCATTAATTTTGATTTAGCTGTTGGTGTATCATACAAAGCGAGAATCCTCTCCTTCATTTTATTTTTTATCCCGAAAATTGATCATGTCTTGTCTAAGAAGGGCCATGAAATTCTATCGAATGCTTTTTCAGCATCCGTGGTTAACAGACAAGTGGGATATTGTAATTTACGTGCATAGTGGATTATTGAGATTGTTTTAGCGATGTTATCTTTTGCTTCTCTTTTAGGTACAAAGCCAGTTTGATCTTCGTGAATAATATACGGTAAGTATTGTTTAATTCTTTTCCCTAGTATGTTTGCATATATTGTCATATCTATATTTATTAGCGATATCGGTCTATAACTTGAGCATAGAGTAAGATCTTTATCCATCTTTGGTATTATTGTAATTTGGGCTTCTTGTGCCTGTTTATAAAATCCCTCTTTGTCTGATATGTTATTGTGATAAAGATATAATATCGGGACTAACTCAGCTTTGAATGTTTTATAGAATGTAGCTATGTATCCGTCTGGGCCTGGGCTTTTTCCTAGTTTCAGCTCATCTATCCCCTCCTCTATTTCTTTTAATGTGATTGCTAGTTCCATCTCATGGGCTTGTTCTTCAGTTAATAAGTTCACTTTGGCCTCTTTTATAAACTGCTCCATTAGTGCTTCTTTTTGTTCAGATGGTTTATCTTTTTGTATTTTATATAACGTTTGATAGTAATCTTTAAAAGTTTCCGCTATCCCTTTAGTAACGTAATGTGTAACGTTTTGGCCATTTTTGATTGCAATGATATTATTTTGACCTTGTATCTTTTTTAGTATTCTCGCAAAATATTTATTTCCCTTATCCCCAAGTTCATATGCATTCTGTTTAGTTCTAAGATAAGCTTTATGTATTTTATGATCTAATACTTTCTTAAGATGGTCTCTCTTAATCTCCAGTATCTGGAAAGTTTTTATAGCTAATGTTTCTTTATGTGCCTGTTCTAATTGTGTAATATCATCCATTAGATTGTTAATTTCCTTTTCTCTCTTTTTTTTAGGCTTGTACCCAGGGCAATTAATCTTCCTCTCAATACACACTTGAGTGTCTCCCATAATGTTCTTGGGGCTATGTCTGTCGTATTATTCTCCTTTATTATTTGTATTATCCATTCCCGTATCATATCTTTATTTTCCCCACTATGTAATACGTATTCATTCAATCTCCAGTTAAATTGTGCTTTACTCACCCCCGGAATTAAATATTTTACTAATACTGGTGCATGATCCGAAACTATTGTTGTGCCTATAATTGCCTGCTGAAACAAATGTGCCCACTGTTGTGATCCCATTATATAGTCTATTCTTGAATAAATTTGATATTGTTTAGAAAAATATGTGAAGTCTTTTTTCTCCCGATTCAAAGCCCTCCGTATATCTACCATGTGTAGTTCTGCGAATTTTCTCTTTATTTAAAGTTACATTAAAATCACCTCCAATTATTATTAAATCTTCGCTGTACAGTTCTAGTACATGTAGGAAATGTTGTAGAAATTTATTTTGATTTGTGTTCGGGACATATACATTCGCTATTGTACAATTCTGATTAGCTAGTTTACCTTTCACTAATATATATCGACCCTCTTTATCTATTTTATGGTCCACCGTGTCGAATGGCAAATCTTTATGAATTAGAGTCATAACCCCCGTTGCTTTCTTAGTTGGATTGTTACTCAAAAAAATTTGGGGGTACTCTTTGACCTTTAAACTGGGAACATGATCTTGTTTAAAGTGGGTCTCTTGTAGCATAACTATTTGCGCTTTACTTTTCCTACATTCATAGAACACTTTCGCTCTTTTTACTGGCTCATTAATCCCATTTACATTAAACGATAATATATTACACTCCATTGCTTAATTTTATTACATTTTACCTTAATATCTTTCCGTTGACCTTGAATTTCAAACTGATATAGTGTATATATGCGTGTTTCCCTTGTCTTACCCAATCTTTATAGTCACCCTTCTCATAGACATATAACTTTATACAACAAAAAAAACACAGACGATACAACATATCACGGAGTGCGAATAGGATCTGCTCCGTGACCACATCAAAAACAGAAAAAAAAAAATTAACAGCCGTCTCAGCGTCTTAAGGGATCCTCCCTGAGTCTGAGAGATGTTTACTACGGCTAGAGTGGCTTTACCACTTTTTTGGGGGTATGGATATGAAGTTAGCAGCATGGGCATTTGGTCTTATGGGCAACTTTTGAAACCACCCAACCCTTAAGTTTTCTTCCCAAATATGCTTATTCCCTTCGTTGTTATTATTATTATACTTTTTTTTTTTTTCCTCCACCCATACATTCAAATGTTTCCTAATAACAAAATTAAACTTTAATTATGCAAGGTTTTCGCTTAGACCAAAATAATATTTATACGTTACCCATCCAGGGGTTAATATCCTCTAATACGAACTTCTGCTAACCAAAGTCCTCAAGGTCTCTTATTTAACTTATAGTCCACCTTGCATCGTAGGATCTTTAATCTCCTTTGCTTTTCCCTTCTTCGTATTAATGTTTTTTGGGGCTCTACTTTCTGACCACTCTTGTTCTTGGTCCAACAATAGATCCGCTTTCGTTCTGTGCTCATCTGGCCAATCAGGTATCTCTATCGCTGGAAGGTGTAGTTTCTTTAGGAAATTTCCTAGATCTTTCTCTGAACGTAATATTGCTGATATTCCATCTTTGTGAACAGAAAGTGAAAATGGGAAGCCCCATCTATATAATATCTTTTTCTCCCTCAGCAGGTCTGTCACTGGCCTCAACGCTTTCCTTTTCCTCAAGGTGGTTCTTGATAAATCCTGAAAAAAAGTCAAAGTATTATCTTCATATATTATGTTATCTACTTATTTAGCTTTTTGCAGGATCTCCTCTTTCACCGCAAAACTATGTAGTCGGCATAATATATCTCTAGGTGCCTCTGGAGGGACCATCTTTGGCTTCATTAGCCGGTGTGCTCTTTCTATCTGTATTTCCATCATTTTCTCTTTCCCTTTTTCCTTGTTTAAAATATTGTTAAATATTTGTTGGAGAAAGGTTTTTATGTCTTCTTTTAGTATAGTTTCTGGAATTCCTCTAATTCTTATATTTTTTCTTCTGCTCCGGTTCTCTTGGTCTTCCATCTGTCTCAATAAATCTGAGATCAAATTTTCCTGCTGTTGCAATTTCCCGTAGATAACCTTTTGGTTTTGCTGTAAGTTACTTGTTTGACGCTCCACTTCCTCCGTGCGTGTCACCATATCTGCAAACTCTTTTTTAAGGCCCAAGATATCTTCCCTTATAGATGTAGTTACTGCTTGAAGCATTTCTTTAATTTCCGATTTTGAGGGTAATTTGGCTAGTTGGGCATATAGAGCTGCGTTCTCCCCTCCTTCTTCTCCCTCACTATCGGGATCCTCAGAGTCCCTCTCCGTCATCTCCCTTCTTGCCCCTCTTCCCAACAATTTCTTAGGAACATCATCTCTGCCCGTGCTGTTTCTCCGAAACATTGGTGCTATGTCTCGTGGGGTTGACTGTAAATTGCGCATGGGGGTGTTCTCTTTTTCTTTATTTCTGTCTTTTGTTTTTTTTTCTTTTGTTTAGTGATGTTACCAGTGTCACCTGATTCACTATACTTTTGCACCATTTTGGTGAACGTAAATGTATTTACCAGTGTTTGCCACCTGCCTGCAAGCCAAGAATTGTGCGGGTAGCAAAGTGCTCCACATGCCATGTGCATAGGGTAATGGTAGATGACACATTTTGCTACCTGCACAATTTGTAGCTTGCTGGCAGACAACAAAATGTTGGATCATTTAATTCATTAGGCAATAATGGTAGGGATGTGCACAATTGTGACTGCCACTTGAGAATGTGTCTGTGAGCATGGAAAGCAGTCAATAAAGGGTAGATGGCACTAAAACATAGGATGACTGATTCTCAGGAGAGAAAGCAGCAGTGGGCCAGTGGCGAGATATTGGCTGGTATACACACACAATTAAATAGTAGGTTCTGACCTCAGAATTCACCATGTAGAAGTATAGCACAGTTTAGGGCATAGTAAAATGCTCTAAACTATAAGTACTTAAGCTAAAATTTAAACTTATGTTTTCTAATATTAATATATTTATATATAAGCACTCTGTTGTAAAATACGGGGATATGAGAAGCTACCTCAGAGTTCCAAGACCTGTATATAGATGGTTATTCTGGAAAGTCTTCTGTCTTGTGTTTTTATATTGTCATTATTGTCAATTGTCATTGTCATATCCTTATATTTTACAATAAGGAGTACATTATTCACTGTATAAACTCTAAATTATAAGTACTTAAAGGACCAGTAACATCAAAAAAAACTGTTTTAAAACTTCGTTAGTATACATCGAAAAATAAACACCAACACAAATTAAAAAACTTCACACAGCCTTGGATTCTTTTTTTTTCCGCTCCTTTTCTCCTCTTGCTTAACTTCGCCTCCAGGAGAGAACTGCAGCCATGCCCTGCACCTGGCGCCCTGACATTTGCTCGTCTGCCCGCAGAGCCTGCCGAAGGGAAAAGTCCTTGTTGCAAACTGCCCGATTTGCCTTCTTCTTCCCACATTGCCTACACTGCTCCGGCAGGGCAGCGCAGTGCGGGGGCTGGAAGGAGCAGAAAAAAAAGAATCCAGGGGAGTGTGAATTGTTTAAGGGGGGCTGCACAATATCCCTAAAATGGACCAGTTACAGTCCGGGGTGCAGCTCACTTCGATCTCCTTGTAAAAATCGGATTCGGTGTCTGAGCTGCTGTGCAGCACAGGAGGAGGGAGACGGGGCAGCGCAGTGCGGGGGCTGGGGGTGCGAGAAGAAAAAAGCATGTCAGGGAGTGACGGAGGAGCAATGCTGGGAAGTGGGGAGCAAATGGCAGGCAATGGCGACGTGGGCTGGAGGATACGACATGTGCATCGCTTAGAAGTGCTGCCCCATCTTGTCGGCAGAGCAGAGAGGCCAGGAGAGATAGCTAGGGAGGAGAAATCAACTGCTGCAGAATGGATGGTCGCCCTGTCACCCTTTCTCAAGAAGAGTGAAAGTGGAGTTTCAGTAAATTATTTTTTAATAAAGGCTTTGCAATTTAAAAGTTTAATTTGTGTTGGTCTTTATTTTTCGATGTATAATAACACATTTTTTTAAAAAATTTTTTTGATGTTACTGGTCCTTTAAGCTAAAAGTCATAGCATATTCAATTCATCCAATTTTAAATCATGCCCTTAAAATACAAGTACCATGAATGTCCTGTAAATTACATCATTAATTATGTCATCGATTTTAGGTGCTTAGTGATATAATCAACAAATCAGTAGATCAGTAATAACTCATTGAAACTTGTGTTTTCTATATCTATAAAGTGAACCCACTGATGTAAAATATGGGAATATTAGAAGCTAATTCGGAGTTCCAAGACCTGTATACAGATGGTTATTCTGGAATGCCTTGTCCTTTTATATGGTTGTGGCATATAATATCCTTTTATATTATTCACTATATAAACTGTGCTTAGTAAAATCAGCAGTTATAAACAGATTTTAGTGTCATCGGATTTACTAAGCCTGTGCAATACGATAGTAGAATGTGATCAGAAAATAATTAACTCTCCGATATTATTAGAGAAATAAAATAGGCACTTGCTATTTTTATGGAAAAAAATCTCCTAATGGAACATTAATAAACACATCATTGAACTTTAATTATGTAATAATTTATAATTTTGTAACATTAACATACAGGTTACTAACAGCACATTTTGGACTTCATTTTATGATCATTTTTTTAAATTTCATCAAATTTACTTGTGGAACTTATGGACCAAAAAAAAAAAGAAATAGATATTTACTGACAAGGATTTGGCTGCTTTTGCAATGTCCAATGTCAGCAACTAGTTCAACAGTATTCTGCTTCCCCCCTGTTTTAAAGATCATGATGATATATGGACATACATTTCAGACCATTCCCACAGGAGGTATTTTCATCTCAGAGATCCTGCGGGACTGTTTTTTAAGTGGCCTAAATGAAATTGTTTCTCAGTCACTTCTTGCTGTCACCAGCCTGTCAGGTCGTAGGAGCCCACACGCGGCAATGGAAATCTCTTTTATTTATAGAAAAGGTTTTATCTATTCCCTCTACCGACACCAAAGAGAAGCATGAATGGTAGACATATTTTTTTACATGTCCCAGCTGTCTGTGTGCGCCTATAAAACTGGTTGCGATGACTTTATGTCGTAATCACAAATGCTGTCAAATGTTTTTCCCTTTTTTTTTTAAAAATCTAGAAATGATGTTTCAGATTTACTGCATTATGAACAGATAATGCAGCAATCAGGAAACAGCAATGTCTTTTTAAGTTTGTTGGGAGGTGAGCTTACGTTTTATTATTAACTACAATAAATGGAAGGTATCTATTTGACTTTTTCAGCGTATCAATGCAAAATGAACAAAACACATTAAAATACTCAAGTAGGTATAAGAGAGTAAGTATAGACCAATATATTACACATTCTAGCATGGATATCTTTTTATATTCAAACTAAATCTCAAAGAATTAGTCTAGTCATGATAAACCATATATGTTGGGCTTCTGCACCAACATAAAGCAACCACAGCAGATAAGTTATGTGCCTATGAATACAGCTCTCCATATTGTTTTGTGCTGATTCACAACGCATGGTCTTGGCTGCCTACAGACCTGAGATGTGCTGATTCACTGCACATGCTCTGTGCTGCTGTCACTTACTGAGCTTAGGGACCCACTCACAGTATACTGAATATATATAATATAAATGTCGCAATATATGGCTGTTCAGATTATTAATTTTGCATATCTTTTTGGGGGGGGGGATGTGTGGGAATATTTTGTTGGTTTTTTTCTAAAATAAGATAGCATTCGAGGAAAAACAGGACAAGATTTTTTTTCTGCATTTTTTTTCACAAACTCAATTTTTTATAAATCAGCTCCTTAGTTTCTCAGTAGCTGCTCAAAGCACACTGAGTATGTGTGTGCTGTAGACAATCCTTACAAAATCCAAGATGGGAAACGACTTTGACAAATATTAATTTTTAGTATTTTGGTCTCCTCCCCAAAAAGTCTGAAAAACATCTAAGGTGTCATTTGGTTTTCATCAGGGCAAAGGTGCTAGAAAACTAAGGTGTGCAAGAGCCTAAGTGACCCCCATCCATTCAACTTAGATCTTTCCAAAATAGATCAGAGAGGCGTATGGCTATTTTGCAACACCAGGAGGCATTGTGCCAAAACATGGTCCATTGTAGCAAGAGGTTTAAGTAACTAGATTTATGTTTATATATTATATTTGCCATTAAATACCAAGCCAAGTTTTCTGGAATTATTCTCTCTGAATTCATCAGGTGTTGAACTTACCCTTAAATGGAAAAAACTGCAGCAAATATATTTTAATAAAAATTCTACTGTTTTTGTTCAGTTTTGTTCTTGTCCTATAACAATTTGTCTGAAATGCAAGTTGCGATGCTGTCAAACAATTAACTGAATAAAGAAATCCCCTTGCCAAATCCACCATTATTTGACACACAGTAGAAGATCATTCTATAGTATACGATATGTGTTAATAAAATACATTTTCGTGATAAAAAATGTACTGTGTCATGAACTTTCAATACTAAATATTGTAATGGGCTATCTTAAGATTTGCAATTTTTTACTTTTTACGTAACTTTTACATAACTTGAGAGACAACACAATGTATGAAATTACAAATAAAATAATAATAATAACAATAGCAGCACATTCAGGATCTGCTGTTGTGACTGTTTAAATACTACTAACATAATCTCATCAGTTTACTATGAATGAAATGATTTTCCATTTACATTGGAAATTACAGCAATTTATTGCATATCGTCAGGCATCCTTGGTGAGAAACAGTTAAGAAGAAAATCAAGTTATTATCAGTCGCTTTGAAGACTGGAATAAACAGGTCAGGAGGTTTGGGAGTATGACAGTGAATCAAAAAAAAAATTCACAACATTCAATTTCTGAAGAAGCAAAGCATGACTGACAAGGTCAAACGCTTCTGGTATATCAACAAACAATGGCATCTACTGCTTCCACTACCTCAGCAAATTGCCCTCTCCTGCTGGAGTTGCTCATGTGTGCATATTGCTTAAGAAAACTTTCTAAACAGGCCTATATAAAACTGTTTTGCTAATAACCAGAATATGCATTTTCTCTACACTACACTACAAAAATAATGCAAGTTATGGATATGTGCTGAATGGCATGACACCGACTGCTGGCTTATACTTATACTTGAGTGTATAGTGTAAGCAGTGTTTTCGGGACTACTTTGATTTTATTATGATACAGTATTCAAAATCAAAATATGAGCAATATCTCAGCACTATATGAGGCAGCAGCCAAGCACTGAAGGCAACGAGTCTCAAGAGCAGGTTTTTACAGTACAAAAACACAGAAGGGGGAGCTTAGAAAGGCATGTCTGGTAGTTTGCTAGCCCTCACCTTTGTATAATGAAAAATATTATTTCAGTTATATAAAAGAGAAAAGTTTAGCCATGCTGCCACAAGAGCTCCTATGAGATAGGAGTTTTTTTATATATATGTAATGTCTTCTTTTTCTATTTATGTAATGTCTTCATTTTCTGTGTTTTTAGCATACTGCTGTATTTTCAAGGCACTCATATTCCAGTTTGTCTGTAACATGCCAAATCATTCTCCTTATCTCTACCCACAGATATTGTGACAGCACAAAGACTAGGACACATGCAGCACATCTGTCTAATGAGAAATACAATGCTAAGGGAAAGAATTCTCCAAGTACATTTACATAACAGAACCAGCTATTTTGTGTCCTAAAATCTAAATGTTTTATGGTAGGTAAATGCTGCTGTTAACAGCCATTGGAGCCCTAAAGCCGGACAGTCCTATCTTATACATTTTCTTAAACATCTACAATGAATACTGTGATGTTGTAAATAGCATTCTTACTAAGGGGCAGATGTATTAAGGGTCAAATTGAATCAAATTTTTTTTAAGGTCAAATCTCTCTAATTGTGAATTATCCAAACTCAAATCCAATTTTAATTCGAATTGGAATTCGTTTTTCAATATTTATCGTTTGTTGTATCTTTATTTCTGTTTCAAATAAAGAAAATGTAAACATGAACTATGCATTTCTTGCAGAGCCGGGCTAAGCCGGCCGGGTTGAATGAGCCTGTTACCCCCCAACCCCTCGCGGACATGCGCAAGCATGTGCGATTATGTCATGGGGGTTGGGCGGAATCTCCAGTGACTGCTTGGTGTGGAGGGTCAAGGGTCTGGACTAAGGGTTAGGCAGATAGAGCAGGTACGTGCTGGAGTACAGAAAGAAATTTAATATATGAGCACCCGAGGGCCATCCCTTTAAAGCTGCTAACCTAGGTACAAGCCCTTGGGTGCCTATATATAAATACGGCCCTGCCTCTGTGCCACTGGCCTAAACCATCACAATCAAAGTACAGAGTGTTTTTTTTTTTTTTAACAAGGGAACACAGAGAAATTACTAGCTAGATTACGTTGTAAATTGTTAATTTAATTTTGTGTTTTTCTTGATTAGGTAACCAGAGCAGGCTCTTAACCCATATTCAGAATCAATTAGTGTGCCATGTATCTAAGTCTGATAAAAGGGAAACATTTTCTGTGTTGAATAGAAGAGTTTAAATACTAATTAAAGCAACAATAATGAAAACATAAGGCTAGTTAGTAACAAGCAGCACCAACGGTACACATTTTTTAATTAAAGTATATTAGAGATAGATTTCTTTTTCATTAGAAAAAGTAAAAATTGGATATTATTTTTTTTGCCTTTACATCCTCTTTAAGCATACATTCAAGAAAATGTACCAATCGGGATTTAAACTCAGAGCTTGGCGGGTGTGAAACAGTCACTAGATGTCTCTTTGAAACCTTAAATTCAAAGGCGCTGTGCCACAGTTCCAGCGTTTTATGGCCCTGCCTCCGGATCACCATTGCAATCCAATGTCTCTTTGAAACCTTAAATTCAAGGAAAACCAATGGCTCAGCAAAACAGGCAGCTTAAGCATGCTTTCAAACAGATCCCTCCAAAGATTCAAACCCGGGACTCTAAAATCATAAACCAGTTACCTTAGGCACTGCACCACAGGGTCTACTCTTTATGGCCACTTCCCCCGGATGACCATTGCAACCGAATGTCTCTTTGAAACCTTAAATTCAAAGATGCTGCAACTGGTTAATGCAGCATGAAGAAAAGTGAACCAATGGCTCAGCAAAGAAGGCAGCTTAAGTGTGCATCTATGTGGAAAAGTCCCACCCAGGATTTGAACCCAAGACTTCTGAACCATAAACCTGTCACCTTAGGAGCTGCACCACAGGGTCTACACCATATGTCCCTACCACTGGATGACCATTACAACTGAATGTCTCTTTGAAACCTTAAATTCAAAGGGAACCAATGGTTTAGCAAAGAAGGAGCTTAAGCATGCATCCAGGAACATAGGTCCCATCCAGAATTTGAACCCAGGACTCCCAGACAGTAAACCAGTCACCTTAGGTGCTGCACCACAGGGTCTACTCTATATGGCCCTGCCTCTAGATGAACATTACAACCTGTGGAAGTTTCTGCCTGCGGACAGATAACACAAAGAACCTGTGGAAGTTGCTGCCTTGAGGAAGAGCACCACGTCTATCAAATGAAATTGGTGAATGAGGGAAGGGAGATCTACCACAGGTGGAGCCAGAGGTGGCCTGCCTGTGAAAGAAGGGGGGGGGGTCTTGCTGAAAAAAATGGTGCTTGGCAGCAGCTCTTGCAGAATGAAACTATATTTGGCTGCCTTTTATCTTACAGGGGTTGCCCCATTTTAACCCACCCAGGTATCTGCTTTGGGTGGGTTCTCCATCTGGCCTCCTTCTCTTCTAAGATAGGCAGGTATCTGCTTCTGGGCTGGGCTTCCCCATCTAGCACCTTGCCCATACCTTGCCCTTGCATCAACTTGGGGGGGTCCCCATACAGAAAAACACCCATCGCCAACCCCTAACCCCCCCCGCTGCCCTTTATTGAGGTTTGCCTAACATCAGCCCGGGGTTAAACTTGGGAATTGCTTATTGAGAACAGTGCTCTATACAGAGCTTGAAAAAACTATTTTGGAAGCCAAGATTTGGCAATTTACCCAGCCCAAAGTATAGGTTACTCATTAACGTAGACTGAAAAAGAGCACAACAGATGCCCTGGGGTCTAACAAACAGATCCCAAGCATGAGTAAAACTCTGGGCTCTTTGAGTAGGCCATTTGCCTCTTGATGTGTGCGCCACAGATGAGACCGTAAACCAGCCGCCTTAGGCGCTGCACCACAGGGTCTACTCTAAATGGCCCAACATCCTCCAGATGACCATTACAACCGAATGTGTCTTTGAAACCTTAAATTCAAAGTCGCTGCAACAGGTTAATGCAGCTTGAAGAAAAGGGAACCAATGTCTCAGTAAAGAAGGCAGCTTAAGCATACATCTTTGTGGATAGGTCCCACCCAGGATTTGTACCCGTTACCATAAACCAGTCACCTTAGAAGCTGTGCCACAAGGTATTCGCCATATGAACATGCCTCCGGATGACTATTACAAGCAAATGTCTCTTTAAAACCTTAAATTCAAAGGGAACCAATGGCTCAGCAAAGAATGAGCTGAAGCATGCACCCAGGGAGATAGAACCCAGGACTCCCAGACTGTAAACCAGGCACCTTACGTGGCTTTGCTGGTTAATGCAGTTTGAAGAAAAGAGAACCAATGCCTCAGCAAAGAAGGCAGCTTAAGCATGCATCCTTATGGATAGGTCCCACCCAGGATTCAAACTTCAAAAAAATTATGGCACTTCAAAAAAAATTGTTGCCCATAGACCAATACATTTGGCTAATTTTTGCCCATTTCACAAATTTTCGGCAAATCGAAACAGGTCCGATTTGCCCATCACTATGCAGGGTAGAAAAAATAAAAAACTGCAGAAACAATAAAAGGGCAGGCCTTATTTGTACAAAGGCTAAAGTTCTAAGAGAAGTACAAGGGAAAGAAACAGGACCACTTAATTGGTCAATTGCCTGTAGTATGATCAAATAAGTCTGCAGATGAAAACTCCACAGAGCCTCCTGTGGCCCAGTCAGGAAGAGCATGGGGCCTATCAAAATAAAGGTTGCTAATTCTTGTCCTAGCAGAAAGCCAGTCTAGAAACAATAACTCATTTAGGGTTATAAATGAATAAAATAAAAAAATTTTATATATATATATTTTTTTTTTAGGAAGTAGATTTCCATTCATTGATTCAGTATAACAGCTATTATTATAACAGAGTAATGTAATAAAAGGCTCTAAGCTTGCCCAAATGCAGTAACCAATAGCTACCAATTTGCAGTTAGCATTTACTGGTCATCTGTTTAAATACGAATATCCTATTAGTTACCAATCCTGGGAAAACTTAGTGCCTCTTATTAGACATGGGGGGAAAATGTCTTGACAATTTTCAATTAGTCTTCAGTTGAGAAGAATTCCAAACACAAGTTTTCTCCTTTCTCCAATAGCTTCAGCACAATTTGAAGTTATTGGAGAAAGGATTTAGGTAGGCATTGTTACTAGAATCTCTATATCAGAGTTGTCCAACTAAAGTTACATTTATCCAATACTCAAAGTTATTAAACTGCACGCTACAGCATGCTATATTTTCCAGGACACCCACTGTGTCCAAGCCAGCATAATACTTTAATACTAGTTTCTGTAGGCAAGTAATGTGCACCTTTGGGTCTTAAATAAAATAAAGATGTATTGTGAATTATAGCAATTCAACATTCAACATAGTCCACCAAGGACAGTCTTGATAAAGACCCACTGCACTTAATTTGTAAACAGGGAATGAGTATATAATATAATGTATATTTTCTGCTATTGCTCTCACTTGATAAATACTTGCCAATAACAATATGATGCATTTTACTTCCGTGACTACTGTTTTATGCTGCTGTATCTACTGTTTAATGAACTCCATCACTCTTAAAGCTTTAAGTACTAGCACCCATCCATCGCTCATGCCAAGAGAACAATAATGGAATTTCTCTTCTAAGAGTCTGAGGTGCTGAGCCAACAGTCCACTTTATACACTACTATTAACAGTGCTTTAATGTTGACCCATATCATTTCCCTTAAATAGACACTGATGTATGGGAACATAGCATATTAGGTGCTCTAAGCATTCTGTCTCACAAAATTTGCATTGATACATAGGAGTGGAAGATGCCATATGCTTGAACTTGAAAATTCTCAACAGCTGGTATTGCAGCAGTTTTAGAGTAGGATTCATGCAGAGTGCATAGAATGTTCTTGCCAACATAGCAATGCAAAAGTTCCCACCTATGTGGATTTTTTTTACTCATGATTCACTCAGCATTTCACTACTGGAAAACAGGAAAACTAAAAAGAAAAAAACAAACCTCACTCCTCCCAATTTAGCTATACCCCCTCTGCACTGAAGAAAGGGCTCATTTTTCTTTCCTTGCAGACCACAGAAACAATGGCTACATATAAAATATGCCCCTGAAAGGAAGCAAGGTCAAGTTATTTAGATAACAGCAGCCTGCAATACCTTCCTGCCAAAGAAAGCAACTGATTTGGTTGCAGGGTGCTGCTCGCATTTAGGAAAATCAGGGTTTTAAAACCGGTACATTAAATGCATTTTGGGTCCTTCAGAAAAAAAGACCAGGGATTGTGGTAGAGATCCTCGATGTGCACAAGTGAAAAGACTTCCACTGACATGGTTTACTGTATATTAAGTGTAAGTTATTTATTGAGCAAAATGACATTTCAAAAATTATAGAAACTATAACCCACCGCTTTAATAACTGGCAGGGAAACTAGTGAAGCCACAGCGATGTGCAAATTTTCCTATCTGACATATTTAAAGGGGATCTAAACCCCCAAAATGGATCGGTATAAACATATTTAGGGTGGTGCTCCTCTGAGCACATTTGCAATTTAATTTTTTTATTCTGTTTTCAGTGGTTCCTGAACTATTCGCTGTTTTAGACAGCTTCATATACTGCTAGACAGGCTCACCTAAATAGCTCTCCTTGAAGGCCCAGATTGTCAGCAACTCTAAGGGGTAGATTTATTATGTGGTGTAGATTAATTTCGCCACACATTGGCAGGCATCGCTGTGTAAAAAAACGGTGTAAAAATGGCGTGATTTTTTGACATGCTTATGCTTTTACCAACTTCCACTGAAAACTTACAAAAGTCTCAAGGTGTGTAAAATAACAGCAGCAAATCTGGAATTCACATGGTGTAAACTAACACACACTTTGATAAATTCACCATTTTTTTTCCACAGCTTTTTCCACAATTTTTCCAGACAGTTTCGTTTCAGTTATATGTTCCCAGTGTATCTTTTAACATATAAAGACCCAGCACTTTGCAAAATATATTTTTTTGTTCCCCTGTCTCATATAAAAGATATATTTCTGGCTTTTGTTTTACACTTGCAAAATGACCCATCGACTCTACTGCACATATATTTCCACAATCTTCTGTAAGAAATTCTATCACAATCAGCAACTCAAGCTCATCTGTGCCCTTCTACTTTGGGTCATTAAATATAAAGATAGTTTTATGAAGGCATAAATTGCACAAACTGTGTTTTGCAATGAATGGAGGCTGTGATGTGATTTCTCATTCTCTTAGTAACCTTGGGCTGTCAGTGACCTCTGAGAACTTACATTTCTACCTTGACCTCTCCACTGGACTTATCAGCTATATCTAACAGAAGAAGAAGTGGTAGGTTATATTTACCGCTGCATTCAAAAGGAATTACCATCCAAAATGCATCTTAAACCCAGTACTTAACTTCTGAGATCAAAATAAGCTACAACACAGCAAAACAGGAAAATACTACAGGGCATTTTAAATAAAAGAAAATCATGACTCATTTTAAAGAATAAATAGCCAAGTATAATGAAATTGTAAGCCATTTCTGTGTGTGTATTCAATATTTATTTGTAGTGCCTTGAAACAGTATTCACAATTTTCTCATTTTACTAAATAAATCCTACACCAAAAATGTTTTCTCCCTGTTCTTCAGCAACTTCATTGTTACTTTGTGGGGATTCATTGCCCTGACTGCTGGTGAAAAAAAAAATCTCAAAAGTTTTTATGTTTTTGCCAGGGGTATTACTACTCTATGCTGGGCCACTGATCCCTGTCTCCCTGGCCCCCTCGCAGGAATTGAAGGTTCTCAGTATTTCCCAGTATTTTGCACCATCCTTTCAACCAATGCCTATGTTAATATAAAGCAGCCCCACAGTATGATAGTATTATCATACTACACAGTTCTGTGACGAATGAGGTGCAGAAAATAATAAAACAAAACCCTTGCCATACTTGGGCTCTAACTACAGCACATGGTATTTCCCTCTCTTTTTCTATTTTCCCTACTGGGATTAAGGGTAGGACTACAAGGACATTTTCAGCGCGATCAGGCGCACTGCAACAAAACGGCAGCGTCAAATCGAATGCGACGGAAATAAAGTAAGAGATAGAAGTGTCGGATGAAGTTGCAGCATTGATCTGACACGACACGACTGTCGGATGCAGACGCAGCATGCAGCGTCTGCATCTGACAGTCGTGTTGCGTCGGATCAGTGCTGCGACATCATCTGACAATGCATTCACTTACCTTATTTCAGTTGCATGCGATTTGACGCTGCCGTTTTGACGCAGCGCAATTATAAACCCAAACAGTCACAGTACCTTTTTAGGTCCTTCTTAGTGCTTCTTATTTTTTGTTAACCAGCAACATACATTCTCTACTCCCTGTCTGGGTTGCAGAGCTCTACAGGCTAATTATTCTGCAGGTGAGACTACCCAGTGGAATTAACCCACTTAGAACTGCTGTACATAGTGGTGTAGGAAATGAATCTGGGGAAATATATGGCCTTTCAATCTCTTTTACAGTTTCTAGTTCACAGTTCGAATTTTTAAATATAGTCAAATATTTCCTAAAACCAAGAAATGTTGTCTTACTTCATATGGGGCCAGAAAGAATCAAAGAGATTTGGAATTCCCCATCTTAGGACCTTATATGTCACTATAGAAACAGAGTTTGTGCTACTGCCACATTGTAACAAGTATCTATGGTACCACTCAATAAATAAAGTAGTAAAGAATAAAGGAGAAAACACTCACAGTTCACCTCAGTCCCAAAGTGGAAGATCCAAAAGTACTGTGTCCAAAAAGAATGTGAGGGTCTATGTGAGAAAAATTTATTAGGACATAAAACCTAACGCGTTTCGTGCCTATTGGGGCACTTACTCATGAGTTTTATGTCCTAATAAATTTTTCTATTTTTTACATTTGTTTCTTTATTATTGGAGACCCTCACATTCTTTTTGGACACCTTATATGTCACCCCTCCTCTCACACTCCAGACTTTGAAGTTTTCATATATTTCATATACTGTGGCCCCTAAGAGACAGATGATTATTGCACTGCTCTAATGATCCTTTACCCCGACACATATAAGGGTATATTTATGAAGTGAAGTCTGAGATCACCACAGTCTGCTAGAGTGAAAGTTCACCCCTAAATTTTATATTTATGTGCCTCTTCTCCAGCATAAACATCTAAATTGTCCATTCTTTCTTTTGAGACTTTCTATACCCTTTGCCAGCTTAGCTGCCCTTCTTTGGACTCGCTCTCATTCTTTACTAGTGCTTTGTAAAGTGGAAGAATGACCCACTCTTCCCTTAAATCTATGCCTCTTTTAATAAAGCGCTCAACTTTGTTTGCCTTTGCAGCTGTTGACTGGCATTGCTTGCGACAGTCAGGTTTATTATCTACAAGGACCCCAAGTCCTTCTTCATTATGTATTTGCCCAATGATCCCCAACCAATGGCTTGTGAGCTACATGTTGCTTACTAACCCCTTGGATGTTGCTCACAATGGCTTCAAAGCAGGTTCTTATTTTTGCCTGGAGGCAAGTTTTGGTTGCATAAAAAAACATGTGTACTGCTAAACAGAGCCTTATGTGAGCTGCCAGTCTAAATAGGGGTTACGAAATGGCCACACAGCCCTTGTTTGGCACCCCCTATTTTTCAGGCTTGCATTGCCCCCCAACTCTTTTTACATTTGAATGTTGCTCACAGATAAAAAAGGTTTGTAACCCCTAGATTTGTCTTACACAGTCTCATTAAGGGTATTAGTGCCTTGCATATTTTTACATCCCCAGTGCATTTATTGACATTGAATCTCATCTGCTTCTTAGTAACCCAGATTGCCAATTTGTCAAGATCCTGCTGCAAGGATGTGCTGCATCCTGGATGGAATTAATTGAGCTGCATAGTTTTGTGCCATCTGCAAACACTGATACATTACTTGCAATACCCTCTCCAAAATCATTAATGGACAAATTAAATAAAAGTGGACCCAATACAGACCCCTGTGGGACCCCACTAAGACCCATTTGCCATTCTCCAGAGCATACTCAGAAATACAGGCCCGACTAAAACTGAACTAAGTTTTAGTAAGTACCCAGTGGTGTATTCCATCTGGCCCTGTTACCATGTTCAAATAAATTTTCAGTAAACCTTTATGCACCATGTGCTGTGTCAACCATTGACTTGAACGTTGATTAAGTCCTCTTTGCCCCTATTGGGTGGGTCTTGAAACTCTTGACTCCTCTTTTGTATAAACTGAAGAAAAGAACTTATTGAGCACATTTTCCTTTTATATGTTCTTAATAATCAAATTATTCACATTTAATGGAGTAACACTCTAAAATTGCATCTTTTTGTTCCTCACATTTTTATGCAGTTGTTTTGTTCAACCCACTGAATTAAAGCTGAAATTGTGCAGTTCAACTGCATCTGAGTTGTTTCATTGTGGTAAAGTACAGAACCAAACTTAGAAAAAAAAGTTGTCCAAATATTTATAGACCTAACTGTATGTATCAGTCACTCCAGTTCTTAGATATGCATCTAACTGTATCTGTATTGCTCACTAGTAATTTAAATATTTACTGTTGTAACTGGTATGCATAGATCTATACAATACACTGGAAATCACTGTTAATATTTAAATTTAAATAGGTTCACACACAGGGCACATTCATGCTTTATGCTATTAACTACTCTGTTTCATTTTTTTAATAATATGTTCATAAACCTTAAACGAACAAAATTTGTCAACTGTGTTTTTTAATACGTATTTCATCAGGCATGTTTTTGTAAATCTGGCCACAATATGACCTTACAAGTTGAATATGTGAAGAAATGAAAAGTGCTGAAAGGATCATGCAGAAAATTTGTGAACCAGCTGAGATAGTTTCCTGAAAAATTCAGCCCATAAATTTACAAGATGTGCCAGACAAACACTGCCTTGGGAGACTTCACAAGCGCAAAACCTCTGTCAGTGTAGAAGTCTTTCTTTATATATTTAGCATTGTCAGAATCTATTATCAAAATGTTATTATAATAGATGCCAAAGTCATTAACAGTTATGATGACAAACTGGAATAATGTTGAATCATTTGCCTCAAGAAAGACAACATCTGGTATGGAAACCTCAGAAGGTCCTTTCTGCTTAAAGCAACTCTGAAGAACAATTCACAAGATTCATGCAATTAATACCTTTGAGATAAATTCCTATATAATGGACCACTGAAACAATGTCCAAGTTGCTAACTGAGCATGGGTTTAGGAAATCATAGTTGCAGTTGCCAAGTCATTTTCTTAGATATGCTACATTACTTACACTACCATTTAAATTCTCCTAGTCTTGCACATTATACTAATAATACTAAGCAGTCTCTCATCAACTAGTTTTCTCATGTCCTTTTACCTTCCTTCTACATTTCTCTCTTCTCCATTCTTACTGTGTATTTTAATTAAAAGGTACTTAACATAGAAGCATAAAAGAGTTGCTAACAATTATTGTAACTGCTACGTATCTCAGTACAAAAGAAGTAAGGCCCCTTCACATAGGCACTTGTTACTCAATAAGTAAAGGAAAACATCAAGACATTATTTTGGAGAATACATTTAGAGAAAAGAGTCAAAACAAAACAGTTATTCATTCTAGAGTGGCAGCAATTAATATCAGTTATAAAGATTAAGGATGCAAAATGGCAGATGGTGTTGGCAGGACACCATTTTGAAAGAAGAAAATCTGGAAACATAAGGAGAACTTGTGAGAATTGTTTGGTACAGTGAGTCTGAAGAAATGAAGACTGATATTATAGGTGATGAAATGAAAAATGAGGAGCCAGAGTGGGAAGCAGATATGCCAGTTAGTGCAAATTACAGTAGTTCAGATGGAATATGATGAGAGTCTGTATGCAGTTTTTGCAGCACTTTGCTGCAGATTCTTGGAAGAGAACTTTCCTATAGGGAAAATGAGAGAGGAGTCAAACATTACATTGAAAATGTGTTCCCTGTCCCCGCTGCCACTCATGGCTACCTCCTTGTGTCCTCCTCTTTTGGACTCTTCCTCTTTTTTCCTCTAGCCTTACATTTCCATTTTCCCCACATTTCTCTTCCTTACCTGTTTTTTGTTTCTCCATGCTTTGTAGCAATTTCAATTATGGATCCGCACACACCAATTTTCTGCAGTTTTCTTTAATTTTTATTCACCACCAATATCAACGTTTCGGGGGGTACAACCTCCCTTCGTCAGGATATCCTGACGAAGGGAGGTTGTACCCCCCGAATCCATAATTGAAATTGCTACTATTGGAGGGCCTCGTCAGGCCGGAGGATAACCAGCACCACTAAAGCAGAAGAAGTGAGTAAAGTTCCAGGAGTGCAGTGTAACCACTTCAATACAATTGACTTTTTCCATGCTTTGTGTCATATTCCTGTTCCTATTGTACGGTAGGTAGGGTGGATGGATCACAATTTAATTTCCAATTTCATTGCAGCAATGGTTCTCCTAGGAGGTAATAGCATGCCTGAAAGAAGGCAGCAAGGGAAGCTGAGCAAATAGACTGACTGTTCAATGGTAAATGTCTCCTTTCTTAAGAAAATAGGCTCTCACCTGAAACTATGTGCAGGGTGATGGAATGAAATGAGCCAGCAATGACAATAACAGAGGCAAATTATTTCTCATACAGTTTTACCTGAAATAAATTCACCACTAATCCTCAACAGTTTTTATACTCCTTCTTTCACATTATGCCATGGGTATTTACACCTTTATTCTATAAATTTTATTAGTGTAAATAAAACAGCCATCTGTGTTGCTATAAATACAGGTCTTTTATTAGAGGAAAACATAAATAAAAATGAAAAAAAAGGTATTGAAATTGTTTGTTGCTCTTGTCTGGTCTTCTGTGTTCACAGCGGTGGAACATTTATTAGGGAGGAAATAATGAGTTTCAATAGCTACAAAAAAGTGCAGTCTCTCCTCATTAAAATTCATCCCGCACAACAGTTTAGAAGAGCAATAAAATATCTCAGCTCATAAAGGGTTTATTGGGGGAGTGAATGACTCATGCTAACAATGAGACAAGTCAGCAGCATCAACCAATGGCACATCATGATACAAAACCCTAGAAGCTTGCTCTGCTCTTAAAGGGGTTTGCATTCTTCACAAGCATGATAAGAACCATTCTCTTTGCATTTTTTATTTATTTAGAACTTTCTATTGTCCTTAGTTTCACGTTAAAGTGCCCCCTAGAGGCTTACATGCTTAGCTTGTAAGCACCCTAAATGGTGTCCAGACAGGACACTTACCATATACAAGGCAGCAACAATGACCTTCCACTTTTGCTTATCTCTGAATAATCTTATGATAAATATCAAGAGTCAAGAGTCGAGTCAAGAGTGAGTTTATTGTCATTTTATCCATATACGTTTGTACAGTACACAGTGAAATGAAACAACGTTCCTCTAGGACCATGGTGCTACACACAACATAGATGTACCAGAGTGCAAAATATGCAACTCCTGCAAAACAGGACAGCATAGTGGAGGGACAAGACAAGACAGTGCACACTCAGCAGATGTAATATGTTAAGTAAATAATGCTAAACGTCAGACATGAGGGGGGTATCATTGTGATATGATAGTAGTAAGAACATGATAAAGAACATGATAAAGTGCAGATGTGCTCATAGAGAACAATTGTATCCAATGGATATTTATTTATACAATAAGGTCAGATGGAGTGTGAGGGAGATGTGTCCGGTCCCTGAGTATTCAGGAGCCTTATGGCTTGGGTGAAGAAACAGTTAAACAGTCTGGTAGTGAGGACCTTAATGCTTCAGTACCTTTTTCCAGAGGGCAGGAGTGTGAACAGTTAGTGTGAGGGGTGTGTTGGATCAGCCACAATGCTGGTGGCTTTACGGACGCAGTGAGTGGTGTAAATGTCCGTGATGGAAGAAAGAGAGACACCTATGATCTTCTCTGCTGTCTTCACTATCCTCTGTAGGGTCTTGTGCTCCATGACAGTGCAGTTCCCAGCCCAGACAGTGATACAGCTGCTCAGGATGCTCTCGATAGTCCCTCTGTAGAAGGTTTTGAGTATGGGATTTCCTCAGCTTGCGCAGGAAGTAGAGGTGCTGTTGGGCTTTCTTGGCTAAGTAGCTGGTGTTGTGGGACCAGGTGAGGTTCTCTGCCAGGTGGACAAGGAATTTGGTGCTTTTGACGATCTCCAAATTAGAGCCGTCAATGTACAGTGGCAGGTGGTCACTCCTAGTCTTCCTAAAGTCAACAACCATCTCCTTTGTTTTGTCTACATTGAGAGACAGGTTGTTGGCTCTGCACCAGTCTGTTAACCGCTGCACCTCCTCTCTGTATGTTAACTCGTCATTATTGCTGATGAGACCCACAACGGTTGTGTCATCAGTGAACTTTATGATGTGATTTGTGCGGAGGTGGCTGCACAGTCATGCGTCAGCAGAGTGAACAGTAGAGGACTAAGCACACAGCCTTGAGGGGCTCCAGTGCTCAGTGTGGTGGTTCTAGAGATGATGTTTCCAATTTTGACTGACTGAGGTCTGTCGGTCAGGAAGTCCAGTACCCAACTGCAGAGGTGGTGTTCAGTCCAAGCAGGCTCAGCTTGCTGAGGAATGATAGTGTTGAATGCTGAAGTCTATGAACAGCATTCGAACGTAGGTGTCTTTTTTGTCCAGATGAGAGAGGGCCAGATGGAGTGTAGTGGCTATTGCATCGTCTGTTGAACGATTTTGCCGGTATGCGAACTGTAGGGGGTCCAGTGCTGGTGGCAGCAGTGTTTTGATGTATTTCTTGACAAGCTTCTCAAAACACTTCATGATGGGGGTGAGTGCCACAGGATGGTAGTCATTGAGGCAGGACACTGATGATTTCTTCGGCACGGGGACAATGGTGGTGGTTTTGAAGCACTTCGGGACAGTGGAGGTGTTCAGGGAGATGTTAAAGATGTCAGTGAAAACATCTGCCAGCTGATCTGCACATTCTCTTAGCACTCTGCCAGGAATATTGTCTGGTCCTTCAGCCTTCCACGGGTTTACTCTTTCCAGAATCATCCTCACGTCAGCCACGGTCAGACGCAGTGCCTGGTCACTAGGCAGAGTGATGGTCTTCCTCATTCCTATGTTGTTCTGTGCTTCATAGAAGTCGTTCAGCGCATCTGCAATGGAGGCTTCACTGTCACAGGCGGATGGTGTTGACCTATAGTTTGTGATGCCCTGCCACATGCGCCGTGTGTCGCCATTCTCCTGGAAGAAGCTGTTTCTTCTCTGAGTGTATGCATGCTTAGCTACTCTGATGGCACAGGAAAGTTTGGCTCTCGCAGTTCTCAGGGCGACTTCGTCACCTTCCCTGAAAGCAGAGTCTCGGGCCCTCAGTAACACCTCTCCAGTGAACCATGGCTTTTGGTTGAGGCGTGTAGTGATGCACTTGGAGACAGTGACATCATCAATGCACTTTGTGATGTAGCTGATTACAGTTGACATATACTCATCCAAGTTGATGTAGTCGCTGTAGGTTGCAGCCTCCCTAAACATGTTCCAGTCAATACACTCAAAACAGTCCTGAAGAGCAGTCATGGCTCCTGCTGGCCATGTTTTCACCTGCTTCAGAACCGGTTTAGAGTGCCTGACGAGTGGTCTGTATGCTGGAATTAACATAACAAAGATGTGGTCTGAGTATCCGAAGTGTGGGCAGGGCTCTGCTCGATACGCACTGGAAATGTTTGTGTAAACCTGATCCAGCGTGTTTGGCCCTCTCGTAGCAAATTCCACATGCTGATGGAATATATGTGGAAAATATATGTTGTACAAAACATACCCCCACCCCCCTGTGGTGGCAAAGAGTTCGGGAGTGGAGGAAAGCTGGCAGGACTGGGGGACTTGAGGGCCAGGACTAGAGGTATGCAGGCAAGAGGTACATGCCCAGCGCCCCTCAGTGTTGTGCCCTAGGGATGTGCCTCTTTTGCCTACCCCTAGTTCCAGCAACGTATGGGAGTAACAAACAACAAATAAAACAGAATATAAAAGACAAAAGGCTAAAAGTCAAAATCCAAATTATGGAAAGATCCATTATTTGCAAAACCCCAGGTACTGAGCATTCTAGATCACAGGTCCCCATACCTGTATTTTGAACAAATGGCTTGGTTTTGCAACACTTAGGCTGGTACTCACAAGCTTTAACTATATAATTCATATTACATTTAAATATCTGTTTGTAATAACATTTATTGTAATACTAAGTGCCAAAAATATAGATAAAATAAATTCTCAACAGTTTAGTAGTGGATAACTGAATTTTGACTAGATAACCAAACTTACCTTTTATCTAGAAAAAAAACATAAAAGTCCCTTATTTGGGTGCTGAGTGTGCGTTCTCCAAAAACCCGGGAACTGAAAATTTGAAAATTGAAATCAGATGACCAACAGCCCACCTGTATTTGAAATAAAACATATTTCAATTGATTTCATGATCACTATTTAAGCAATTTTTTTAAAAAAAAAAACTACTTATTTCCTTGTTTGCCATTTTATGGTATAGAAGTTTGTTTTTGTTCGTACATTATATTTATAACAAACCCCAATCTTCATACAACATAAAATGAGTTAACTGCTTGTGTTTGATGAACAAGCCATATTTTGAGTCTTGAACTTACTAGCTTCATGAATAAGATGCTTCATTAGAATGAAACACTTTAAAATCAGGAATCTCTATGAACAGTCAGTCATTATGAAGGCATCAAATATAAAGAAAATTCAACACTTTCATGTCTCAGAGAATGAAATTAACTAGAGAAGGGAGAGCAAGGGCAGGCAATGACCTCTTCTTAGCTATAAATAATAGCTAGTGAATTAGATCATCAGAGGAAGAGGTAAACTATAACAAAAAGGCCAGTTATAGATCCATTGCCTGACATGGCTGCCATGTGTGACGCATTGACAAACATTTCTTATTCCACTTTGCCATTGAGAGTCACAAGGTGAGTGAGCTTTGCATGTACAAAATGAACATTTCCACATATAAAAAGGCAACAGCTTCATTATGCTGAGTATTTCTGTTGTTGATGTTTTTAAAACAGAGTATGTATAGATGTTAAAGGGGAATTGAGGGTTACATGCATTGAGAATACCTTTTAACATGGTAACTGGCGGATCCGTTTTTGGGCAGAAATTTGGTATAACTTGGATTTTCATTTTCTCAACTGTTTTAATTTTTTTTTTTGTAAGTCTTATTTCAACAGCTCTATTATACACATACAGCAACAGTAAGCATGTGTATATTTTCATTAGCTCATTGCACTTGTTGTGTGCATTCTCTTACAACCAAATATCTTAGGAACACTTGCTTTTGCTTTCAAAGGCTAAATTGTCACAGGGCATTTTAATTGCATGGTTTAGATCACTTATGTCCTATGAAACTGACATAGATCTACTTCTCAGCTCATATACACATGTCTGAGTGTAGCATTAGCCTGGATGAGCCAGTAGGGTCAAATGTCAATATTTATACAATATGGTGACCGATGATCTCCATCAAGGCCAAATCCCCCTTCTGAATTAACCTCAATTATATCATTACTCACTAGGAAACACCAGCATACTGGCCAGGTGTTATTCTCATTTTGCAGCAAGAAAACTGCAAAACAAGCTTCTGAACTGTTATCACTTGTGTTCTCTTAAGGTGATAATGATATTTTTTCCTAATCCTGGTACATCACACATAGAGTCTGGTTCAAAATACTCTGTTTTTAGAAGAACTGCTGTCAGAACTTCTTGTCTAAAGTAAAAAAATATGAGTTGAAAGTTGAGCTATAGCAACATGACTTTGTAAGGTGGAGCTTTAACATAGCCTCTTAATTTCTGATCAATCTGCCCCTTAGACTGAAGTTTAGTTTCTGTACAAGATACACCAATATGACCCTCAGTATATAAATTAGCTCTGTAACCCCATCTTGGCTAAACAGACCGTCTCAAGTCAGTGAACAGTAGAACAGGGGACAGTGTCACACCGGACTTTATCCCCCAGGTGTGCCTTCTCTATGTGAAACAGGAAGGTTAACAGAGGTTCTTGCAAACAAAAACAGCTTGGTTTATTGCCCAAGACATTCCACGGGATTATATTCACAGATCAAAGCTCACAGTAGTACTGTAGTAGATGATGTCAAGTACAGTCATAAGTAGAGCGGATTTCTGTGATACCACTGCCAGCTTGGTAAGTTTAAGGTTCACGTTCAAGGTTTCTAGAAATAGTAGTCCAAATGTCCTAAATTACTCTTCAGTACTGCTGTTCCTTCACTTAGGCTAGCAGACCCTAGGGGAGACCTACCTTCAGCTTTCCTTGCTGGAGCACAGGATGCTCTTTCTACATTTCCCTAACTATCTAACAATCCTAGAATGTACTATGACAAATGCTAGTCTTGTAACTAAAACTCTTATTCCTCAACTTTTACTAGGTTGTCCCTCTAGGGCAGAACCCTTTACTGGGCCTTTTTGATACCAGGCTCTTCAGACACATCTACCTGGGGTGCCACCCATTTCAGTCACTATATTGAAGTGTGACATGAAGTGGTCACTATATTTAAGAACCAATAATATAGATATGTAGATGAGAAAAAATTAGATGTGCTTTTGTCTAGTAAAGAATAGGGGGTCCCAACAGCTGTTAACATTCATCTTATGTTGAATGTGACATTTAGAGATTCATATAGTACTGTCTGTACTTTAAGAACCTACCAGAGCTACTAAATGATTCAAAGCAGAGAAACATTCAGAAAGGCATTTTAAAAAAAAAAGAGAGACAAAAATCTAATTGAAGCAAAAAGTAGGATGAAAAAATGGGTTCTGTAGTACAGTTGCAGCTAATGGAAATAAATGCACTTCTCTGCTATAAGTGCCTACCAATCATGAATATGGATTAGTCTGCAATGCACTGAACACAAAAAGCAAGATAACAGAGACACATTGCTGCAGGCTTTTCTGTGCAATGTAGGGCACAAAGAGTGTAAGGTCATTGGTCTAAAACTCCTAATTTAGTTCACTGAAGATGATGCTTTAGCTGCTTATACCTCTACATTAAGGGAATTCAGTATAAACCCTTTTCTGTCAGTTTCTGCCTAAGCAAGACAAAGAGGTTGCAATATATTTGTGAAGATTCTCATTCATCCAGGTCATGGTATATCTGTAGAAATAAGTCAAATCAACTGGACTTGCTGTGTTTTTTCCCTTGAAGACGTTTCACTAGTCATCCAACTGGCTTTCACAATTCTGAAAAAAAACAAAGCAAGTCCAGTTGATTTGACTTATTTCTACAGACAAGACAAAGGGGCTAATTTACAAATGCAACTGCAGTGCACAAAATGCAATTTCTCATGCAAGTGGGCTTGTTTTTTCCCAGAATGCAACATTTTCTCACAGTTGCAGCATAATAGAGTTGCATGAGGGATTAATGCATGCACTTATTAACAAATCTGGAGCAATTACATTGAAAATTCGGTCAGGATTGCATCATTCCAGCAATTGCACAGTATGCAGAAAAGACACTGGAATTATCGCCATCTTGAAGATGTTGGCACCAGCCAGAGTTTGCCTGCATCAAAAGGAGGCACAGACGCATTGACACCAAACACTTAAATGCTTTCCATAATTTGAACTTGAGTGTCCAAAATTTATTAAGATAAAAAAAAAATCATCATGTGCAGTTTTTAATATATTCTAAACATGGCATCTAGTCAGATGGCCATAAAGCTCTGTTTTGGTTTCACCAGACCATAGAAACTTCTTCCCGCTGACTTCAGCATCTCCCAATTTCCTTATAGCATAATGAAGGTAGATGTCATGCGAGTTTTAGTTAAGCAGTGTCTTTGTGTTTATCACTCTTGCCTTTAGGTGTGAATGGTGGAACACCGAAAGACTCTAAATTCAGCCATGGAATCGTGTAGCACCCTAAGAGTTGACATAGTTCTCTTGGTAGCTCCTTCACTAGTATCCTTACTTCACTTGGTTTTGGAGGATTGTTTGTTCTTGGCAGCTTTACAACTGTGGCATACTTTTTCCATTTGTAAATTATTGATTAAACTGTCCTCCAAGAGAGGAGGGAGTACTTGAAAATGTACTAAGCTTTACAATCCCCTTTCATGGAGTTACTTGGAGTCTTATTTTGTCTTCATGGCATAGGTAATACAAAGACACTGACTCAATAGGAGTTGGATCTTCCAGATACACATGTATTTATACTACAATCACTTGAAACCCCCTGACTACACACAAGTGATATCTATTTGGTTAATTATGTGACTTTGTAAAATAATTGGCTGAAGCAGTGAAGACTGCGGTGTGTCGTAAGGGGGGGGGGGCGAATACTCATGCAATCAATCAGTTATTTTGTGTTATCTCATTGTAATTAATACAAATGACTTTCCAGATATCTGCTATGACTCTGGCACAAAAAAAGTCTACTTCTGCTGGTCAATATCAAAAATACAGTATTAAATCCACTTTGATTCAATGTTTTATGACAATAAAACATGAAATCTTCTAACACGTACAGGGGAATAGCTGTGTGAACCTTTGACTAGGGCAGTAATCCCCAACCAGTAGCTCACAATCAACATGTTGCTCTCCAACCCCTTGGATGTTGCTCCCAGTGGCCTCAAAGCAGGTGCTTATTTTTGAATTCCAGGCTTGGAGTCAAGTTTTAGTTGTATAAAAACCAGGTGCACTGCCAAACAGAGTCTTAATGTAGGTTGACATTCCACTTAGGGGCTACCAAATGGCCAATCACAGCCCTTATTTGGCACCCCATGAACATTTTTCATGCTAGTGTTGCTCCCCAACTTCTTTTACTTCTGAATGTTGCTCACGGGTTGTAAAGGTTGGGGATCCCTGGTATTGTATAGGTGCTAATTACTTAGTCCAGCTCCCTATATTTAACTTTTTATTTTCCAGAGCAACATAAACTGACATTAACAAAAAAATATTACTTTGTGTTTTCCTTTAATCAATAACCATGAATTATGAAATTATTTATTATACACACAGTTCAACTTTCAAGAATACATTAAACACACTGCAATATGTACTATACAGTGAAACAAAGTAAGTCCACACAACAGAACAAATGCAAAACTAGACATGCAAACATGACTCTACACCCTACAAAATACAGACACACATGTATGTGCTATTTATTGAGCGAGGACATATAGACAGGGGAAACATAGAGGAAGATGGTGTAGCAGCAAGAGAGATGTGGAAGTAAGACATTTAAGCAGGGTATTCTTTTATTTCAACAATTACAAGAATAATAATTTCTGCAAGGGAAGCTTTAGCAGATATTCAAAGATTAAGAGCAAGGAACAGCTAGATAATTTAGCAGCCTTTTCCAGAACTGATAAGCAGAAAAGTCAAGAGCTAATGAGTGCCATTTAGTCATGGGCACTTCTCTAGATAGTAGGTGTCATTCAAACTGCATTTTGTTGGGTTCTTTGCTGTCACTTGACAAGTGCTGTCTTATCAAGATTTATGCAATCTTAAGCACTCAAGTAGGACAAGCACTCTGGTTAAATTAGGATTATCCCATTTTACCCAATAATTTAACCAAATACTTACTGAAACACTAAACCCAATAACAGCAGTAAAGGAGCAATAAAATTGTGACATCCTGGTGTTAATCAATAAAAGGCCACATGGCAGTTAGACTTTAAGGTTTCAAAGAGGCAAATCCAGATCTACAAAATGGCCTAAAGAATGCCAGTCAATAAGACAATTGCTCCAAACATACCTTGCACTCGTTTATCTCACATAACTAAGGTGCGATATTAGGGATAATTTAATAACATAAGTGCTAAAGTGCACAACAGCTGTTGCCAAGAGCAATCAGCAATTAATGTCTACAACAAGTTAGAAAATAAAATTAAAGCTGAGTTGGTTGCTATGGGAGACTGCACTGGTACACCTATGTTTGTAAATTTGCCCCTTTGTTTCCATAATACAAGCATGACAAATTGTTACACAAAAATGTTCTGAGGAGAAAACAACAGAAGATAATCTACTTCTGTGGGTCATTAAGCATTTTTAGCCTTTCAGAAAGTATATCCTTCATTTCTTTTTATATCTGACATGTTGAATAATTTCTGACATTTATTAGCCAGGAGATCATCTCATGGAGTCGTTGCTCAGCACTTCAGCACTGAAAATTAAGTAAAGATTTTCTTACAATTAGCCTGTAGTTGTGTGCTCTGCCCTTTTCCACCATTAAAAGACTTAATTTAATTTAATTCTCCTGTAAAGCATTTTTGGAGAGATAATGCATTATCAGCAAGACATTCACGCATGCAAGCAACACAGTAAGATGCTATGATGCTTTATTATGCTGTGCTGTTGGCACTTGAAGTTCACACAGTAGCACATTTATAATGAAGTAATTAAAATCTGTATCTATTTGTGTATTTAGCATTTTTAATCTGTAATGCAGACTTGCATTGGCCAATGTGTAGCGGTCAGAGAAAATTACCATCTCATGGTAAGATGTCCCTTAGAATTAAGATTCACCAGCATTATGGAAATTACAGGGCGCTCTGGGGTATTTTCTCTAGACACTCTTACTGTATTTCTATCTTTTTGCTGCTGAGCCGATGAGGGCTGAAAGTGCTTTAAGAAACATTAATAAATTAAGATGTAGGTCTGTTTTTCGTAGTGCTTTATCACCTCACAACTAGATTTCTGCCCCTGTGATCTTTTATGTATAATTTTGTCTAAACATCTTTTACTTAGAAAAAGCATAGTAAAGCCTTCCCTGTACCTTTTCACAGATGAAAAAAATTGTGCAAGAATATAATATAACTTATAACTGTCTGAATGGCAGACAAAGCAACATAAAATCTGGCTTTTTTTTATAACACTGCATATTGATTTTGCTGCATTATGTTCCATATTTAGGTTTTAGGTTGTCTCCCTCATTTTCCTATTGAATTGATTGGTGTAGAAATACACAACTGTATAAGGTTCAATAAATAGAGCCTGTGCTGAACATTGGCATTATGCTATTTATAATGTGATTTTTGTTCTTAAACTAAACAGGGCAAACAGTGAACTTGAGTCTAATCCATGTTTTGTCCTTGCAAGGCAAATCAGATTATCCCTCTGCATGATGGACTGACATAAAAACAGTCCCAGGAAAGGGAGAAGGTTGTATATTGGGAATCTACCTTGCAATAATGAAACATGGAGTATTTTCAGTTTCCATGGTTGCCCTGTCTAGCTAAAGAAATTACAAAAACCATAGGTGTTTCATGTATTAAAAAAACAAAAGCATAAGTGCTATTCATTGAACTCGTGTTGAACAAGGGGGTATACAGTGCCTTTCAGTTAAAGTTTTAATTAATGGCTTGTCTCCTTTATACTGTTTTAATGCAACTTGAGGTTTAATAGCCCATCCTGTCTCCAAGACTGACATTAAAATAAATTAACATTTTACTTACAGAAGCAATGATGTTATTTTTACTTAATCATTTTAGCCCCTTTCCATTGAGGGGCACTAACAAGGTTTAGAGATTAAATGACAGGGTAGCTACATATTCCTCCCATAAAAAATGTTATGCAAATGAACGAAACATTTTTAGATGCACCTAGTATATACACCACATATGCAGTGCCAACTATAGTGTGTGTGTGTGAAAACAACACAAGCAAATCTTCAGCCCACTGGCTTTACATGGGGGGATCATATAAGCTTCACATAAACAGTCCCACTTCACACCCTCACTGGTGTACAAGTTAACTCAGCGGACACAAATCCCAGAATCCTCTCTGGGGCACAGTTGATACACTTGTCTCCTGGGAGGGTTTCTCTCGTCCTCTTCAGCTCTCCAACTCAACCTGGGAATCACACTCTTGTTCCCAGGTACACACAAAAATTTCTCTCCACTGAAGCTGGTTCTGCCGTGGCCCCTCACCACCTTCCACTGAAGGAGGTCTCTAGGGGGAAGCTCTGAGGTATGTATATATATATATATACCAATATGGCTATTTAGGAATAACTCTACCTGTCCTGTGCTCCATATATACACATTTAAACAGAGACAGGAAAGAGAGATAAGCTGGCCATACATATGAAGATCTGCTCATTTAAGGTTGACAAAGGAGTGGATCTAAATCCAATGACCTTGTGACTGGATCACAGCACTGTGTGTGCAAACCATCAGGGAGAGGACCGCATCAACGTTATCAGTATCAACAATAATATTTATATTATATGTTTTACATTCTATAATTCACAAAATCTATCTATCTAAGTCCATTTAAATAACATATAGATATATAATGTACAATCCAGAATGCTTGTGAGCTGGGGGTTTTCAAGATATTTTTTTTTCTTTTATATTTCCAGGATTTGTTGTTTTTTTTTAATAAATTGAATTATCATAATTAAGGGCTGCAAAAAAACATTTAAACATGAAGCAAGCCTGAGAGGATTGTTTGGTTCCCAATATAAATGTATGATAGCTTAGTTGTCATCAAGCAATTACAGAGAGAATGGAAAATGTTTAAAATGAAAATAATCTAACAAACTGTATGGGAGATGGCTTTCCAATAATTTTTAACAGGTTTCTGAATAATGGATATCATGCATGTACTGTACAAGTGTGGTTCAACAGTTTCTAAAGATGGCTCAAAGAGTATCACGAGCATGTAAATTTAAAATACAAGCAAGGGAACCCTTATCCGTAAACCCATTATCCAGAAAGCTCTGAATTACGAGTCCATTTTAAAAAGATAGTTTCAAGTTTCATAAATGATTTCACTTACATTTCTGAAGTTAAATTGTCTGAAGACACCACATAACAATTGGTCAGACTTGGTAAGAGATGATGATGACAGAGATAAGACAATGTTTGTAATAGACAGCAAAATAAAAATTGTATAATGTGTGTGTGTGTGTGTGTGTGTGTGTGTGTGTGTGTGTGTGTGTGTGTGTGTGTGTGTGTGTGTGTGTGTGTGTGTGTGTGTGTGTGTGTGTGTGTGTGTGTGTGTGTGTGTGTGTGTGTGTGTGTGTGTGTGTGTGTGTGTGTGTGTGTGTGTGTGTGTGTGTGTGTGTGTGTGTGTGTGTGTGTGTGTGTGTGTGTGTTATAAAAATACAGTACAGTGCTAATTATAAAACCTACACATCCAATCTTTCCATAATTACATATTTCTAATTCTGGTACATTCATAATCATTTAGTGAATGCTATAATTATGTTGATTAGTACAAAAATCCTACTGATAATTATGATTGCTGAATCAATATTATAGTGTATTATTAGCAGCCATGATATTGAAAGCACAAAAAAAGTTAATTTTCAGCTGTATGCATTCTGAAAGGTAGCAGTTCTCCTGGTAGCTACCGAACTCAGCTTGTTAGATTGCCAGATGCAAAGTTTGATATGGGACTTTAGATAACAGTAGATAACAGTAGAGTTTTACACCACTCCCAACATGGTGCTGTTAGGCTTGTATGCATCTGCTCACCCATAAGAAACATGCTTCCAACTGGAACTCAGTATAACTCAGAGTGTATTAAAAGTGAGGAGATTACATTTAAGGGTCTGACCACACAGGCAGATTCAGGGAGATTAGTCACCAGGCGACTATTCATTGTCACACCGTGAGAGAACTAGCAAATTAAAATTCCCATATACCACTAGCATTATGAAGCGCTACATGACTGAAAAACAACCCTCTTGTACTATAACTACAAATGTATCTGTTACTGCTTGAGTAACAGAGAAGGAACTGTTTGGTATTGGCTCCTTCTGTAACATAATGTGACACACACAAAGGGTAGCTGTTTATCAAAAAATAAAAAAGGTTAGGTGCTGACATTTTCATTTTTAAATAAAATTAAATTGCAGCCAAAAATGATTCACGTATATCACAGCAAAACACAATTATTAAAATTCTAAAATCTGCCCTGAGGTGTCACTATAACAAAATAATGTTTTACATCCGGTAAAGTAAAATTTGTATATGGAGGAGATTCTTCAGCCATGTCACTTATTTATTTTCTTTATCCACCTTCCTTCTGCGCTCTTCACCCATTGAGACATAGACATGTGCCAACTTGCCTACTCCTAGCTCTGGTCCTGCACCTCTCAGCCTTAGAAGAAAACAGTAGGAACAATATGCCACCAAGCCCATTTTTGTTCCACTACTACACTCTAAAATACACTCCCATACTGCAATTGATGTATTACTTGTGTGTTCTTAGTAACAACTGCATCAATCCTGTTTTTTATGATGAGGTTGATAATAATCATGATTAAATTCATGCTACTAAATGGGTTGCTATATGATATAGTCTACCCAGATACCTGGTATCATTTATTTTCTGCTGAGATATTTGTCCATGTCAACATAAAATGTGGTTTCTAGAAAGCCTTTATTTTCATTGTTCGGCTCACGGTAATAGCCCATAGTAAAAGTAATAAAGAAGATATAGCGGAACAGAACCCGGGCTATTGTGTTTTTACAGTGCTGAAAGTGTTTCTGATCCTGTGTGAGTTTCTACTAGTGCCAAAGGGCTTCCTACTCCAATATAAACTCACTCCCCAACCTGAACTTTTCTCGAGAAATTAAAGTCATCACGATAAAAAACATGTTCTCTCAACTGGCTTTCAGAATGTTTAGCCTTCAATGTTTTATTTGTCACTTTCTGTCTCTGGAAATGATAAGTGTATTGGGATCTCAGCTTGTGAAACTTATCATCACATTTTATCATCAGTGTGTCTCCACTCCTGCATTTTGTACAGATTTTTTTGTATTTTTGCGACATAAATCAGGCCCTTTAAAGCATAACAAACTCTTATTTTGTAAATCTATGATATGAATAATGAAGTAATAACGCTACAGAACAAAACAGATTATCTTGAGAAGCTGTTAATTAATATACAGGAAGCTGTGAGTTTATGTGCTAAAAGAAAAACTGGTAGTTAAAGCTCAGAAAATGAGAATTTGGTATCAAAATATAATTGGAAGGTCGATTTAACTTGAATAATATCATATATATTATCATATATATTTAATATAAGATTTTCCCCATAGAGCTGATGAAAGTTTGTTCTGAAGTAAAACAAAAAATTAAACTTGATAGACATGATTCTTTTTACAACATCAACTGTTAAATTACTGCATAAAAATGATCAGGGGCTGATGAAGCTGTTGGAGATGAAGCCCTTAACGGAAAAGAGCCTATACCTTCAATTACTCAGTATGAGAAGGAAGGAGGCAAGGAGAAGAAAAGGAGGGAGCATTTTCAAATTTTGCAAAAGGCTCCACATATGGATTGTATGTTTTGAGAGGCCATTAGCACATCTCAAGAAAGAGGCAAAGGATAAAATATGGAAAGGGTACAAAGACATATTGTCCCATTACGCTTTAGAAAGGTTCAGTGTGGACAGATCTGGGATGCTACATGAATGCATAAAAAGGAGGAAAAGAGACACTACTGTCTTATTCCCAGAACATTTCATAACTGGCTACAAGCTTTCATCATACTAGCCAGCATTACTGGTAAAAGAATGCCTGGCGACTGTTCAGGTTTGTTTTGTTATTTAGTATTTTTGAGGTTTACAGAACATTTGGTTGCTCTGTTAATATGGATGGTTAGGCCATCTATCCAATGGGACCATGGGGATGTAAGCTTGTGGCTCAAGTTAATGTTCCCTAGTTAACCAACCCGAGGGAACATACAGTATGTTCACTTGGATAGGGTTGACATCTGGTCATACTGGAAGCAGTTTCTCATGATGATGGAGAGGGCATGCGTAAAGGGCACCACCAACATTGTTTTACCTTGGGGGCGTAATGATTTGGGCTTCACACAAATTAACATTTTTATAAAGGATAAAGTATAGGTTTTTTTCATGACTTGGCATGGTCAAACATGATTACTTCAGTACCCAGAGATGGGGTACACCTGAATGATATTGAGTATTATATGTTCAACTTTGACTGAAAGGAACACAGTTGACTTTGTATCTGTGGAAGTGCAGGAAGGTTTAAGGCATCCAGCACTTCCATGGTTGGCAGAGGCTCATGAGAACAGATGGATATCGTTTGGGAGGTTCCTTGTTGTTTTAAGAACTTCATTAAGTATTGAGGTCCCTCCTGTGAATTGATACCGATTGGGGCAGCTAATGAGAGGGAGCTAGGGGGTGTTGAGCCAGTGGAAAGAAGGAAAGACAGAATCAGAACAGTGTGATGTTTTCCATGGGCTATCTGCCAAGGGAGGGATTGGAGGTTTATGTTGGTTAGGAACATACCTAGTAATTTAACAGAATTTGTACTTGTTGGTGTATCAGCATGTTATTTAATAAACGCTGATCAAAAGTCACGCATGATATATGTTTTTATTATTTGGTTAAAAGGTAAGTGAAGGAGAAAAGGTGTAGGGTCGTTACACACAGGGCAGGCAACCAATATGTTCTGCTAAAGGAACGGGGGAGCACATAAGCCTTTTTTACAAATGTGCAATAAGGTTATACCTATGTTTTTGTTGCTATAAAAATAAATAATTATTAGAAGAAAAAATGCATTTATACAAACCCCTTTAATGTTATACTAAATGCATTGACAAAGTGTATACTTTGGATTGTGAGAAAAATGGATGTGCAGTGTGGAAATTTCTGGTCCTGGAAGCTGACACACATTTTCGTTAAAATAGCTCAGTGGTTTGCTACGTTAGGAAACATTCCTGCTAAGAGCCTCCTGTAAGCATTTCAGAAATATTGGGATGTTTTCTCAGCTGCAACAGATTACTGAGGCCATATATTTGGGCTTGTTGGTAAAAATGTATGATCTGCTCTGGCTAAATATAATCCACTGTTGATTCCTGTGGGCCTGTGGTTGACCAATAAAGTGCAGTGTATAAGATGCCTTGAACTGTAGTTGAGGGTGCTATGAGTGAAAAGTCTCTGGCAGCCGGAAATAATATTAGTTATTAGTATTAGTTAGGATTATACACAATACCAAATATTTAAAATGTGAATGGAATGTACCCTTTCCTACATGTCTCTATTCTTGGAAATTATATAGCTACAACAGGAATCTCTGCAAATTATTAAGGGTCATATTTAAAGTCCAATCAGCTATATTTTGCACACTGCATTTTACTTTTCCCAAATAGCTGCAAGGCTCTGTGTCCCATTTTAAGAGTGCAGAAATCTGCATCTATCACCTATATTCGCATCCTGCCTGCATTTTTGTGCTTAAATGTGTATTTTTAGTTCTAATGGGTTTTTTTACACAAGTTTTAAAACCTGCATTTTGGTTTTTGCTGTTACATTCAGAACTGCAGCTGATAAACCTAATGAATTGTATGGTAATGCTGTTTGTGAATTTACATAATTTTAACCTACAATAACTACAAAGGAAAAGTAAATTAGCCCTAGTGTACCCCCTTCTTATCTTGTCTTTGTTAGGGATGTAGCGAACGTCGGAAAAAAAGTTCGCGAACATATTCGCGAACTTGCGCAAAAACGCGAGCGGTTCGCGAACGGTTCGCGAACCCCATAGACTTCAATGGGAAGGCGAACTTTAACATCTAGAAAAGACATTTCTGGCCAGAAAAATGATTTTAAAGTTGTTTAAAGGGTGCAACGACCTGGACAGTGGCATGCCAGAGGGGGATCAAGGGCAAAAATGTATCTGAAAAATCTGCCTGTGTGTGCTTGGAAGAGATAGTGTAGGGGGAGAGCTGTTAGTGATTTCAGGGACAGATGATAGTAAGTTTGCTGGCTAGTAATCTGCTTGATACTGCTCTGTATTGGAGGGACAGAAGTCTGCAGGGATTTGAGGGACATTTTAGCTTAGGTAGCTTTGCTGGCTAGTAATCTACTGTTCTCTTTAAACAACTGCCATACGTTGACCTTGTAGGCATTGTTTGCCCAGTTTTTTTGGACGCAGCCACTGAAGCACAGTTGCCAGAAAAAATATGCCATATAAATGCTGAAAATAGTCATTTTTCGCCATACGTTGACCTTGTAGACATTGTTTGCCCAGTTTTTTTGGACGCAGCCACTGAAGCACAGTTGCCAGAAAAATTATGCCATATAAATGCTGAAAATATAAATTTTTTTGGTTGCAGCCACTGAAGCACAGAGGCCAGAAAAATTATGCCATATAAATGCAGAAAATATGCATTTTTTTGGTCGCAGCCACTGAAGCACAGTTGACAGAAAAATTATGCCATATAAATGCTGAAAATATAAACTTTTTTGGTTGCAGCCACTGAAGCACAGAGGCCAGAAAAATTATGCCATATAAATGCAGAAAACATGCATTTTTTTGGTCGCAGCCACTGAAGCACAGTTGACAGAAAAATTATGCCATTTAAATGCTGAAAATATAAATTTTTTTGGTTGCAGCCACTGAAGCACAGAGGCCAGAAAAATTATGCCATATAAATGCAGAAAATATGCATTTTTTTGGTCGCAGCCACTGAAGCACAGTTGCCAGAAAAAATATGCCATATAAATGCTGAAAATAGTCATTTTTTGCCATATACGTTGAGTCAACGTATGGCAAAAAATGACTATTTTCAGCATTTATATGGCATATTTTTTCTGGCCTCTGTGCTTCAGTGGCTGCGGCCAAAAAAACTGGGCAAACAATGCCTACAAGGTCAACGTATACACTACTACAGCGGTGGATACGGATTACGTAAAATATATTATGGCTGCTTGAAAAAAGTGACTCCGGTGTTTTTTCTGGAGACGGTAATATTATGGATATTTAGACAGAATGTGAACAAGGTCACACAGCTCGATGGCGGGTTGAAGAAAACAGTGTGCAAATAATGCCTACAGGGCAAATAATGCCTAAAAGGTCAACTTATACACTACTACAGCGGTAGTAAAATAAAAAAAAGTAAAATAAAAAAAAATGAATATTAAAAAAAAAAATTAAAGTTGGTGCTGCTGAACTACTAGGAGCAGCAGATTAGCACACCAGTCCCACTCCCCAACACTGCTAGACTAATAGCACTGGGCTCTTATAGTAGTAGTAGTAGTAGTAGTAAAACAACAAAAAAATAAATAAAAGCAGTCCTTACAAGGACTACTGTTATTGCAGCAGTCAGCAGATGAGATCAGAAGCAGGACAGCTGCCCACTGCAGCTACATACAGAGCACTGCAGTAGAAGGTAGATTACTAGCCAGCAAAGCTACCTAAGCTTAAATGTCCCTCAAACCCCTGCAGACTTCTGTCCCTCCAATAACAGAGCAGTATCAAAACGATTACTAGCCAGCAAACTTTCAACTGTCCCTGAAATCACTAACAGGCAGCAGCTCTCTCCCTACACTATCTCTTCAGCACACACAGGCAGAGTGAAAAAACGCTGCAGGGCTTCGGTTTTTATAGGGAAGGGGAGTGGTCCAGGGGAGAGCTTCCTGATTGGCTGCCATGTACCTGCTGGTCTGGGGTGAGAGGGCAAAAAAAAGCGCCAACAATGGCGAACCCAAAATGGCGAACGTCGCGCGACGTTCGCGAACTTCCGGCGAGCGCGAACACCCGATGTTCGCGCGAACAAGTTCGCCGGCGAACAGTTCGCGACATCTCTAGTCTTTGTCTTTTTCTTCCCTTTCTTGTTTTAATTTCCTAATTGTTTAACTTCAATACAAAGCAAACATTAAACTTTAAAAAAATAGCCTAGGGGGCACATTTACTTAGCTCGAGTGAAGGATTAGAATAAAAAATACTTCAAATTTCGAAGTATTTTTTTGGCTACTTCGACCTTCGAATTCGCTACTTCGACCTTTGACTACGACTCCGAACCGAACGATTTGAACTAAAAATCGTTCGACTATTCGACCATTCGATAGTCGAAGGAAAATCATTCGATCGATGGATTAAAATCTTTCGAATCTAATGAATTGAAGTAAATCCTTCGATATTCGTAGTCGAAGGATTTAACTTCGACAGTCGAATATCGAGGGTTAATTAACCCTCGAAATTCGACCCTAAGTAAATGTGCCCCTTAGTGTCTTTCTCAACATATCTTATCAATAGTTCAGAGTGACTCTCTCAAACAGGGGGCATCAATAATCTGCTATGCTTATTAATGACCCTACAGTATTACTGCTCGCATTGGCTTTGGCTACAAAATCAACCAAAATCTCTCTGGGTTATATTAAATACACTCAAAATAGACCACAGAGAAAGTCTTCCATCCTCTTGCCAAAAACTTCCTGCCTTCCTGTTCATCATATAGGAAAATGGCACTATATAGTGCCACATCATGGCTCTTTGAAAAGTACATGAAACCTATTATAGAATCTGTCAAAATGCACAAAGTTGTCTCTTAGAATTTACATATGACTGCCCTGTTGACTGATGAACCAAAAATGGTCTCAAGTACTATATTTCATAATAAGTACTTTACGGGGCAAATTTATTAATGGTCAAATTGAAAATTTTAAATTTAATTTTCTATTTTTTTTATGGTCTAAACTGTCAAATTCGACTAGTGAATAATCCAAAATATTTGGGTAGTGTTCTGTTCCAAAGTTATGGAATGGCAGGAGCGGTCAGAACACCATGCAAAAATGTCAGCAGTAAATAAAAAGATACATATTTTTTACTTCCATACAACAGATAAAGTAAGAAACTGTTTTATCAACAGAGTAGAGCATACACTTGTATCCTGTGCACTCCTGCCTCATTCTGGGGTATAGTTACTAAAGGGTGAGAGTGAATATTTGACATATTTTCACCAAAAATGAAAAAAAAACACCAATATACATCTGTTCTTCAGGTGACATGTTCTACAAGAGTTTGAAGCACTGAAGGTTGCCTATTCAAGATGTGGATGTATAATCTAATGGAAATTAATAGCACATTAATAATTTGTCACTTGCATGTCTCCATAGATAGCTTTCCATATGGTTTTTCAGCCTGTGACTTTGAATAGAGTGTGGACAAAAATCACACCTATACATTTCCAAAAATTATTAAATATTGACAGTTAATTCCTTGTATTTTACTTAATAATTAGCATGTTTTACCCAGTGGTTGAGATGGAAAAAGCAGAAGGTTATAATAAAATAACAAAAGCCTTACAAGTGCACAGTAATTGTTACCAATATTGTTGTCTCAGCTGGAAAAAGGATGAAAGGCACAAATAAGAAATTCCACAAAAGGATAGTTATATTGAAGTGTCTTTGTTTTATTTCACAGCAGGGACATCAAGGACACATCATTATTTATCTATTTTGTCTTTTTTTACTTAATTATAAAGAAAAGAAGAACTATATAGAAGATAGATTGCTAGAATGATAATTTGTAAGACACATTGTTTCTACCCTGCAGTCTACCCTGCAGTCCCCGTGCTTTACTTGAGCTTCAGTTCCCTTATGTAGTCACTGGAGTTGTATATCCAACCAATGAGAGGTAGAGGTGTGAGCTCAGGAAAATGAAAAGGTAACAAGTGGTGTTTCTCAAGGGTCCTTGCTGACTTCATTTATAATGAATAAGGATCTTGGAATTAAATTTAATGAAACTAAAACAATACATAGGGCAATACAGTCTGAATGTTAATTTACTGTCGGTGACAAGAGGATCAAGAAGAATTGGATCAAGAAATTTGAATTTTAGAAGACTTTTTTTTTTTTAAAAAAAAAAAAAAAGAATATAATGCAGCAATGCATGAGAGAAAGCAAATTAAATTATAGGATTTATGGGAAGATGTATATAGAAGATGTACATCATTAGTGGCCTCTGGTGTGTTGATCCTTGTATGGGAAAAAAGTTCCCCTGCAATCTGTTTATATTGCTCTCTAATTCGCAATCATTTTTTTTCCCATAGAAACCAACCCCAACTGTAACACCCTCATAGTTTAAATTTTCCATCCCATTAACCAGTTTAGTTACACATCACTGCACTCTCTCCAGCTCATTAATATCCTTCTTAAGGAATGGAGCCCAAAACTGCACTGCATACTTCAGGTAAGGCCTTAAACTGGCCATAGACACAAAGATATATTATAGTGAATTATAATGAAACTTTGTTTTGTACAATTTTTAGACCATCTGCAGAATAATCCTCTCGTCATTTTTTGTACCATGGCAATCGATTGTTTAGACGATCAGACAGGTCTGAAAATTTCTGAAGGCTAACGATAATTACTTTGCATGTAATGCCTGACAATATCTGTGGGTGACTACTATTTCTTGGTTCATATGATTGCTGTGATTTTTCCTACTTATTTTAATCTAAATAGTTGAAGATTACATTGTTACATTGAAACAAATGAACCTTTGTCATACAAATAATAAAATTGGCCCTCTATGGCCAGTTTTACCAGGGGCCTATAAAGATGCAAAATTATGTTTTCGTCCTTTGAGTTAATTGCCTTTTATGCAAGATATAACTTTATTTGCTTTAGTGGCCACAGAATGACATTGCCTACTACATCATCTACTAAAAAACCCTAGATCCTTCTCAATTAAGGAAACCCCCAACACACTGCTGTGTTGCTGACTTCACCTATTGTATGCTCTTGATGAGGAGCACCCGGGACTTGATGGATTGGCGGTGATTGCCGGTTAATAATATGACTATATATATATATATATATATATATATATATATATATATATATATATATATATATATATATATATATATATATATATATATATATATATATATATAGTACATATATTATGATGTGATGATAATATCTATAATACCTGTACGTATAGAGATATAATCCACCTTATGGCTAGTGAATACTAGGCTGGAGTGGTGTACTTAAAACCTGCATTTTATGATTTAAGTCCAAGTTTCTCTAACTACCCTGAAACAGCTTGAAATTTTTCAATCTTACATGATATAATATGCCTTTGCCATTTGTTTTTTTTTAACCCAAAAGGGCAAATTCCTTTTCTGCTGCACCCTGAAACTCTCCTTGACCTGCTCCAAAGTCAGTAAGAATTAACATTTCTCATCATACAGTATCCTGTGGTATTTATTTTATCAATTACTGCCTTCAAAACACATTTAGAATACACATCTATATATGTTGTCTGCATTTCAAGCATCCTTTTCTAAACACATTATAATGATTACATTTCAAATAAATGCCTCTATATATGTATATATATGCATTTAACACAACCTTAGCTAAATTTTTGCCATCTATATTAATATCATAGCTATTTTTTTTATTCAGTGGATTGAACAAAGGACCCAACTATACTTATACAACAAAATCATGAAATCTTTCCCCAACATGTCTGCAGCATCGTCACAGTGCGAGTGATTTTCGAGTGAAGGGTCATGAAAAAAATATATATGGTAATTTTTGGTGCACTTTCCATCCAATGAAAATTTCCAGCATGTTTCCTGTGCAGTGAATGAAACTAGGCCGACAGGACTTCTGAACACGTGCAGTCTTTGTTAAAGATTACCGTTCAAAGCAATGCACAAAAAAAAGTAATCTTAATGTTCTATGGCCAATCTCTCAGTATAAGGTAATATTTGCATATGAACTGGGGGTTAAATTTGAGCAGAAAAAAATCATAGAAAAAAAGAAAAAAAATCACAGAATCAAACACATATTTAAATTGGTATATGCATATTCGATGAATGCTTTCGAGGAAACTTGGTGTATGCGTTTTTTTTTTTTTGAGCTGTAAATGAGTTTTTGCTGCCTCCATGTGGTTGAGAACATAAGAGCATTCTCTTAAAAACAGGAAGAATGCAGTAAAAGAAAAAGACAAGCCATGTGCTCATGTACTTGCAGAACAGCCATCTTTAAATTACAGAATATTTTAATAGTCATCGTATCGTTCTTCAAGCAAGAAGTAGAATTCCTTTCTCTTCTTTTAAATGGATAAAAATGGACGTTGTTCAGATTAACTGTTTCAGAGCTCAGACATTGCATCTAGAAGGAGAGTAAGTTGCCTTGGCTTAACAATACTATACTTCCATCAAATAAAAGCAATGTTCTCTCTTAGCTGTGAATAATTTCCCTAGTGGTGTATAAGATATAGGCAATATTGCATTCAGTCTTGTACCAAAACATACCTCCCAACTGTCCCGTTTTCTGAGGGACAGTCCCGAATTTGACAGCTCAGCCCACAATCATGGATTTTTATTAAAAAAGTCCAGAGTTTTTCTTTGATCTCCTGCATTGACGCCAGAAAAAGATACAACGTTTCTGAAACAATTAAAATAAGAGGCTTTTAGGCAGAGAGCCCAGAACACTCGTCACTTGCACATAAATACATTTGTAACATTTGTAAAAATTTAAGATAAGCAAAGATACAACTATTTGAGACTAGCAGCTTAAAGGGAAATTTCACCTTCATTAGTATAACATTCCCCTAAAACTTCTAGAAATGTGTTCAAAATTTCAAAACCAGCTATATTTTGTAAAATGGACATGGTAATTAAGGGGTGTAGCCATTAAATGGGCATGGTCAAAACAATTTGACACGCCATGCTATGTCCCTCTTTCCATTTTAAAAAAATATGGGAATGCACAAAGGTTATTTTACAAACTCAAGTGCTAAAACAGAAAGAAATTTGCTACTTTTTTCCAACAACATGGTGTTTGTTGAATTACAGCATCTATGTTTGTGCCGCTAATTAATGTGCACCAAAAATTTGTGCAGCTCTTTAATGCAGATGCAAATTAGCATCTGTGTTGGCGAGTCGCATGTATGTTCCTTTAAGTGGGGATGATTTCCCTTCTGGAGAGTTGATGTGCATAGCAGCAATAACAGCATTGGTGTCTGATTCACTTCTGCGTGTGTATAAACAAGCCTCTAAGGCAACTCTAGAATAACTGGCAGCTCATGGCAGATACCAGGCAGAGTTCATTTGTGTCCATTTCTCTCTATACACTAAAGATATTTTAGGGCAGACTGAACAGCCACAGTGGTGCTAAAAAGTTATATTTTTCCAATACAGGTATGGGATCTGTTATCCAGAAACCCGTTATCCAGAAAGTTCAGAATTATGGAATGGCCACCTCCCATAAACTCCATTTTATCCAAATAATACAAACTTAATATTTCCTTTTTCTCTACAATAATAAAACAGTACCTTGTACTTGATCCCAACTAAGATATCATTAATCCTTATTGGCCCAGGCAACCGGCCACGTCGCACCCTCCCCCCCTTGCCCGAGTGCGCAATCAAGTGTGGATGGCCTGCGTCAGCACCCGCTAAACCTCATTCAGTGGTGGACTAGGGGTAGTCTATGTAATGGAGTCCAAAATCGGTTTACAAAATGGTGGCCAAGATGGCGTCCAAGATGGCGGCTCCCTGGTTCCTCACGGACGCAGCCGGATGATGACGACCTCTTCCCGCACTCTGATTGGTCGCCAGCGACGGAATGGACGTCGGCGTCAATAATTGGCGCCGGCGTCAGTCGCACACGTCAGCGCGTCGGTCGCTGACGCCAGCGCGTCCGCGCACACGTTATGACGCCGATGCGTCCAAATTGGCGCCAAATCTGGGACTATATTAAGGAGCTCTGGGAATTCACCTGTGCCCAATTATAGGTTTTAGCTTGCTACTCCTGGGTGTGATCTTGTGAAATCCTTGTTATCCGTGTACCGACCTTCGCCTGAATTCCTCGACCTTGAACCTCTTCTGCCTGGACTGATCTTGTTGCCTGTTTGACCATTCTTTCGTCTCATCCTTATCTGTACCGCGAACTTGGACATTGTTATCTCCTCCCTTGGTCCTCACTACCTCTGAGGCCTTTGGGCCTTACAGTCTACTTATGAGGTACGTGCCTGGCGCCCCCCAAGCTTTGAGCCCTAGGCACATGCCTACCCCTACTTCCAGTCCTGCTGCGTGGGCTCGGCATTGTAATGACTTTTTCCTTACCTTTGCCTTCCAATTAAGGACTATTTAAACCTGCTCATTTCTAGTCTTCATTTTGCCCTGTTATTTGGACTTTATATTTGACTGCCCCTAGTTTCTGGTTTTCATAGAGCATGTTTACACAAGGTTATACAGTCCCTCACCTGTGACTATTCATGAAATAATGATCAAGCCATACTTGGCAGTGGCATACTAAAGCTGGCCATAGACGCAAAGATTTCATCGTACGAACCTCCGTTTTGCACGATTTTCAGGTCGTTTCTGGAGTGTCCCGACATTTTGTGTGCGATGGCAATCAGTCGTTCAGTTGATTGGACAGGTAAGAAAATTTCTGATGACTGCAGATAATATCTCTGCATGTATTGCCGATCTGACGATATCAGTGGGAGACTGTCACTAGCTTTTGTCGGACATAACTTTTGTACGATTGCTGTTAGGGGCAGAACATTGTCTGATCTGTACTTTTACTACTTTATTGGATCTTTAGGAGTGTATTTATGAAAGGAGAGTTGGCTGCAGTCTGCTAAAGTGATTTTCCGCCACTCTTCATTAATTTCTATCACATTTTTAAAGGTGTATTTATCAAGGTGTGTACTCTAACTGTCAGAGTTTTTATTATATTCCGCCATAATAGGCAAGGTCAGGAATGGGCTAAAGGTGCAACAAATAAAGAGGCTTCTTTTTTGCAGGAACCTTACGCATTTAAAAACTATTTTTTCTGTAGATATTTTGCTTGGTTTCATCTCTTTCTTCTGCTAGACATGGCGGTCCTACAGCCTGTTGCACCTTCTACTTACATGGAAGTAATTCATACCTGAAAATGGGGATTGTGCATTTCTGTTGGGAAAGCAAGAAAAGGTCTATATTCTGAAAGAGATTGGATTCATAAAGCATTTACCACTAAAGGTGGCCATAGATATTAAAATTTTTAAAAGATCTTTTTGTTATCATTAGACCAAGCTTATCTTGAAACGATTATGTAAATGTATGATTTGTCCATCAACTAAAAAGACCAGTTCAAGCGATATTGTCTAGTTGAAGCCAGGAAAACTGTGGTTAGCTGCCTGCTTGGCACTGCAAACAATTGGACAATAGATAAATTTCAATGTGAATGATGAAAATCTTCTAACCTACACAATCAATTTCTTACCAATGTCGGATGAAAAATCGTTAGATGTGTGATCGTTCAGTGGCCAGTAACCTCACGATAACTTGATGGATTTGTCGGATCGCACAAAAATTGGTCGGTAAGGAAAGAAAAATCTTAACGTCTATGGTGAACTTAAGGTCCATTTGCCTGGTCTCGGCTACCAAGCCATTAATTTAACCGTAAGCAACTGTCCTGGTTCTCCACCTCTGGCTTTTCCTGTACCAGTTCTCCAGGCTTTGTCTGCTACTTTGTCAGCCCGGTAATGGTCTGTTTCTGAACCAGTCAAGCTAACTACAGCTCCAGTGCCAGCAGTTCTGCCTACAGCTCCATTGCAAAAAAGGGGGGTTATGGGAGTACTGCAAGGCTAAATTAAAATATATAAATACAATGGAAGTACTACTGATCTGGCGAAATTAACAGCAAAGATACAAAAAATAGGGGGGATTAATCAATGGACATTCTCTGGTCTCTGTCTCATAAGTAAGTCATCTGTCTCATAGTATCTATGCAAGTGCATTACAAAGACAGGGGTTTTTAGTTAAAAAGTTATAATCATAAAATTGGTAAGCCACCATACCATGTCAGGGTAAACCCCATATGGTGGTCCCTAAATATTTACCTTAGTCATAGTATTCAAAGGCTGGCACCTGCCGGCATGGTAGCATTTCTTGGGATAAGTGTCTACAGACCTAGGCATTGGTTTCAATCAGAGCTTCGTCCTCCCCCGTCATGAACTTATTTTCTACAATACACCTTTCTGCATTAGAAGCAAGGGGGTCTGTATATGTTACATCCACGAGGTAGTGAGGGGTCACATTAATGTGCCTTTGGAAAATTGGAGGGGAAAATTCAGGAAAGGTTGCTTCCAACGTGACATTCTGTGCAACTATTTATTTTGAAATACCATAGTAACATTTTCCAAATAAAAATCAAGCTAATAAAAAGTGTTTAGTAATTGGCTGTATAGTACAGAATCACAACCAGCATGACTCAAACAATACAAATGGAATTTCCTGGACACGGAGACACCAGGAGGCATTTGGATACCATGACTCATCGAGAATGACTAACAATGATTTAATCGGTCTTTTTTTTTGTTTACATGGTCTAAAGTTGAACATAATATAAAGGCATTCGGGCAATGTCACACCATGCATATTCTCTGCTGGTGTATCTATACTGGGGGAGAAAACGCTGATCCAATTTTTGTGGTCAAATTCTTAGAGGGAATTTTTTTTTGAGATTTATTATGCTCCAAAGCTGCTAAAAATCCAAATCCAAAAATACTTCAGCTCAAACCTGTCGATGTCAAGTAAAGGTCAATGGCAAATGTCCCCTTTAACAATTGGAAGATGTTTTTTGTCTTCATGATGTTCAAGAGTTTTAGCCTGTTTGACGCTGTTTTTCATTTGAAAGAAGACAATTTGAAAAAATTGTACGATTCGAATTGTCACATGATTTTATCGAGACTTTTCCCACACGTACAATTTTCATTCAGATTTTTTTGTAAATTAAGCCAAATCGTGGTTGGGAGTAAGATCGGACAGTTTTTTTTTTTTTTAAATAATGAGAGAAATTTAAGTTTTAATAAATACCCCCCTAAATGTTAGCAAACAAGCCCCTTAGAGAAAGGAAGGATTCTGCTACTGAGATGAACTTAATATTATGCTGCTAACTAATTTCTTATTTTAGCTGTTGCATTTGCTGCTAAAATACACAGGTTGGCAGATTTTATATAATGCATAGTCTGCCCTCTAGTGTTTTAAATAAGGAAAGAAAAAAATCTTGGGAGCTTTGATTTTAAACTCCTGGTACAAAATGCATACCATGTCAGGAGGGTGATCATTATTCACTCTGGGCATTTTTGACATTCTGAGCATCATGTTACCATTAAGAGTGACAAGGAATTATGTTTTAACAAAATATGTTGTGATTACTAGCGTTATTATGCAGTGGATGTGCAATAGTCCTGGACAGCTGCTAAGGGATCCATAGGAGTTCATTAAAATTGTGGTGTAATACTCACTGGAACATAGCCCAGGCCAGTGTGTTTTTCAGTAAATTGAGTCAGGGGTCCAAATGTTAATGAGTATATTTACTAAGAGGTGCCCTCCACTGATTTGCACTTTCCTTGTTTTTTTTTTCATTTTGTCTGCTGTCTTCATTGTTAATATTATGACACTACAGGACACTAGCATGGCCTATTGTAATCTTTAAAACTAGTTTACTTTTCCACAGAAAGTTTGCTCAGCGTAGAGGGGACTTACGGAATATATATAATTTATAGGAGGCATATAGCCTTTTTTATTACTACCTGCAGTATATGTTCAGCAATCTTGAAAATAAAACTTCAAATTAAATATGAAATCCAATTTCTATTTTTTATCAAAGCATTCATAGCTGTTGTAAGCTCATTTAAAAATCTCAGCTGTCAATCAAAATTTGGGTTTTTCTTCGATGTTGTAAGTTTTTACTGATATGATATAATAAATTTTGACTTTTTATACAAGTCTGAGTGTGCAAGCCATATATTTATTTATTAACATGATATTTATCAGGAGGCTATGATTGGGCAGCCATGCCATGGGCATAGAGGCAGGCAGACAATCACTTTCACTTTCCATTCAGCACTTCCTAGATGTCACTGCTATCCCCATATTCCCCTGTTCTCTTTACCATTTAATTGTGTAGCCAGGGCATGGGAATGGACATCGGGTCCCCAATTCTGGTGCACAAACAAGATTCTGTGATGATGCAAGGCTTGCCTTAATAACAGTGTCTACAAAATGGCTCCTGCCTGCTTGCTATAATTATGAATTCCCAAAATGAAGGAAACAAGATTCAAATAATTTATATAGTGTTCATATAAGTTCATTTTGCTTGACTAATGTGATAACATAGGATTTTGAATAGTTTTTTTTGGGTGATGGGTCCCCTTTAAGAAAGCAGTAATCAGAATGAATTTATGAATAACAGATAATACCAAACAAATGCAATTGCTTTTTATAAATCAGTATGAACTTGTAATGACTGCGTTTAAAACAAAAGTCTGTTAGTCTTGGTAAGGATAGAAAACTGGCTAAATGATGATGGACAAAGGGTGGTTGTCAATGGCACTCTGCTTGGAGTAGGGATCTTAGTTATTTATCTTATTTAATGTGTTCGGTATTGAAAAGGGAGAGAGCATTGTAACTGTGTAATTGCAGGTGACGAAACAATTCAGCCCAATAAATTCCATCAAGGACAGTAGTATCGGGACAAACTGGCAATCTGGGATCTTAACCTACCACACCACAGTGTACAAAGTGTAATTTCATTTGCCATGTTTTTTTTGTTTTTTTACACAGCAGTATTTGCAGCATTTTTTCCCATAATTGTAGTGTCATTGTGGTCGGCAGACATCAAAACGCAGTTGCAATGCACTTTGATTTGAACACATTTTGTCATGGCTGGCACAAAATACCAGAACAAGTGCCAAGTACCCTGGTCTCGGCTCGGCTTCACCAGAAGTGTGACCACCGTTGGGCTTCGGGAGGAGCCCTCAGCTTACTTGAGTGCCACCTGGACTTAACTAGGGGTACAAGGTGAGATGTTCTTTCTGGCAAAGGGGCACGGCTGTTAGCAGAGTCTTTTTGGGTCGAAGGTCACGGTATAAAGGATTAGGCAGAATCGTAGTCAGGCAGGATGGGTCGAGGCAGGCGGATAGCACGGATCGTCAAACAGACAAAGGGTCAAAACCGGGTGATTAAACAAGGGGTTAAACAGAAGCATTGTCAAAAGCAGGCAAAGGTCAGGATCCAGAAGTAAGAATAGTCAAAATAGCCAGGCAGGGGTCAAAACAGGTTCAGAAGATAACAGACAGATTAGCACAAGGCTCAGGAGCACCAGGAATTCAATCCTATCACGGGCAATGACAAACAGTGGGAATGCCCCTTTAATACTTTTTTTTTTTTACAATTTGACGCCATTGCGCGCTGACGTCATTACGCCAGCGTGCATGCGCCTTTAAATCCGGAATTGCGCATGCGCGCGAACTAAGGAAGAGCCGGAGCCAGAAGAGGAGCGGCGCGGCGGGCGTCCCTGCCGTCCCCCCACTAGACCACCAGGGTGAGACTTTGTTACACATTTGTACTAAAAATCTTTTAGACCTGGTTGGAAAAATGTTTGCTGTTCTACGCATGCACCTGATTCTTTTGGCACAATCATAGAGCCACCTCCTGGTTCAGAGTTGATGATAGCGCCACATAGAGGCACATTTATTAAAGGTCGATTTTCAAATTCATGTGAGTTTTTCAAAACTCTATTAAATTTGAATATATTCAAAATTCCACTGGGGGGTTATTTATAATAAAAATCGAATATCTAAACTCGAACGAATTTTACCGACTTTAAAACTTGAATCAAATTGGACTAAACTCGATTCGATTCTCCGAAAAAAACTCGAATGTCAGGAAGGCTACTAATGCCCAAATTGGTCCCTGGACATCTCCCATTGACTTAAACATGAACTCGGCAGGTTTTAGGTGGTGAATAGTCCAATGTCCAAAGGGCCAGAGTATGATAAATCTCAAAATTCTATTTAAAACTCGAATCGAGTTTGGATAATTCATAAATTGAATTTGAGATTTTTTACCATAACATTTTTTAAATTCGACCCTTAATAAATCTGCCCCATAGTGTACTATACTTTATCTTTAAGGAATGGGTTTTTTTGCACACAACTGACTGCAATTAAGCACAACTACAGTGCAGTAGGTAAATAATCATTGAAGTTGATAAACTTAAAGTTAGGCAGCTTGGATTTAGAAATTTGCATACCCTTAATAGAAAAATAGTATGCTTAAATATGATGGAACAGATTCCAAACACTTGTGTCTAACTCAAGGCACAAGTGATTCAGTGATTATGGTCATATGAACATAACACATGCATTCTATATTTCACACATCTATAACAATCCCTAACCTCTAAGAATACCCTCTAGGATAGCAAACGCCACAAATGAGGAACCACTGGTGTAGCAACTTGAGCACTAGACAGGACTGTCGGCATACGAGATATAGTTCAGTAAGTACATGAGCTTGAATAGTAAGCAGTGAACTGTACCTTTCACATTGAAACTAAAGTATTAGGCAGAACCAACAGCACAAGTTCCTAGGCAACAAAAAACAGTTAAGAAACCAGCATTTAAACAGACTGAGATGCTTAAATAGGAAAAAGCTGTGAAGTAAGCTATGGCCAGGCTGAAAATCTTGTATTGCTACAAGCAGCATAGGAAAAAATTTGGAACCTGGCAATAAAACAGGCAGGGGTGCTGGCACAGGAACAGATTGGAAAGTATTCACTATTCCAGCACTAATTCCTCTAAAACAAAAAAAAAATATATTCATATGCAAGGTAGTTGATGCTCTGCTATAGCTATGTATTTGCCATTTTAAGAGTCAGTACTAGACCATATATATTTCTTCAGCTGAACTTCTTTGGTCTTTCTCTACACTTTTATGTCATTGAGATATGTAACAACAAGTTTCACCCCTTCTTCTAATAACTGGCTAACCAGATGCTGGAAGGTAGCCAAGGCATCATCATCATCATCATCATCATTTATTTATATAGCGCTGTCAAGATACGCAGTGCTTTACTGCAGTTATAGCAAACAGGGAATAAATGGTGGATAACAGACAAGGATTACAGAGTACAATAGGGTTTACAAACTAAAAGGTTAGGGTACAATTGAGACATTAGGATTATATAAACACTTTGTCATTTTTGATACAGCAATGATTAATTAAGGTACATCGAATAGGCCTCTTTAAACAGATGGGTCTTTAAGGAGCGCTTGAAAGTTTGGAAGGAAGGAGAAAGTCTGACAGCTTGTGGCAGAGAGTTCCAGAGAAAAGCAGAAGCCCGAGAGAAGTCTTGTAGACGAGAATGGGCAGAAGTGACCAGAGGAGAAGTGAGGCGAAGATCAGAAGCAGAGCGTAGGTTTCGTGAAGGAGTGTATTTGGAGATTAGAGATGAAATGTAGGGAGGGGTTTCATTATTAAGGGCCTTGAATGTGAGTGTAAGTAATTTGAATTTGATTCTAGAAGAGATTGGGAGCCAGTGAAGGGACATACATATGGGAGCAGCTGATGTTGAGCGGCGAGCTAGATGAATGAGTCTAGCGGCCGTGTTTAGAACAGATTGGAGTTGTGAAAGGTGACTTGTTGGAATACCTGTGAGGAGTAAGTTGCAGTAATCAAGGCGGGAGATGATGAGAGACTGAATCAGTGTTTTAGTTGATTATGAACTGAGATAGGGTCGTATTCGAGCAATGTTGCGCAGTTGAATACGGCAAGATTTTGCAAGTGTTTGAATGTGTGGTGAAAAAGACAGATGAGAGTCTAAGATAACTCCTAGGCAGTGTGCCTGTGTGGTGGAATGAAAGGTGGTGTTGTTTACGGTGAGTGATATCTGAGGGACAGGGGAAGATCTTGGAGGAAATATAATGAGTTCTGTTTTAGAAAGGTTCAGTTTCAGGTGGCGCTGTGACATTCTTCATTCAAAAGGAATTTGCTAGAGCACATTGGATAGATTCAAGTGTTGTTTCTCATTTTAGTTTCCAGTAATGTAGAGAGTACTTTACACTCCAGTCATTTTTTAGAACCAAACTCATAGCATACAACATTGCAGTTTAAAAAGGGTACTCTTAAAGCGCTTGGCTATAAAGAAGTAAAATCTCTTTACATAAGACTTGTTATTTCCATTGAAGCATTGTGAATCAATGACCTGCTGTGGGGCCACAAATATTACAGCACTCAACATTCAGGTGCTTTTTAACAAGTGTACACTATTTTAACCCTTTGACTGCCAAGCATGTAGTTTCTAAATACTGGCAAACTAAGGCAAGAGGTGGCAGCAATGCAGACTCTACATCTGAGATTGTAGATGCTAGTGAAACACATTATAATCCAGTGCAGCAGTCTAGCAAATGAACATTCCCCAACACTTCCTTTTACAGAATCTGCCAACAACCATTTTGCAGTAAACAATTTATTATTTTTAGTGATTTTGTTGCATTTTGACTTTTTGATCAGTTATTTTAAATAGTGGGCACACTGTGTGATCCCTCATGTTATTGATGTGGGTGATTTTATTGCACATTGTGCATCTAGAATGTGAAAAATATAAATGTAATATCTGTAATGCATCGTTTAGCCACTGGTGCATTTACTATACTTTTAGATATTACTGTGCTCAAATAACATGTATTGAATCTATTTAGGTGTAGTTTTGTATATAACAAAAAATGGTGACACCTATGAGGCTGTAATATAGGGGATAATATTTTTCTACTATATCAGTTTGGGGTATGGTTTTATTAAGGGAATGTTAGTCAACCACTACTGAAGTTCCAAAATTTAGGATTTCCTACCTAGAACGAGTTTTGTGTACAGTGTCAGAATACATGTTCTGAAAGCGATACCGACATGTTCCTATAGAAATCATAGGAACGTGTCCATATCTAGGAACTGATGCACGCCGAATATTACCCGACCTTCTGATACTGCTAAATGATCTTCTGAGTTGTTTCAGTGACGCGATCCTTCCATAACCTAATTACAAATGAAAACAGGACTGCAGCCTATGGAAGGACCAATCAACTCCCAGCCCAGCGTCACTGAAGCAATGCGGAAGATCAGTTAGCTGCGTCAGAGGATCGGATTAACGAAGGTTAGCGGGGCTGGGGGTGGCTTTTGGGGGGATTTCAGTTGAAAATATTTGGCGTGCAGCAGCTCCTAAATATGGACACGTTTCTATGACGTTTATAGGAACGTATCGTATTGCTTTAATTATTTGGGATCTCTGTTGTTTTGCAGCAGAAAAAGTGTCATCCATGATACTGTTTGTTATTTTCAGACTTGGGTCTCTACATGCTATTTTGATAATCCCATAGACATTTATGACATATTGGTCAAATTCAAGGTTGTCGAACGACGATTCATTGTTTCTCATACTCAATGTAGGAGTCACGGAGGGACATGGATTTTTACTGTTGAGTGCTGTTCTTATATCTAGGAGGGAGCTGTTATCTTGTTACCCTCCCGTTGTTCTGCTCATGGGGTGCTGGGGGTTGATATCACTCCAAATTGCAGTAAAGAGTGACTGAGGTTTATCAGAGCATACGTCACATGACTGGTGGCACCTGGGAAACTGACAATATGTCTAGCCCCATTTCAGATTTCAAAATTAAATATAAAAAAATCAGTTTGCTCTTTTAAAAAATGCATTTCAGTGCAGAAGTCACTATTAACTGATGCATTTTGAGAAAAAACATGTTTTCCCATGAAAGTGCTTTGTGGAGGAGAAAAATTACACTATCATCCTCAAATTTATACCCCTTTTAATACTGTAGAACCAAGATTTTACATAGCTGGATTTTACTTTCTACTGGAATTGATGCTGGTTTTTCACAACCCCATACAGGCAAGTGGCGTCTCTTTCCCCCTGAATTTTCACAGTCCCCTGGGAATCATAAAATCAGGGTTCTACTATAGCTCAAAACCTTGTTTACTCTTGCAGCTGCTGACTGCTACAGACAAGTTTGTTATCTACAAGGTAGAATTACCTAAGTAGTCTCATATAAGTGGCTTGCATTTTATCCCAGATGCATAACCTTACATTTATAAGTATTGAATCTCATCTGCTACTTAGCTGCCAAGGTTGCCAGTTTGTTCAGATTCTGCTGCAAGGACACCATATCCTGTATGGAATTAATTGGGCTGTATAGTGTATAGCTCTTCAATTTGCATTTTAAGCAGTCTTGTTGCTAAGGTCCAAATTACTCTAGCAACCTTGCACTGATTGGAATAAGATACTGTAATATGAAAAGAAGTGTACCTGAATTGGAAAATGAGTAATAAAGATTAGCAATAACAACACATTTGTAGCTTTACAGAGCATTTGCTTTTTAGGTGGAGTCAGCGATGCAAATTTGAAATCTGCAAAGAGTCAGAAGAAAGAGGCAAATAGCTATAAAATCAACTGCACCAGACCTGGAAGATTCAAACGAGGAGGGCGCAAACACCATAAAAAACAAGGCACAAAGGCAAACCAAGTGGCACTGAATGCAGTGGTGAACATTTTAAGAGTGATATTAACGGACGTGGAGCTTCAGGTATTACAGAAGGCTTATCATTTAGCCTAGTTAACAAACCTGATTTTTTAAAATTGGATCTTGAACTGTGAGTGGGGCATTGGGGGCCCAGTTAATACATTCTGTGGTAACACCCTGGGTCTAAAACCGTTAGGTGAATTTATGCCAAAGTGTGACAATATTTTTGTGGAGGCATATGTTAAACATGTAACTATAGAAGTAAAAACGTTGGAAGAGAAATACCGTAAAGCTGATATACATTTGCTCCCCAACAATATAAGTAAAGTAGAATACTAGGCTGTTCAGGACTTGGCCAGTCATCCAGATATTATTATCAAGGCGGCTGACAAGGGGGATGCCCCAGTGATAATTAATAGGGAGGAATGTTGCAAAGATAAGATGTAAATTAATGGACAGTACTACATTTTATAAACTAACTGAAAATCCAGTTAAAGGGTATGTATCAAAATAGAGGGACTTATTAATGAAGCGATCAATTTGGAGATGATTGCTGGAAAATTGGTGTCATAAAAGAAAATCTTGAGCACCCCTGGGTAGACCCAAAGCGTCCTGTACATACACAATTCTTTCTCCAATTGCCATCTTTGTGGATAAAATTATTAGACCATATGTGGAGATACAAAAGTCATACATTAGGGACAATAGTGATTTTTTGGTCAAATTGATGGCTTGTACAGGTGAAATTTATGATTTGGGGTTGGTGACCCTATGTGTGGACGCCCATGCACAGGGGGTCACCATCTTGTAACTTTGTTAAACATCTTTGCAAGACCAAGACTGTGCACATGCTCAGTGTGGTCTGGGCTGCTTAGGGATCATCATAAATTATCAAAACAGCACAAGTCAAATAATATCTGCCAGAAGCTGATACAGCAAGACTGATTAATAATCAAAATAGGCAGACTGCACTGGGTCCTGTTTTGTCATGTAATCTAATGTGGATTTTATAGTTTTTGTTTTGTTTAATACAAACTTTGTCCAACTCTGCAGAACCAGTGGCTGCAGCAAAATAATCCTCCAAATAGAATCCCAGTTTATCTGTTTAAATCTGGCTCCATGAACTTTGACCCTGCAGCTGGAGTTGGAAACGGTAAAGGGGATGTAAAGGCAAAAATAAAATTCTATAATAATCTATACACAATTGCCGACTGCTCTACAGGTAAACAAACAAAGCTGCTTGAGTTCTGCATGGCTGGGAAGTAAGGCAGGGGCTTCCCCTGCTTTTCACAAGTATGATTGTTAGGGACCTTCTGACAATTCCTATCCACAGCAGTAAATGAAGGAAGAATTTCACTGCATACAGTCAGGTTTCTTATAAAAACGGTACACATTTTTTAATTAAAGTATATTGGAGATAAATTTATTTTTCATTAAAGAAAGTAAAAATGGGATTTTATTTTATTTTTTGCCTTTACATGCCCTTTATAGGGTTAATAAACTACTGTAGATAGAGTAGGAATGTCAAGAAGAAAGTCAAAAAGTAGAGAAAACCATGTCAATTTTGTGACACAATACAATACACTAAGTAAACCTATTCTGCAACGTCATTGGTCTCTGTTTGAAGAAGATTTACCCCAAGTAACAGCATTTGATAGGCCTCTAGTTATAGTCATAAAAAAGTAGGAATTCGGGCTTCTGGTTAATTCCTATATAAGAAAGAGAAATGAGGACAGGTGAAAAGAGAGGAAAGGAAAAGTGGGTACTTTCCCCTGTTATAACTGCAGTTGCTATTAAAATGTGTAACAGGGGGAATATATCTATCATCCTAGGAGAGGGAATCCCATCAAAATATGCAGCCATTACTCATGTAGTACAACATGTGCGATGTATGTCATCAAGTGTTCCTGTGGATTGCATATGTTGGACAAACATTGAGAACGGTCTGTAAAGGTATCAGAGAGCATAATTAGCATCAGCAACTAATACAGGTAAGAAAGAACAAGCAGTAGTGGGTGATTTTACTAAGTGTGCCCATAGGGTGAATCAGCTCAAGTTCCAAATTGTGGAGATGGTTGAACTTAATCGTTGGAGAAGCAACAGGCTTAAAGGACCAGTAACATCAAAAAAATGTTTTTAAAAATTCATTGGTATACATTGAAAAAAACCCACCAAGACAAATTAAACTTTAAAATCACAAAGCCTTTAGTAAGAAATAACTTACTGAAACTTCCCCTCCTCTTCTTTGCTTGATTTCTCCTCCCTGGCTATTCTACTAACAGCAAGCGTGCTTTATGTGCGCATGCGCGCTGGCGTGTGACGTCAGCGCGCAGTGGCGCGAAATTTAAAGTATTAAAGGCACAGTTTGGATTTTTTACATTGCCCGTGATAGGATTTTGTTCCTGGTGCTTCTGAGCTTTGTGCTATATTCTGAACCTGTTTGATTCCTGTTTTTGACCCCTGCCTGGCTATTCGACTATTCTGACTTCTGGATTCTGACCCTTGACTGATTACTGACTACCGCCTCTGATTAACCCTCTGATTGACTCCCTGGTTTGACCCTTGCCTGTCTGATAACGTTTATACTCTGCCTGCCTCGACCCGGCCTGATCTGACTACTCTTTTGCCTAAACACCTTGTACTGCGATCTTCTGTCCAAAGACTTTGCTTTACTGTCGTGCCCCTCTGCCTATCCAGAACCCTCATCTTGCACCTCTCGTTTAAGTCCAGGTGGCATCCAAGTAAGCCGAGGGCTCCTCCCGAGGCCCAAAGGCGTTCACACTACTGGTGAAGCACGAGCCGAGACCAGGGTGCCTGGTGTTTGTTCTGGTGTTGGGTGCCGACCGTGACAGTAAGGAGATGTGCATGTCCTGTGCCCCCGTCTCCTGCTCCAGCTCTTCTTCATCCTCCTCCCAGGTGTCCAACAGCAGCAGTAGAAAGGCTTACTCACCATTGGCTCCACATGAGGTGCAGGATAGCAGTGGAGAGCAGAGCGTCCATTCCGGCCTGGAGACGGAAGGTGTGCAGACACAAACGTGCAGCCTGTGGGGGAAAGCCGAGGCCGAACCGGTGCCGCTACCTCCTCCTGCGCTGCCGGCGCTACTGCCCCTATGTCACTAAGTTTCAGTGGTGTGGCCTTGGACTCCTTATCGCCATCTGCAGAGGCACTTAAAGGCTTTGTGATTTTAAGGTTTAATTTTTCTTGGTGTTTTTTTTCCATGTATACTAACGAATTTTTTTTAAAGCATTTTTGATGTTACTGGTCCTTTAAGGAATTATTGTGTAACAATGGATTAGAAAACTGGAAACATTGTAACCATTGGGCTTAAATAAGGAATATGACTTGAGCCCAATTTTTAGATAATTGCCTCCTTTTAGCTGTGCGGGCAAGTAGTGCAACTGAACCTGGGCCTGCCCCCCTATGAGGCCTGCAGGGTGATACCACAGCATGATCTTCAGGAAGTCAGGAGCAAGCAGATGTGCATGTGAGAACCAGCAGAAGGCATGAGTCTCTAGTTACGCTGCTCATCTCTACATGTCGCACAATTAGGTAAAAATGCATATTTGACCCCAAACTGTTTAGAAGACCCATGGCATTTAAAAATGTATGTTTTTTTATTTATACCTGATGACATGGAGGAACTAAGATAATCTAAACTTTGCCAATATTTTATTTGTGAACACTTGCAAAAAATATATTTTTCTGTAGTCAATGTACTTACTCTTGGGGGCATTATTACACATAAAAGGTAGGCAGTGGGACTGAGTTATCAAGGATTGAACTGGGGAATCCTAATGGATTCACAGATTCGCAGTTAAGCAGGTTAAAATAGAGTCTTTTTTTTATTTCAATAAATGTTTATTGTTTTTAACAGCATTTGTTTACAGACAATTATTTTCATCGGACATCACTAGTATACATATGTCAACATTAATATGCTTTATACTATGAAAACAGTTGCAAATTATGTCACATATTTTTGTTCTAAGCAAATAGTCTGTGCTACATGGTGCTTTCACAGCACAAGCAAATTGTAATATTGATAAATTAACAAATTGCATTTCCATAAACATTGAGATTACATAACCATTCTTTAAACCAAAAAGGAAATAAAATAATAAAATACCTTGTCTACATTGACTCTAAATTGGGAAAAAAGCGTGACTACAATGAAAAAAGAATGTTGGGTGCCCAAGACCCATACCTATACTCAATCCAGGGGCTCCAAATTAATAAAAATTTCTGATGGGTGTCGAGCAAAATGCTAGTCATTTTTTCTTGGGACATAATCCAGTCAACTCTGGATTTTACTGGGTCTATTGAAATTAGTTTTTGTTTCCAGGCCCTAGTTAGGGTCCTCTTAGCAGCCAGCATTATAAAGGAAAATAAATGGAACTGGGCATTGGTGAGTTCCACTAGTTTTTTGCCTAGTAAGGCTGTAACAGGGTCTTTGGGAATAAAGACTTTCAGAATAGAATAGGTCATGTCAGGGGGGGGTCAAAAAATTTGTTATATAGACACAATACTGATTTACGTAGTCTAGGGGTGCGAATGCACCACCTTTCAAAGAATGTTTCTGGGTTATCTTTATTCTTTACGTGAAGCCATTGAGATGTATTTGTTGTAACCTAAATCTTTCAACGTGTGGAATAGAGACCTTATCTGTAAGCTGTTGTAAGGAAAGGGGACCCGAGGATGAACAAAGCTGCCCTACAGCCCAGATGCCCTGGTCAGAACACCACTTAAATTGTGAAGCTTGAAGATCCAGGATAAATTGTGGGTTCTGCAGGGCTATGAGGGGAAAGGAAAGTTTAGGGAGGCCCAGGTAGAGTCTTTTTTTAAAATAACTTACTATGTTAGGTTAACCAGCTTTGGGCTCTGGGTTTTTGTCTGGCACCAAAACAATGTATAGGTCACACAGACACTGGCAACAACAGATGGCTATTAACAGAAAAGTTAACAAATTGGAAAATAATTGGGATTAGGTTTTCTGCTTTACAAAAAAAACACAATTGTTCCTTTATACTTGGTTACATTTTAAAATAAATCACAGAAACTTTGTGCCCCCTACCATATGAAAACAGGAAGATATTTGTAGGTCCCAGGATGAGAGCAGCATACTTCTGATCATAGGATCATTTATTGGTCAGCTTTACTATAAAGATGACTATGTCACAGAGGGTTTTTTTTTTACAGTACACTGGGCAGGAGCACTCTCCCAAACAAGGAAAATTGAAAAACTCACCTCAGGTGGCAGCACCCCACTGTTTACCAGGGACAGCTGATGGTAACTTTTAGAAACAAATTTTCGGTTTTCAAACTGGAAATTTGGCTCTTCTAGCTCAGAGAGCGCATTTGCACTTCTCATCATGGAACCCCTCCAGTGCCAAAAGCTGCCTAAGGGCAGTAAAGGGGCAAGAATCACCCTACACTGGGGTAAAGTACCACCTGACTGGTATTTATTGGGCCTGGCCAGTAAAAATTATGCTCATTGCCAATGTTATTAATAGGGGAAACACTATAAAATATAGGAAGACTGGTATTTTTCCCGAAAAGGTAGCAACCCTGGGGTAAAGTAATCCACCTGTCCTGAAAATGCAATTAAAATTGATCTAATTAATTATATATATAGTTGTCTGGATAATTAGGAAAGTATCAAAACGAAGTTGCTAGATTTTTAAACGAGACGTATAGGATAAATAAAAAAAAACTAATTTTGTAGGCAATTATAAGTAGGATATGGTGTTGCTTTTACATGGTGCTAAAAATTTATATTATTTTTAAAAATTGCCCCTTTATTAGAGCTCCCTATAGATGTTCTCTGGTCCCTGTCTGTGTTTCAAATGAGGGGTGGGCCTGTCTGAACGGTCCCTGCCAGAAGTACAGTAGGAGGGGGACAGCCAATCACAGCCCTGCAGTCACACAAGCACAGACAGGCTTCAGTTCCCTATCAGGTCCTGCCAGCTGCTGATTGGTTCCTGTCTTAAAGTGCTGAGAGCAAGGGGCTCATCTCCACAGTTTGGGAATTCATGGAGCAGGAAGTGGAAGCGGAGGGATTATTAGGATTTCTGCAGAAATATTCAATAAATCAGCCTGAAACACTACTTTTTTATGCACAATTCTTGTATATCTAAATGAGTATAATGCACTGCTACATTCTTATTTTTTTACACAACATGTCTCCTTTAAGATAGGATTTGATAAACACAGATAAAGTCGCCATGTCTAAGTAAAGCCGTTTCTGGTAATTGTAGGCACGGAGTCCACGCCTGAACTCTTACGACCAGCGCCGTGTGCATGCAGTGAAATCGCATTTAAACAAGATAAAAATGCTTCTCCGCTGAACGTGAGGGAAAAGTGCACTGGGACTCGGAGCTATGGTAAAACTGCGGCAGTAGGAAGGCTTCACCGAGGCCCAACAACTGCGCATGCCCAGATTCCGCCCTACGCTAGCTCCGCCCCCATTCTCTCAGTGTCCTGTCGGAAGAGAGCCCGCCGCCCTGACGCCGCGCCCGGGCCTGAGCTTGAAGAAAAAAAAAAAACTAGCGCCACCACAAGAGGAAGACGAGAGAGCAAGAGCAGCAGTGACGCGGCGGAGGTGTAGTTTGACGCGGTGTGTTACGTGGTGGGGAAGAGAATAAAAAAAAGCCCAACGAGATCCCAGCCGCGAACGAAAGCAGTGACGGAGGAGAGGCAGTGTAACCCGGTAAGAGGAAGGAGGAGGAGAGGGAGAGGCATGGAGGCAAAGACATGGAGCAGGCCTCAGCGCCGGCTGCTCTCACAAATACCCAGGCGGACACTCATTATAGGGAGGGATTTCGGGGGGCTGCCAAGAACCGCGCGCGCCACTTTTCCCTCCAGCTCCCTTTCCCGCCTGTCATAGTTCCCCTTTTTTACCCCCTCAGACGAGAACAGTTTATGTACCCCGACCACAGTAAAGATGGAGACCGTGCGGAGGGGGGGAAATAAAGAGCCGCGAAACAAAGAATAATGGCGGCCGGGAGGAGGCAGCGAGAGCTGGGGTGTGCGATACACATACAGGGGGTCACCGATGGGGAGATCCCCCCCCCCACTCTCACCGTCGCGACAAACCGTGGATATCACGACGCGACTACATATATATATATTTATTTTAATTTACTCTTTGTTAGGTGCATTCAAACAGTATTTTTTGGTTTTCCCGCAATATTGCTTTCCCTTAAAAGGGGGATAATCATGACGCGATGGGCGCGTTTTTTTTTTTTTTATTAAAACCGTTATTTATTTTTTTAAGATTAACGTGACCTTTTAGTTTTTATAGTTTTAGCGAGGATCCTTCCTGCGGTACTCCAGCTCCTGTCAGAAGGGAGCTTTACCAGCAGCAGCTGAAGGGCCGCAGGTTGGACACCCGAGTGGCGCGTTCCATTCTAGCTGCTGCCGAGGGAGAGACACTCCAGTGGCGCGTTCCATTCTAGTTGCTGCCGAGGGAGAGACACCCAAGTGGCGCGTTCCATTCTAGTTGCTACCGAGGGAGAGCAGGCAGGTCCATTTGCACCGCTTCATTTCTAATTGTTAGTGGATTCCTGAAACATTTGATGGGTTCAACAACTCTCTGTGCCTGGTGGCACCAATGGGAAGCTCTGTTTATTTTCCAGCATACCAATACAGCGCACATATATATTATTTATATATATATATATATATATATATATATATATATATATATATATATATTTCTATTATGGTCCACATAGGGATGTCCACCTTACAGGCTGACAGTTGTCTTGCAGCTCTTGGCTGTACTCTGATGCTGACATCTATGCCTTCATCACGGTGCACTGGTCTGGTAAGAGCTGCATTAAGGGTCAGCGTAGACTGCTGAGGGTGAGCTCTTTGACCAAGATTACCAGAGAGAGGTTCCACCAATCCTGCTTTTAAAGCTTCACATTGATGTGATCTTCCTTATGCAGTTTCTTTTGATCCTGTGTTGAAGCTCTAAAAACAGAATTGGCCCCAATGTCTCTCTGGCAGTCTGTGTTCCTTTTGTTTTGTTGTTTTTTTACACATTTCACGAAGAAATGAAGATTGTAACTTATTTTGAGATTTCCATGTTTCATCCAAGACACACGTCTTGTCCATTATTTTTTTCTTACACTGCAAACCCGTATTTCAAAAAGCATCCCTCTTATCCCCCCCATGCACCTTTATTACTCTTTTCTTAATGAAACATCTTTGACAGCGAGAATAAAATGTATTTTTATAATAGATCTTTAAATTTCTGTTTTATTTAGTATTGTCTTCTTATTGCAAATCTACAGATCAAATAATATTGGTTATACGTGACTTAAGCTTACACCAGTCATACATCTCAATCACCTAAGTCAATAAGGGAGGCATCTAAACTCACCTATTGTGGTACTCGCAACACCTTGCCAAGTAAAGGACCCCTCCCCCCCCCATCTGGGCCTAGAAAACAATAATTTTGTGAAGATCAGTTGGTGTCAGTTTGAGTCATTCAATATGTGTATGCCAAAATCACTAATTTACACACACTTGCTAGAACTGCATTGCTGGTACCATATAACTTGCCTATTGGGGGTTTGTAATCTGTTGGTGTGCTTTTTTTAATTGTATCATTTATAAATTTACCAGATGTCTCTCAAAAAAAATATATACAAATAAGGTTTTTCTTTATTTGTGATTGTCATTTGAGACTGAAATATCCCAGTGGGTAGAATACTGCTTTATATTTTAGTTCATGGCATGTGGGAGCATGTAATGTTTAAAGTGCACGTAGAGTGAATCCAAGGAGTCTTCCCCCCCCCCCATAAGAGTATTGTTTTGTCCCTTGAAATGCAATAAAGTGAAAAAAAATTCTTGCATTTTTTGTTTTGCTTCCATTTAGGCGGGATAGGTTTTTGTTCCAGCACTTTAAATGTTCTTCTGTAAGTCTGCATTTTTTTTTTTTTTTCAAAGTCTCTCTCAGAAATTCCAAATTAGCTGTAAGCAGTATTTCTATATTTTTTTTTTTTAATTTTCTAGTGTAGCTATTGTAGATTTTTACTAGTAAACGGGATTATTGTACTATTCAGCTCTGAGGGGCAGATTTATCAAAGGTGAATTTTCGAAGTGAAAACGAACGAATTTTGAGCTATTTTTTATGTACTTCAACTAAGAAATAGTCATACTTCGATTCGAAGTTGAAAAAACTTAGAAATTCGAAGGTCGAATTGTTTTTGAAGTACTGTCTCTTTAAAACTTCAACTTCAACCATTCGCCACCTCAAAGCTGCCGAAGTCCTGTTTTAGCCTATGGGGGACCTCGTAGAACCTGTATGGAGGCAATTGGGGGAGTTTGGGAGATCGTAGGTCGAAGTAAAAAAAAAAAACTTTGAATCGAAGTCGCCCCACTTCGACCACCATTCGGTTGGTCTTTTTGAGTTCGAAGTTTTTTTTACTTCGAAAATCTGCCCCAAAATGAAGCTTGCATGATTTCCTTTAATGCTAGGGCTTGCAGTTTTTCATTATCAAAGGGGAAAAAAGTGGTTTATGGTTGTGTTTAGTTCTGTATGTGACTTATTCTTTTCTTTCCCAGTATGATAATGCAGTTTAGAGGTTACCATTTATATTATTATATTATATTGTTAAATAACTCATGTGTGAATGTCCATCTGGTATAATAGTCTTAACTAAAAACTCTTTTTCTGCCTATGATGTGCCATGGGGCACATTTATAGTGTGTAAAAAGCAACACTGAAAATTTGAGCTGCTTTTTAACATAAAACATTGTATTTCTTTTGCTGTCAAGTATCTGCATAATTAGCATAGAAATCCGTGCAGCTAGTGCATAACTCCTCCTGTGTAAGTTTTAGTATTGAGATGGCTTTTGCTTCATGCACAAGTGGCCTGAGCCCAGTTTATCAAAGGCCAGAAAGCGTTGTTACTGGAAGGCCATCTACCATATAGTTTATTTTAAGAAAATCTTTTTTTTTTTTTTTTTTTTTTTAAATTCCTTTTCTCATAAGAAAACAGTACATTATGCTTCAATCCTAACTAAGCTCCAAGAGTGGCAGTCTTGTTGGGATTATAGAACCTTAATTTGGCAGATTTACGGTATGGTTATCCTAATTACGCAAAGATCCCATATTTGGAAAACTCCAGGTCCCAAGCATTCCAGTTTGATTCTATAAATTGCAGTTGTGAATACATTCACTTTGATAAAGGCTATTGTGTTGGCTGGTCGATATCTGCCGGGGTACAAGTCCAATCAGGATCGCGGACCGCATCTTTTTGTTGATGCTGTCCTGCGAACTAACCACCCGTTATGATCCGATCGTAGGGCCCACAATCGGATCAGCTTGATATTGTCCACCTCTAGGTGGGCATGTCGGGGAGAGATGTGCTCCTTTGGTGAAATCACCAAACAATCTCTGTGGGGGTACCTGAAGGCATTTTTGAGCCGAGCAGCATCCCATATGCAATTGTCTTTTAATATTTCAGAAATTGTATCAAGTTCTTAATTCATTATAATTAGATTTATATTAACATTTGATGAAGATTAAAGGACCAGTAACGTCATGTGAAATGTTTTAATCATAAAATAGCCAGCTAGCACTCTGTTCGGGCTTTCAAATAGTTTGTACTACTTAGGGGCAGATTTTTCAAAGGTCGAGGTGAAGTTTTGAAGTGAAAAACTTCAAATTCCGAGCAATTTTTTGTGTACTTCGACTAGGGAATAGTCCTACTTTGATTCGAATTTGTAAAAACTTCGAAATTTGAAGGTCGAATATTTTTGAAGTACTGTCTCTTTAAAACTTCGACCATTCGCCACCTAAAAGCTGCTGAAGTGCTGTTTTAGCCTATGGGGGACCTCCTACAACCTGTATGGAGGCAATTGGGGGAGCTTGGGAGATTGAAGGTCGAAGTTAAAAAAACTTCGAATCGAAGTAGGATCGTACGATTCGAAGTAGGCAGAATTCGGCCCACTTCGACCCCAAAAAAACTTTGATCTCCATTCGATTGGTCTTTTTGAATTCAACGTTTTTTTCAACTTTGACCTTTGATAAATATGCCCCATAAAGTTGACAGAACTTAAAAAATTAGCCTTAAAGGAACCGTAACATCAAGAAATGAGTGTTTTGAAGTAATGAGAAAATGATGCACTGTTGTGCTGCACTGGTACTATTGGTGTGTTTGCTTTATATACTTTATTATAGTTTATATAAAAAAGCAGCTCTGTAGCCATGGGGGGCAGCCATTCTAAGGGTAAGATCACTCTGGGCCATTTGGGGAGATTTAGTCACCTGTCGACTAATCGCCTCGTCTTTGCGGCAACCAATCTCCCCAAATGTCTTGCCTCTGTCTTGCACCAGCTAAAATGAAAGATGGCCCTGCGGCATGGCACACGCATTGCTTCGTATTCTGAACTTGCCTCGCGAGGAAACTTCGGGCGACTTCGGAATATGAATCGACACGTGTGGGGGTTAAGGTTTACCAGGTGTGGGTTAAGGTTTACCAGCATTCTGCTTAAGAAAAACTAAGCAAGTATAAACGTTATTTTCTGCTTGTGTTATTGATACGAATTATACCAAAGCTTACCTCACCCAGTGATCAGATCTGCTATTGTATGGCCAACTTTTAATACTCTTCCACAGCCTATCTTCATTTTCTGTCCAGTGTATGATGTGTCTGGACAGAATTCTGTGTCTAAGGCAATAGTGATGTGTTCGTCCAAAAAATGCAACCAGCACTCATCCCAAACCACAAAACCTTGACCCACGCCCAACCCATACACTACTTCTGGTTCCAAGAGAGGGGAGCAGTTTCATTGCAATCAGAGCCTGCAATGATCAACCAAACCCGTCTGACCTGCAGGTACACTTAAGCGTCCAGCAAGATTCTGGTCAACCCCTACATCACTAGTAAAGACTTTGACCTTTTATTTCACTTTTAGTGGTCTGCCCAAGAGGCAATATGTAATTTTTTCCTCATTGCACTTTTTAAGCAGCATTGCATGTACCTTATCACCCAGTGTCAGCAACACGGAAAGGGAATTCCCTTTTTACCCAATTGCTTTTTTGGGTGTTGGGGAACACTGAACACTGCAGATGAGTGTACTGAGAGATATGCTTAACTGGACACAGTGTAATATACTTGTGAGGGTCATTATCATGAGCAGGGTAAACCCAGACCAACTGATGTGATTCTCCATATGTATTAGTTAATTGTGAACCAGAGTTTCAGGGGCCTTACATTTTCTTTACTTTTTTAGTACATGGTCAAACAGTAGAAATGGCTCACTATTTACCGAACGGCTGAAAACTTCAAGGGGGACTATCGTGACAATAAAAAACGTAATATGTAAGCTTCAGCATATTGAAATAAAAAACTTTCTAAATACAATCAATTAAAAATTCTGTACCATTTGTGAAATAATCAAGTTTATCTTCACTATCCCACTCTTGACATCTGTTTCTCTTTCTCTTCATTCTCTCTTCATGATATTTAGATCCAATGTATCTTATAGGGGGCTCATTTTGCCTCGAAGTTGTATTACAGCTGACTCTATTAAAATCACCAGACATCATGTCTCTCTACATGCAGGATTTGTGCAACAGGCAGTTATTTTGTTTGTACTGGAATCAGTTATTTGAGTGAGCTCTAATACATCTGCTAGGAAAGGAAGCCCCCTATAAGATATATTGGATCATTCATCTGACACCCAACTGCTGCATGAAGAGAGAATGAAGAGAAACAGATGCTGAGAGAGGAATAGTGAAGATAAACTTGATTATTTCAGAAACGATGCAGAATACTTCATTCTGTTTGGAAGGTTTCTTTTTTCATTATGATGAAGCTTATATTAAATTTTTAATTTCACGATAGTTCCCCATTACAGTTTTCGTTCCCCTTTACAGCTTTCGTCTGCTTTGTAGGAATTTAGGTAGCTTACATTTTTAGACTCCATTGCTTAGAGCAGCTATGGTTCTTGAGTGACAGCCTAAAGCTTGAAGTGTTACATATTTTATTAAAGGAACAATAACATAAAAATAGGTGTTTTAAAGTACAGGTACTAAAAATATAATGCAGTGTTGCCCCGCACTGGTAAAACTGCCGTGTCTGCTTCAAAAACTCTACTATTGTTTTAATAAATAAGCTGCTCAGGAAAGGCTCAGGTTACACAGCAGATAAGCTCTGTAGAACATAATGGTGGTATCTGTTATCCACTACTAATCCTGTGCCATATAGCCTTTTTTCAATTTCTGCTATTGCTACTCAGCAGCTTGTTGATATGAACTATAGTTTCTCAAGCAAACACATCGGTTTTACCGGTGCAGGGCACCAGTACATGATATTTTCATTACACTTCAATTTTTTTGGTGTTACTTTTCCTTTAAACTCTGCAATTCAACACTGACAACTCATGACTGTTAAGTCCCGACCCAATTTGGGTTAAAAAACAGTTTATCACTAGACATGTGCAAGGGTACATTCAAGTGCAAATGTGCTGAGACTGATTTATGAACATTTTGATGGTTTAAAGAAGAAAAACTACCAATAAATGGATCTTTCAAGTAGACAGGACACAATTCACCACTTCCTCTCACCCTGTTTGTAAAAAAAAAAAACTTTCTTTCGCTCTACAATGCAAACATCTGTTTGTTGCAGTACATCTGAGTATCTGGAAGTTATTTGCAGGAATACGTGTGGTATTTCTTAATAACTAGCTGAATAGCTGTGTAATTGTCTTTTAGTTCCAAGTTACCTGACTAAATTGTGCAACAGGTTACAGTTTCAGCACATTTGGATCCCACTGAATGACAGTCCGTTTATCTAATGTCACCCTGTGTGTGGGAGGATATCTGACTACCCAAAGAAAAGAAGTAACCGCACTATTGACATTCCCTTGGCAACTCGCTTTTAGCCTGTGAACATAAATAGAGGATTCTTGTTATCTTACCGTCCACAGGTTTTACTCTCCAAAAAAAAAAAAATCTAGTGTGAATTAGCTAGAGTTTAGCCAACGCTTCTCTTGTTATGCAACTTGACATTTCATAATAACGTGTTATCTGGGTTGTCTCCATAAAAGGTTTTTGTTCTACTTTTAAAGCGGTCTGTGTTCCCCCTTTCAAAGATAGTTAAATGAATTGGGCTTGCGTTACATTTTGGGGCAGATTTATCAAACATGTAAGATTAGAGCTCACTACAGAAAAACTCACCCATGTTCTATGCAATCCTATGGGACTTTTAGAATCATATTTATCAATGGAGTTCACCATTTGATAAATGTTCTTTTAAAAATCCTGGGCCTCCCTCCCTGGCCCTCCGCACACCTGCAAGATACAGAAGGTATTTTAATTGCAAACTACTGCTAAATAAGGCAAATTGAAGCCACTCCATGTTTGGTCCTAGCAAAGTTAAGAAATGAATGTGCAATTTGAAAAATCTCCTTGGTGAATACTGAAAAGTTATAGTTCCACCCAACAGTGCTTTGGCCACACCACTTCCAAAGAAATTTTATCATGTAAAATAATAAAGACCATAAATGTTCAAATTAGCATTGGTTTATTTTGCTATGCTTCTCAGAATAAACATGCACTAATTGGAATGCATCTTGGAATAAACAGGCACTACTTGGAATGCATATTACCAGTGCACAGATAAACAATCTCACCTTGCATGGAGCAAACTTGTAGCTTTAGTTTCCTTGTTTAGCTCAAGAAATAACACGCTTTAGTGTTTTTGTGCTTTACACAATGGTTAAATGCATGTTTAGTTTAAAGGGAAAGTCAACTTCAATATAACATTTTGCCTAATAAAAGAAAACATAATTCTAAGCAACTTTCCATTGTACTTTTATTTAACATTTTCTGGTTGCTAAAGTTATTGTACCACATCAACCAGAAGACCGTTGAAATGCCAAAAAGGATAGCTTTAAAACAAAAAGCTAAATAATTCAAAGTATACAAAAACTGAAATCAAATTGCACACCGCTGATTTTAAAGTGAGAATGAAAAGTCTTGCGTTTCTTTGCTGAAATTAGCTTTGTGTGCCTGCTCCGGGCTGAATCAGTTGTTCTGGGTGCAGGAAGGAGAGGATGCTTATGCCAAGTTAGGGGCTGATTCTTGGTCTATATATTTCAGCAGGGCAATTTTCAGCCCGGTCTGGCATTAGCCTAAGTCTTTAAAGGAGAAAGGTCTATATAAATACACCAGTAAACCCTCAAAGTAATGCTGCTCCGAGTCCCCTGTCAAAAGAAACACCACATTTCTTTCCTTCTATTGTGTACACATGGACTTCTGTATCAGACTTCCGTTCAGCTTTACCACCAGGGCTTGGGCTTGAACATGCTCAGTTTGCTCCTCTCTTGCTCCCCCCCTCTCGTTCCCCCCCCCCTCCTCCCTGTTTTAATCTGAGCCCAGAGCTGGAGTGAGTAGGGAGATACACAGGCAGGAAGTCATGTAACACCAAGCTAATATGGCAGCTGCTATCCTACAGAAACAGAGTTTCTAGAGATGTTTACTCAGGTATGGTAAAGCATTCTGCAGAATAAATATAGAGTTATAACTTGCACTATTGTGGCTAATCTATTGGCAATAAACTGCTTCTGTAGCTTTACTTCGCCGGCGGGGTGGCACTTGGAGCACTTCGTTTTCTGAAGTCACCCGAAGTTTCCGGGTTCAGAAAACAATGCGATCCAAGTACCATCCCGCCGGCAATTTACATTCTAGCCAGCGGGAAGGCTTTTCGGTGAGATTAGTAGCCCAAAGAAAAGGAGATTTGTTGTTGGGAGACTAACCTCCCGGAATCTTAGTGCATGGCATCACCCTAAATCTTGCAATTCTTTAACTGGTGGGTCTAGACTTAATCCTCCTTTTTATTATTCTTGAGCACTTTTATGTTTAAGAAAAAACTGGGACAGTCTTGTTTTGTCAGTGAAAAAAAAATTGCAAGCAAACGAAAATCATATTGTTCCATTAACTTTCATAAGGTAGAAAATCGTAACTATAAACTGATTGGGGGTAGTTGAATATACAGAGACGATTCCCATTGAAGTCTATAAAAACTCTGCAGCTTTTTCATGCAAATTTTTTCTGTTTGAGTTTTTAAAAAATATTCTCAGGTATGTTTAAAATCAATTTATCCAACTTTTTTTTTTTTTTTTTTTACTTTGCTTAAGTCATTGAAAATTGCAATCCTCAATACTGATAAACCTGTGCCCTAGTTAGTGTCTGGAAAATGGCTGCGTCCTGCAGTTCCCCATGGCTGCAGCTTGTATATGTGTAGGCTAGGGATGGTTGTAAATGTTATGTCATACCATTTTCTCTGCTCAATGATATTCTCAAGGGAACCTACCGGGTGAAAATTGCCTCCCCCCACCAAAGTTGCAGGCTAGTAGAGCCCTCACTCCAACTGGGGGAAACCATATTATTTTGGTATAAAAGAAAAAAAAAAAAAAACAAAAAAAGCTGATGGCAAGTGCTATGACCCCCACTGGGAAAGCCTCTACCTGTGTGGGCTGCCATGTTTGGACACAAGCATGCAAAGAAGGCTGTTGTCTCTACATGCATCTTACATACATGTGATGCCACATACATGCAAATCAAGGGTCAAATTGAAAATTCATAATTTTCAAAAAAAAAAATTATATTTTCGAGATTTATCATACTCTGGTCCTTTAAGAATTTGAATTCGACTGTTCGCCACCTAAAACCTGCCGAATTACTGTTTATGGTTTTTTTAAAAAAAAAAAACCTTGATAAATGCGCCTCCAAGTGTACGCGTGTGACGAAACAGGCGACCTTTCTCATTTTTTTTTCTTTTTGGAAACAAAATATTTTCCCCCCCAATTGGAGTGCAGGCTCTATTAGCAAGAACCTTCAGTTTGGGAAACATTTTCCCCCCAGTAGGTGTCCTTTTAATGGCGGATTAAATAACATAGGTGTTGAATAACACCAGTGTAGATGCCGATCAAAGTAGTTTTAATTCATCTGCTACAAATTGCGATGTTGAACTGCACAGGAGCATTTTAGCACGTATGTAAATTAGTAAATTAGCCTTTTAGTATCTGAATGTAGATTAAATGACATGGCTGGGTATGTGTGGTCCATGTTTAGTTTAGTATTTACAGGTAAGGGTAAAAGACTTTATTCGCTGCACTTTCCAGGTAACTAAATGACCATGGAATCAGAGACACAGCAGAGTGGAGATGCCGTCACAGAGGCAGAAGCCCAACAGATGACAATACAGACCCAACCACAGATTGCAACAATAGCACAGGTATCGAGTGGTTAATTGCTTTCTTATTGATGCCATACAGCTAATTAAAGCTCAAATTCATCTTATAATGCAGCTTTTTTTATTTATTTTTTTTGACGCATATATTTGGTTCCACTGTCTGCTTAACAATGCTGCCATTTTGGTCTGCTTTTTTTTTATTTTTTTGCTTTGGGAAAGATTAAAATGTTTTTTTATTCTTTTTTTTGCTTTTATCTGTATAAAATAGGTATCCATGGCAGCTGCACATGCAACCTCATCTGCTCCTACAGTGACATTAGTTCAGCTACCCAATGGACAGACCGTTCAAGTACATGGGGTTATCCAAGCTGCACAGCCTTCTGTCATTCAGTCTCCACACATACAAACAGTGCAAGTAAGTCTTTTTGGAAAGTTTAAATACTATAGAAAACATTGTCTTAGCACTATGAAACATTACATATTCTGTGTTGCCCGTTATCTTTTTTCTGTTCCTCATAAAACATAGTGTTGCAGCTTAGATGTTGTAGATCATAGGTTCCCAAACTGAGATGCTTGAGGCTAAAGATGTAAGTGGGACAAGTCTTTAGTGAGAATGGGGAATTGGATTTTGGAGGATTGTTTTTAAAGGGATTCTGTCATGATTTTTATGATTTAGTTTTTATTTCTAAATTTCATTCCTGAACCAAAAAAAAAAAAAAATATATATATATATATATATATATATATATATATATATATATATATATATATATATATATATATATATATATATATATATATATATATATATATATATATATATATATATATATATATATTTAGTTGTAATATTGGTGTGTAGGCAGCCATCACAGGTCATTTTGCCTGGTCATGTGCTTTCAGAAAGAGCAAGCACTTTAGGATGGAACTGCTTTCTGGCAGGCTGCTGTTTCTCCTACTCAATGTAACTGCATGTGTAGCAGTGGGACCTGGATTTTACTATTGAGTGCTATTCTTAAATCTTCCAGGCAGCTGTAATCTTGTTTTAGGGAGCTGCTATCTGGTAACCTTCCCATTGTTTTGTTGATGGGCTGCTGGGGAGGGGTTTGATATCACTCCAACTTGCATTACAGCAATAAAAAGAGACTGACGTTTATCAGAGCACAAGTCACATAACTAGGGGCAGCTAGGAAACTGACAATATGTCTAGCCCCATGTCAGATTTCAAAATTAAATATAAAAAATAAGTTACTTTTAAAAATGGATTCCAGTGCAGAATTCTGCTGGAGCAGCACTATTAACAAAAGCGTTTTGAAAATTGAAAAAAAAAAAATTATGTTTTTTCCCATGACCGTTTCCCTTTAAGCTTTGTACCTTGAACAAATATTATAACCTCAACTAAGCTATCCTCTAATAAAGCTAGTTGGACTGGTTAATGTTTTGAGGTGAGTGTGAAATGAACCACCACACTAATTGCTGTTTTTGTGATATCAGCATTAACCATATGAAATAGAAAAATGTTCCTAATTATCCGTTTTTTTGTTTTTTTTTATTATAAACTCAACTCGAGTAGACAAATATTTTCATATATATTTGTGTGTGTGTGTAAACTTGTTCAAAAAAAAGTCTGACCAATAACTTGAATTGCTTCTGTGTACTGGGCTCACTTTGCCAGACACACATACAGTAGCCCTATGACTTTGAAGTTCCCATTAGCCCCGTCAAAAAAACTAGATATTTTACAATTGTTCATTATATATAATAAATGATATCTGCAAGCGATATAATAACACAAATAGTTCACTGGAAAACTGAACGTTAATAGTTGCTGCAAATTCAGTGCAGGCACAAAAAAAGTATTTGGTATTTTTCGAAATCAAAACTCTTTATTAACTGTTAGTATTTGTTCATGTACATGATCAGATTTCCACTATTGCTGAAAGTGAAGACTCTCAAGAATCTGTAGACAGCGTTACTGACTCTCAAAAACGCAGAGAAATTTTGTCCAGGAGACCATCGTACAGGTAACTTCTAAGTTGGCATAATACTTGGATATACATTTAAAATGTTTTTGCTTGAGCTGAGCGTATTGGGGAACCTTTAAAGCAGGCCTGTCACCCACACATAAAAAAAAAAACTGTACAATCAAATTAAACATGAAAATCCAAATTCTTATTTCTATTAAAGCATTCATAGCTGTTGTAAACGCATTTAAAAATCTCAGCTGTCAATCAAACATTGCCTGCCCCTCCTTTATTCCTTAGGCATAGAGGTGGGGCAGACAATTACTTTCACTTTCCATTCGCCACTTACTAGATGTCACTGCTCTCCCCACATTGCTCCTCTCTCTTTACCATCTAATTGTGTAGCCAGGGCATGGGGATGGACATTGGGTCCCCCATTCTGGTGCACAGACAACAAGATTCTGAGATGATGCGAGGCTTGTCTTAATAACAGCATCCACAAAATGGCTCCTGCCAGCTTACTATAAATATGAATTCCCAGACCGAAGGAAATAAGTTTCAAATAATTTATATTGTATAATTAAAGTTAATTTTGCTTGGCGAACGTGATAAAAATAGGATTTTGAATCATTTATTCGGGTGACAGGTCCCCTTTAAGGAAAATAAGTCTTGTCTTAAAGTGGACCTGTCAACCAGACATAAAAAGCTGTATAATAAAAGTCCTTTTCAAATTAAACATGAAATCCAAACTCTATTTTTTATTAAAGCATTCATAGAAGTTTTATGGAGCACACTTACATCCTTACATTACATAAAAAAATGTGTTCAGCTAACTGGCTGTTGCTGTTTTCAGTAAGATTACTGTGACTCCTGACACAGCAGAGATGTGACAGTTATTCTTGCAAAAACATGTCCCTGTACCATTGTGAGTCATGAAAGCCAACATTCTGGTTAATTATTTGTTAAATATAACATACCTGCACCTTTCTTTCCACAGAAAAATTTTAAATGACTTGTCTTCAGATGTTCCAGGAGTACCTAGAATTGAGGAAGAAAAATCGGAAGAAGAAACTTCAGCTCCTGCTATCACAACAGTGACTGTTCCAACTCCTATCTATCAAACCAGCAGTGGACAGTATAGTAAGTACCATTTTATTGTATTCATAAAATGTAAAACTCGTGCAAAAATCTTGATATATACTTGATTTTTTTTGTATACTGAAGATTTGTCAGATTGGACAAATAGTTTTTGTTTTTTTTGGGCAGTAAAGGAAGAATATGTAGCCACAAAACACCCTAATATGGATTGAAATAGCGATTCATTTTTTACTTAAAGAAAAAAAATATTTATGCAATATCTTCCAAGATCTACAGCAGGTATAGTGGATGTTAAAAATACATTGTTTTCTTTTCTTTGAAAGTTGCTATTACCCAAGGAGGAGCCATACAACTTGCTAACAATGGTACGGATGGAGTGCAAGGACTTCAGACATTGACCATGGCTAATACAACAGCATCTCAGCAAGGAACCACGATTTTACAATATGCACAGACCACAGATGGACAGCAGATACTTGTTCCTAGCAATCAAGTTGTTGTCCAAGGTAACATAAAGATCAGGACACTTTGTTTTTCTCAGACAGAATGTGGTTATATGTTTTTCTCCTATTTCACATGGTATCTATTATTGTTTGACTTCCACAAATCTCACATTAATCATATTGAAAAAACGCTGGAACATTTTATAATTGGGTGAAAACTTGGACATGTAGGTTAAAATGAACTGTCTTTCACATTGCCATTCTTGTGGTATCTTCCATCAAGTTTATGCAGTTTTCAATTGTTTCTCTCTACAAAAGGGTAGTTGTACAAGGTGAGATAATACTCTGCATAGAGACATGAAATAATAGAGTAAATCGATTTATTTTTTTTCTGAATAAATGGTCACAACTTTACTTATCCATTTTAAATTAATCGCAGCCACAGAAGGTTGTCAAAGACCACTACCACTTTGCAAGTGGAAATCTAGTACCACTGAGGGTGGGTGGGTAAATTCTCTGGGCATGTCTCTAATTAAGTTTAATGAACCAAATAGAGGGGTTAGAGGTATAAATTGTGTGCCCTTTCTGCCTTTGTTCCTCCTGGTATTGCAGCATGATGACCGTGATGTGCTGAGCACTTGTCATTGCTTTCTGGCCTGTAGAGGCAGCTTCTGGGAGACGGAACTGCTTGGCCTGAAATTATTTTTGGCTGGTGAATGGTCAGTCAGTTACTCAACAGTAGCAAGATTCCTGGGCTTTCATTTAGTCGCTCTCCCAATAATAAATACAAAGAGAAACTGGTTGTTTTCTAAGTTTCTCACCCTCCATTTTATAGTGCTGCTAACCGATCATAGGATTTTTTTAAAAATCTGCTTAAGTGGTTGTTCTGACTCAAGCAAGAGAACATCTGTCTGTGGCTGACCAGCAATCCTGTTAAATATCAATATGAATGTGCCTGTACCAAGAGTAACTGTTTTTCATGCTAAACCTCAAGGCACTAAATAATTGTGTGATATACACTAGGTTAAAATACATTTTGGCCCTGAAATTGGGTAACAAAGTGTTTGAGTTTACCTGCTAACCATAATTTCCTTTGTTCATTTCCTATGTTCATATGAAACTATCAGTTTGGGGGCCTTACTTTTCATGTCTGCTATGCTGCAACAACTGTTTGGAAACTAATTAAAGTGGTAGCCTCTCATTATCAACTTCCACTGATGCATGGGGCCATACAACATTTGCAGATCATTAAGTCTGTTCAGTTTTGAGTGAAAACCAACTTTAGAAGTGTGCGATCTCCAGTATTTTAAGAACCTTTAATTATTCCAATCATCCTTAATGCAACAGAGGGTGTCAGGTCCATCTGATTCACATGGTGATGGCCAGCATCTGAAGTGTGATGGGAAACCCTTTTTACTCCACTTTTCTTCAGCCTTAAAGGGACAGTAACACCAAAAAATTTGTGTTTTAAAGGAATGACAATATAATGTACTTGTGCCCTGCACTGGCAAAACTGGTGTGTTTGCTTCAGAAACACTACTAAAGTTTATGTAAACAAACTGCTGTGTAGCCATAGGGGCAGCTATTTAAGCACAGGATACATAATAGTTAACAGATAAGTTCTGAAGAATCAGTATACTACACAACGTATCTGTTATCTGCTGTGTATCCTGTGCCTTTTTCTCTTTGAATGGCTGCCCTCATGGCTACACAGCAGCTTGTTTGCTGAAGAAACACAACTATAGTTTCTACAAACACACCAGTTTTACCAGTGCAGCACAAAGTACATTATATTTACATTACTGTAGGACACCATTTTTTTGGTGTTTCTGTTACTTTAAAGCTAACTAGCGGCATTCCACCTGGTATATATAGGCAGGAGTCGATTTCTAGCTTCAAGAGTCCTGTCTTCTTGAGCAGAAGAGAGAGTTAATCACGTAGTGCCGGTGTCATGCTATGGAACTCCAAAAAATAGAATTTATTGGTTTAAAAAAAAAAAATGCATACAAATATCGCACTGTATTACTTACTTTTTTTTCATATATCAATTGATATCTGGAATATACTTTTCCACTTAACCAGTGCACACATTGCATGTTTCAGATTTATGGTATTGACGCTGCTTCATTTGGCTAGTAAGGACAGGTTGTGAAAAAATCACAGTGCTTCTATTGTCCCCTGCTTTAGAGTATGGATTTTGTTGATTTTTTTTAAAAAAAAAAAATAAAAGCTATTGCATATTCATATTCTAGTACATACTTAAAAATACATATAATATATTTTGGATTACATTGCTTCTTAGCTGCCTCAGGAGATGTACAGACATACCAGATTCGCACAGCACCTACCAGCACTATTGCCCCAGGAGTGGTAATGGCTTCATCTCCTGCACTCCCTGCCCAGCCTGCTGAAGAGGCTGTACGGAAACGAGAAGTGAGGCTTATGAAAAACAGGTATTTACAATTTATTATATTGGACACAAAGCTTAAAGAGCAAATATCATTATGTTTTATAATGCATTAAAATTATAAAGTCGTTTTTAAAAACAGAAACTATATTTTGTTCCCTTTCATACCCCTTTTCTCAGCTTATGGTTTACAAATTTTGTTGTAAACTTGCTCTGTAATCACATTTAGCTTTAAATGCACTCTGACTCTTTTTTCGATTGGCCTTCAGAACGTATACACTTACATTGTAGTAAAAACTACTACTGTGCATTTGCTGCTACTGGACAGCTTCAAAGGAGGTGGTAGGGAAGGTAAAAACTGGCACCACAAGCACCAGCTTTCTCCTCCTAAGGGGTATCCCCAGATTGTGATACAGTAGAACCCCCATTTCCCCATTAAATTTAACAGCGAACATCAAAACAGTGTAAACTTTGAAATCCAGGGAATAAAGATGCGGTACCACTTGCCTGAATGGGATTGAAAAAAATTACATGAATGCTGGGAAAACATAAATGCGGGTGGGTGTAAAATTAGGGTTCTACTGTAGTTGTAACCTTGGCGAGATCTCTTATCTGATTTTCCTTTTCACAAATCTTATTTCTTTCATTTATAGATATTGCAATTCAAGTATTGGTAAATTCATGGATTACATGGATTTTTTCAATGGTTTCTCTAGTGTGCTAAGTTTTTTATTGTTTTATCTGTGCACCTTATTCAATATTCTTTGAGAAAGGGAAAAGACAACCCTCTTATAGTCTCTATATGGTCATCGAAAGTGCAAATGCTAATATACTGCATTATAACTATAAAACTATTCATGAATAATTGAAAAGAAAAGACATGCTTTTAAGGCTTTTCAAGTTAGCTGTGACAGCTGAAATGTTTAATAGGTACAAGGAGGCCAATAATTCATGCAACAAATCTATCAGACAAGCTAAAATTGAGATGGAAAAGTGTATTGCATAAGTAAAAAGAATACAAAATCATTTTTTAATTGCATAAATAGTTTTAAAAAAAGAAAAAAATTAAACCGGAAGGGGTGGGACCATTAATGTCAGGGGGGGCAAGTTGCTTGATTAGAACAAAGAAAAAGCAGAGATTCTATTTTTCATCTGTATACACAACTGAGGAACTTATGATTTTCTTCTTAAAACTCTTAATTCTAGTAATACAAATAGTGAGCCATGGTTCACATGAGAAAATTCAAGAGTCTAGAACACGTAAACATAAACAAAGGTCTGGGGTCGGATGGTATACATCCCAGGGTAATAAACAAGCTTAGCTCTTTACTTAATACCCCAGGTCCCGAGCATTCTGGATAACAGGTCCCATACCTGTACTGTCTTGCATAAACTCAAGGGATGAAAACATAATTATATTATTTATAGGTCCCTGGTAAGGCCTCACCTGGAGTTTGTGGTGCAGTTTTGGACTCTTGTCTTTAAGAGGGATATAAATGAGCAGCAGAAAATTCAGAGACATGCAACTAAACTGGTTAGAGGGACGGAAGAATTTAATTATGAGGGTAGACTGTCAAGGTTGGGGTTTTTCTCTCTGTGAAAAAGATACTTGCAGTGCGACATGATCATTTTTTATATGTACATTAGAAGGCATTCTAGACAGATAGCAGGAGACCTCCCCCTTTTAAAATGGATCACCGCACCAGAGGACACCCTTTTAGACTAAGGGAACAGAACTTTCATTTGAAACAGTGTAGGTGATTCTTTACAGTGCAGTCAGTGAGGTTGTGGAATGCCCTGCTGGGTGATCTTGTGATGGCTGATTCTATTCATGCCTTTAAAAGGGGCTTGGATGATGTCTTGTACAAGCACAATATTCAAGGCTATAGTAATACTAAAATCTACAATGACTGTAGATATGGGTATATACAGTTAATGCGAGTGTATGGAGGGATCAGTGTGAGTGTGTGTAATTATTTACACAGGGCTCATGACTTTGGAGCAAATTTATCAAGGGTCGAATAATAAATTTGAATTCAAATTTTAGAGTGTCAATTTATACATTCACATTTGAATCCCTTTATTCTAATGTAAATTTGAATGTGAGGTTTATTACACCACGACCATGGGGACAGTCCTAATTCCAACATTTGCCACCTAATAGTCTTCCTGACATTCAAGTTTTTTGTCGGGAGAAAAACTTGATTCGGACTAATCAAATACGATTCAAATTTTTAGGTCGGAACAATTCGATCAAATGTTAGACATTAAATTTTTTTCTTAAGTAACTTCCCAGTCGAATTGTGAGTATATTCGAATTTAAAAAAATTCACATGAATTCGACCTTTGATAAATGGGCCCCTTAATGTGCATGCTTTAGGTTGGTGAGGAAATGTATAAGGAAATCTCTTCTGGAGAATAGTATCATTTTTCCATCCTATTGGGTAAATGAATGGATAGTTTTGCTTAAAAATTATTCTGTTTATTAGCATAGCATGACTTATAATATAATATGTATATTTGGCAGCTTATTGGTGCGTTGGCAAGGAAAAAATACATTGTAGAATGCACAGAATAAATACAGATTACATTTCAAGTTGTTGACTAAACTTTTATGGGGTTATTTATCAAAGTCAGAGTTTATTTCAATATTGTCTGCTACAAACTCTGATCAAATCCTCTCTGGTTTTTTACTCTTCTTTATTATTAAATTTTTCCCGAAAATTTGCTTTGCGGGAAATCAGATTTTCTTCATCACAATTTCACAATTTTTTTTGGAATTTTTACCCTGAAAACTTTGCACGAAACCCAGCGCACTTTGCATATAAGTCCATGGGAGAAGTCCCAATGATTTTTTAAACCTTGACAGATCTGAGGTACCGGATTTTCTGATTCAGACTTTTTCATCCTCGTGGTTTAATAAATTCCGAAAAATTTGTGTTTTTTTTAAGTCTGATTTTTATATATATATAAAAAAAATCACACATTTTTTGTGATTTCTGCATTCAGATTTTAATAAATAACCCCCTTAATATCTGAACAGTACTGCTTTATGTTTGAGGCATATATCAAGAGAATCCACCACCAGACCTGTAATCAATTTGTTTTGCCTCCAGGGAAGCAGCACGGGAATGCCGCAGAAAGAAGAAGGAATATGTCAAATGCCTAGAGAACAGAGTAGCGGTCCTTGAAAACCAAAACAAGACACTGATAGAAGAACTGAAAGCACTTAAAGACCTTTACTGCCACAAATCTGATTAGGAGGCAATTAAGATTTTTATTTTTCACCTTTCTGATAAAAAAAAAAAAAAAAGACTGGTTCGACTTCAGCAGGACAGACAGTAAAATGTTATTTTCTACAATTTTCTCTTATGCGCTAAACTGCCTGTTTGCAACGTCAGGATTTCATTCATGTGTGCTATTCGGCTGTGAATGGTTCCTGCCTCCCAAGCCCAAGGAAGTAAATGACAACATCAGTGTCAAGAAGAGGAACATATTTTTTAATGCATTTATTTGTTACCCTGCACCATCCTTCGGCTAAAGGTCTGTAGTAATGAAAGAGTTTGAAAGAATGCTTGTTGGGACCCTTTCAGTGCTGCGTCTCGAGTCATCTTCATACTGTAAGTTGGGATTGTTCTAAGAACATCTTTCAACTGGCCACGTCCAAACATTCTTTACTCCAGTGTTTTGTCTTCAGCATTACACATTTAGCTTATGTGGAAATTGCTCTATTTGGTTCGTCAAATGAAAGAAGCCTTTCATGTGTAAAACGGCGCAGCCCATTGCTCTAGCGGAAGTCTTCTTTTACCCTCGTTTATTATATTGATCCTTTGTTTCATCGATCAGTTGCTAGCCAAGGGATATATTGATGATCAATATATGTAGCCCTCCTATTTCCAGCAGTTTTTCAGCACTCCAATGGGAGAGCCTTTTCAAGCACACCTGAGGTACTATAAATATAGCTTCTAAAAAAGTGAATTGTTAAACTTTTTTTTTTTTTTTTTCATTTTATATATGATATCGAATGAATGCGTGCATATGAAATGTGCATGTCAAAAGCACCCCTCTAAAAGCCTACAAATCTGTTTGTAGACCTGAAATCGTTCTATAATTATTACAAAAAAATGCTTTCTAAATGTACTGTACCTCTGTAGGCTCTCTGTCACCAGCAGCCCATTGTGGAGATTTTTTTTTTTCTTCCGGTGACTTCACAGAGCATAATTATCAGTTATCCCATTGTGTAAGTATATTCTTCCTATATGAAATGACGAAGAAGAAAAGTAATATAATGTGGACCTTAACTATTATCAGAATTGTCTCTGCTCTGAAACAAATAGCTGTATCAACATCAGTTTTCTCCAGGTCTTGCTCACTTGCATTTTTTTTTCTTTTTTTAATTGATGCTTCTTTGTGTTTGGAATTTGTCCGTCATGTATAATATTTTATGTTTAATAGAATGATCATGTACAATTTGAAATACATTTTGTATTTTAAAACTGATGTACTGTGTGCATCAAATGTTTTTTTTTGGGGGGCAGTGCGTGCGAGATAAATGTGTGTGTGATGTTACTGTATATTATCTAGCAAGTAGAAGAGTTGGAAACTGGTAAAACAGGCGATCATTTCAGTACTTTTAGAAAGCGAAAGAACATTTGACATCTCTGTTTTAGTACCTTTATTCCACCTTTCTTTGTATTAAAGAGTGAATGAGTAAGGAATGATGAGTGAAGCTATGCATGCATATGTCTTATCATTTAAATTACTATGCCGTGCAAGCAAATGGGGGAAACCTGTCTGCCATATGCAGGACATAGGGGGCAGATTTATCAAAGATCGAAGTGAAAATTCAAATTTGAATCTTATGTATCATCTGTTTAAAAATTCGACTTCGACCATTCGCCATCTAAAACCTGCCAAATTGCTGTTTTAGTCTATGGGGGACCTCCTACAACCTATTTGGAGTCAACTGATGGACTTTGAAAAATCTTTTGTATTTGGGGGGGGGGGAGATTTGAATTGCACGATTCGAATACGCTATTACGACGATTCAAATTAGATCGAAAACAGACCTATTTGGGCAAAAAAAAAAAAAAACTTTGATTTAATTACAGCAGGTCTTTTTGAATTCGAATTTCGACGTTTTTCAAATTTGAAATTCGACCCTGGATAAATCTGCCCCATCATGTTAGATTTATTCCCTGTTGTAAAATTACAGTTAAAGCTGCCGTGTTTGTAATACTTATTTTAAAATGACATTATAACTTTCACTCCCTGCCGTCTAAATTTTCTTTTGAGCGGTATCATTGGATATGCTTTTAAATGTATCAGTTTGTTTTAATAACTATCATTATTTTAATCTGTTTTTGGAAGGCAAAGGTAAGAGAATGCTTTAAAAAAAAAAAAAAAAAAAAAAAAAGTAACATTTCTTTGTTGGTGAAAAAGACAAGCAATAATGTTTTTCCTAGTTCAGTAACCCGCTGAATGGTTGAACACATGAAATCTTCAGTGTTTCAAACAGAAGGACTTTGGTGCCAAACCCATAGATTATGTTTTCCTGGTGGGAAATAGCAATGCTTAGCAATTGGAAATGTTGGCAACACTCCTCACAATGGAGAGACTTCAGTCTTCTGGCTAAACACTCCCCCCCCCCGCCCCTGTTCTTCTGAAATAATCAATTAACATTCTGACCTTATTCCTAAATCTTACGGGGCTGTTTAAATGCAGATATGGTGGTGATTTTTGTCAGGACTAGTGATGGGCGAATTTACTTCGCGTGAAATTCGTGAAACGGCCGAAAAATTCACTATACATTAATTTTAACGCCGACTTAAATTTGCGGGCATCAAAATTGATGGCGGCACCAATTCTGGCGCCGAAGACATTTGACGCACATTAAAGTCGATGGGCGTCCGTTAATTGACACTGGCGTCAGAATTGTCGCCGGTGTAGTTTCGTGGGAATGTCTCAAATAAATTCGCTGCAAATAAATTTGCCCATCACTAGTCAGGACCATTATTAAATGTGCCAAAGGGGCAATTGGAAGCTCCTGTTTTATTTCCTTTGAGGACAGACTAGTTGCAGCTCAAGTTAATAGATTAGACATATTTTTAATTGCTATTTCCCATTTTTATCCAGAAATCTCCAAATTACAGGAAGCCGATCTCCCAAAGGCTCCATGTAAATCAAATAATTCAAATTCAATCTTTAAAATGATTTCCTTCTTCTCTGTAATTTAAAAAACAAACAAAAAAAATAGTACAGGTATAAGATCCGTTATCCAGAAAGCTCTGAATTACGGAAAAGCTGTCTCCCATAGACTCCATTATAATCAAATAATCCAAATTTTTAAAAACGATTTCCTTTTTCTCTGTAAAATAGAACCATGTACATGATTCCAACTAAGATATAATTAATCCTTATTGGAAGCAAAACCAGCCTATTGGGTTTATTAAATGTTTACATGATTTTCTAGTAGACTTTAGGTATAAAGATCCAAATTAAGGAAAGATCCATTATCCAGAAAACCCCAGGTCCCGAGCATTCTGGATAATAGGTCCCATACCTGTACCTTGTACTGGATCCCAAGCAAGATCTAACGAATCCTTATTAGAGGCAAAACAATCCGATTGGGTTTAATTAACGTTAAACTGCTTTTTAAGTAGACAATGCAGATTACAGAAAAACCTCTTATCCAGAAAACCACAGGTCCTGAGTATTGTGGATAACTGGTCCCATACCTGTAATGCATTTCTTAGCAGCAGCTGTAGCTTCAGCTCTTATTGGAGTCTGTTACAAGTCTTTTAGTCAGTTACAGAGCTATTGTTACATTAAGTTTCTGGAATTTCTCTGATAATGCTGAGAAATGTATTCACTAATGTATTATGCTGTATTATTTTAGGAAGTCTGTCATCTTAAAAAAAAAAAAAAAACGAAAGTCCCTTTTAAAACCAATTTTATTTTTAAAAGAAAACAAAAAAAAACACTATGTATATGATTAGCAAAACAAACACAAAACCTTTTTGTAAAGGGAAACTATAACCTGAACATTTTCAAGCCTCTATAAAAATATAACCTGTAAAACACTGTTTCATATAAATAAAGCCTTTTTATGAAAAAAAAAATCAATTTGGTTGGCTTTGGGTTATCATGTTAACAGTTTAGAAGCACAGGTAAAGGATTCCTTATCCGTAAACCCATTATCCAGAAAGCTCTGAAGTCCAACTTCCATCGATTATATTTTGAGCAAATACCTTGTACTTGCATAAATCAGTACTGGTGGTAAAACAATACCATTGGGAACCACTTTAAGGTATGGTGATCCAAATTACTGAAAGATCCCCATGGTGTTTCAGTAATTCAGGTGCAGAGTCTGAACTGTTACAATTTGCTACATTTAGTTGATACATTTCTCAGCAGTATCTGTGGAATATTAGCAACTATTGTATCAATTCTAACAGCTGCCTTTAATGAAGGCAAGAAAGATCGTTCGTTTCAATACACACATGTAAAGCTGAATCGTCAGATATACAGGTAGACGATTTTCTGACGATTTAGCAATAACAATGGCCGATTTTCAATTGCCTTAAAAGGCGTCCCATCAAAATTTTCCGTCAAGCCCAATCGATGGCCCGACCGGTATCCAAGTCTTCTGACAATATCGGTCGGCTCTTTTCCCACCCTACACGCACAGAATATTGTACGAAAATTTGTTTCGTATGATATTAACTGTGCATATATGGCCACCTTTAGATCTGCCAGGAAGCTGCTATCTGGTTTCCTTCCCATTGTTCTGTTGTTAGGTTGCTGGGGAGGGAGGGGGTGATATCACTCCATCTTGCAGTACAACAGTAAAGAGTGACTGAAGTTTATCAGTCATGTGAGAAAGTCACATGACTGAGGGCAGCTGGGAAACTGTCCTCCATGTCCGCTTCATGTCAGATTTCAAAATTAAATCTAAAAAAATCTGTTTGCTCTTTTGAGAAACGGATTTCAGTGCAGAATTCTGCTGGAGCCGCACTATTAACTGATTCATTTTGAAAAAATTCCCATGACAGTATCCCTTTAATGTATGTCCAGCTTTAGATCTAATATATATTTTTTGGGGGGGGGGGAAGATGTACTAGCTAACTCCAGTAACTGATTCCAGCACAAACAAATCTAACAATGATTTTAAGAGTGAGCTCAAATACATCTTACAGGCAAAAAGAGCAGCCCCAAAGACCCAATTGGAGAGAATTGGGACACAGATGGTGAGAGGGGGATAGTGAAGATTAACTTGATTATTTCAGAAACCGATTATGGGCGTGTGTGTTATTTCTACGAGCTCCCTCTTCTATTAGAATTTTCATGTTGCATAGTCCCCTTTCAAGCACAAAGGAGGCAGCATACCCTCTTTTTAACATTAACTCAATGAAAATCTGAAATTGTACTTGGTAGGAAAAGTTAGGGTGGTGGCAGGTGGGGAGATTAGTCGCCCAGCAACAAATCTTCTCTACTTCAGGTGACTAACCTCCTCGAAATGCCTTCCCACCAGCAAGAATAAGAATCAATGGAGGAATGGCATACAAATTGCTTCAGATCTCCAAAATTTCCTTGTGAGGCAAGTGCAGAAATCAGAAGCGAGACGTATGCCACCCCGCCGGTGATTCGTATTCTTTCCGGCTGGAAGGCATTTCTGGGAGATTAGTTGCCGGAACTAGAGAAGATTTGTAGCTGGGCGATCTCCCATCTGCCACCATCCTTCAAACACACAAGCAACCCAGGGAGAATCCATCTGTATAATCAAGCTTCTTACTTCCCACAGCTTAAGCGTTTGTTGGGGTTTGAAATTAAGTACACAGAGAAGCCCTGTGTAAAATGAGCTGATCTGTTTTTAAAACCAAAACAAAGGGGAAAGGGAGGTGTTTGTTTATACAGAGTTCGTCATAATGAACTGCTAAGTTGTTTTGATCATGCACCTACAAACAGGCAATTAAATATGACTTTCACCTTCAGATTTTGCTTGTAAATAACAAAAAGCAAAGGAATTCTGCTCAACAAAAGCACTATGCTTCAGACTATTTAAAAATGGGGTATAATGCCCCAATAGGTTTGTTCCTCCACCCAAAGGGCACACATGCATGCTTGGTTATATCAGCCAATGAGTGGACAGCGCAGAGCTCCATACTACTACTGCTGTTAAAGTTACAACATTTATGATTTCCTGCCATATTGAGCATCTTTATTATTTATTGTATTAGCTTTATAGTGGCTTAACTGTATCACCCCTAGTGCCTGTCTTCAGTACTACAGGTATGAGATCCTTTATCTGGAAACCCGGTATCCAGAAAGCTCCAAAATTACGGGACAGTTAGCAGACTAAGGGGCAGATTTATCAAATGTTGAGGTGAATTTTCAAATTTAAAAAATTTGATATTTTTTTTTGATTCGAATTTGAAAAAAATTCGAAAATTAGTACAGGTATAGGATCCCTTATCCGGAAACCCGATATCCAGAAAGCTCCGAATTACGGAATGGCTGTCTCCCATAGACTCCATTTTATACAAATAATCCAAATTTTTTAAAATTATTTCCTTTTTCTCTGTAATAATAAAACTGTAGCTTGTACTTGATCCCAACTAAGATATAATTTATCCTTATTGAAGGCAAAACCAGCCTATTGGGTTTATTTAATGTTTAAATTAGTTTCTACTAGACTTAAGGCATGAAGACCCAAATTACGGAAAGATCTTTTATCCAGAAAACCCCAGGTCCCGAGCATTCTGGATAACAGGTCCCATACCTGTATATGAAATTTATGTAAAATGTACTGTCTCTTTAAAAATCTGACTTCGACCATTTGCCATCTAAAACCTGCCGAATTGCTGTTTAAGCCTATGGGGGACCTCCTACAACCTATCCGGAGTCAATTGGTGGACTTTGAAACATCAAAGTTTTTTTGGGGGAAAAACTTTGATTCGAATTCAATCAAATGCGTTAAAACTTAAATTCGTACGATTCTAATTCAGCTGAAAGCGGACCGATTCGGCCGAAAAAAAAACTTTGACTTAATTTCGGTTGGTCTTTTTGAATTCAAAGTTCTTCAAATTTGAAATTCGACCTTGATAAATATGCCCGTAAAAGTACTTCTTCCCTTATCTGGAAAACCCCAGGCCCCAAGCATTCTGGATATCCGGTTCCCTACCTGTATAAACAGATGTTAGCTGCAATCAGATGTACCAGCGTAGGAAGTATGAAGGCACAATATGCTCTAGTTTGGTTTTTTTTTTGTTGTAATGGTGTAAGAAACTGAATTCATACTTCTATTTATATTCATACTATATATACTTCTGTCTTACACTGCACCTTGATGTCTGCTTAGAATATTTCTACAAGTATTGAATGAATAATCTTTTCTTGATGAGGCTTTGTGCATTGAGTTTTTATTTAGAAACAAATGTGGAATTTGACAACCATATAATACAAGTTAAAAATGTTAAGAACATTATGCATTTTAGTGATGTATTTCAAAGTTAAAGGGTTTTCTCTACTTGATTTTAAATACAATTGGTGTTTTCTCCCAGTCGAAACATATTTTTCAACAATATTTTTGCCATTCCAATTATCGGCACTCGCCATACAAAAGGCATAAGCCAGGTGGTACCCAAGAAATACAAACCATATATACACGAGTATAAAATAACCAGAGTATAAGCCAAGGTACCTAATTTTGAGAAATGCATTTTAGGACATCTTCAGCAGAACACACACTCCTGTGTGCGCTCTGCTAGGGAAGAACTCGCCTCTTACTCACACGCGCCACACACACGCCACACACAAGCTCACGCGCCACACGCGAGTGGAGGGATAAACCTGCCTCTGCGTTGGAGCATCTGGATCTCCAGAAGCCTGCCCCCTATCCCAGAACACCAGCCTGCGCACTTACTTGGCCACAGCTCGCCTCTAGCGCGAGTCACTGCAGGACTGCAGAGGCTGGGAGGCTGCAGTAGGAGGAACTACGCCTGTCGCCATGGTGCCCGCTGCCTCTGATGACGTCAACTGATGAAGGCACTGTGAGTGAGCAGGAGGTGCCGGGGAGATGCAGGCTGGGTAGGAAGTGAATGGCAGCCGGCGCGCTGGGGAGACAAGTGTGGCGGCACTTTGGCAACTGACTGAACTTTTCCAGGGGGCAACTGCCCCCTTCTGTGGATGGCAATGAGCCATTCACGTCATTGACCCGAGTATAAGCCGAGGTACACTTTGTCAGCACGTTTTGGGTGCTGAAAAACTTGGCTTATACTCAAGTATATAAGGTAAATACACTGTAGAAAGCACTCACCCGCCAATATATGAGATTCCACCAGTGTTTATTGCACCATGTTCACATACAGTATATATACAGTGATGTGAAAAACTATTTGCCCCCTTCCTGATTTCTTATTCTTTTGCATGTTTGTCACACAAAATGTTTCTGATCATCAAACACATTTAACTATTAGTCAAAGATAACACAAGTAAACACAAAATGCAGTTTTTAAATGAGGGTTTTTATTATTTAGGGAGAAAAGAAATCCAAACCTGTGTGAAAAAGTAATTGCCCCCTGAACCTAATAACTGGTTGGGCCACCCTTAGCAGCAATAACTGCAATCAAGCGTTTGCGATAACTTGCAACGAGTCTTTTACAGCGCTCTGGAGGAATTTTGGCCCACTCATCTTTGCAGAATTGTTGTAATTCAGCTTTATTTGAGGGTTTTCTAGCATGAACCGCCTTTTTAAGGTCATGCAACAACATCTCAATAGGATTCAGGTCAGGACTTTGACTAGGCCACTCCAAAGTCTTCATTTTGTTTTTCTTCAGCCATTCAGAGGTGGATTTGCTGGTGTGTTTTGGGTCATTGTCCTGCTGCAGCACCCAAGATCGCTTCAGCTTGAGTTGACAAACAGATGGCCGCACATTCTCCTTCAGGATTTTTTGGTAGACAGTAGAATTCATGGTTCCATCTATCACAGCAAGTCTTCTCTCTCTCTCTCTCTCTCTCTCTCGGCAAGGATATGTCAGGCTTGGTTTTAAGCTGTTTTTTCCTTCAGTTTTGTCATAGCATAAAACATAATTATTGAAATGTCTTAAAACAGAAGATTCATTTTGTTATCTTTTGCTATTGCTAAGTAGGGATGCACTGAATCCAGTTTTTTTTTTTTTTGGGGGGGGAGGTATGAGACTACAGGTATGGGACCTGGGGTTTTCCCGGTAAACAGATCTTTCTGTAATTTGGATCTTCATACCATAAGTCTACTAGAAAATCATGTAAACATTAAATAAACCCAATAGGCTGGTTTTGCTTCCAATAAGGATTAATTATATCTTAGTTTGGATCAAGTACAAGGTACTGATGTATTATTACAGAGAAAAAGGGAATCATGTTTAAAAATTTGGATTATTTCATTATAATGAAGTCTATGACAGACGGCCATTCCTTAATTTGGAGCTTTCTGGATCCTATACCTGTACAACAAAACCCAGATGTGCTAGTATAATTAGTATACAAAATGGATGATGTGCATATTAAACCTAGTCGTGTCAACTACATATATGCCAGTAAAATCATCAGTGGATAGATTGAAAGCATTACATTGCACAAGTATATATACCAGTAGCAAAGTTTTCTTCTTTCCTTGTGCCCCACTGCAGCTTGGAACATTCTGTCTGTGTTCCTGCCTGCTCCATACACGGCAATAAAATCCAAGATGGCCATGTGTTTCACAGTGGATTTTGGGGTCTCTAAATGCCATACAGGGTAAATCTATGTATATTGGGCATCAAACTGTGTGAACTTAGTACCTAACTACGTTAGAGATAACATGCTCCGTGGTGGAAGCTGATTGTTGTTTCATCAAAACTGTAAACTTAACTTTAAGAAAGCTTTGTGGTTTCGTAGTTTGGTGTAAAGGCTTCTTTATCCATTTTAGATTCAGGAGACTGAATCCTTTGTGGTTTTCTGGGGTGAATGAACTCTTTTGTACTTTTAGCCCAGGTGCTGAGGGGGTCTAAGAAATGTGTCATGCTGGAAGAGCTGCTTTTGTTGTGTATTGGCGTAAATTAACTGACTATGGGCTAAACTACACCGGCAAGGATGGTGTTGGATCGACAGATTGCATTCTAGAAGTTGAATGCAGTTACATGGATCAAAATATAGTGGGACTGATGTAATTAGTAAACTATGTGGAAGATTTGACATCCAACATGACATACCTTTTGGGGGCAAACACTCATTTCATCCAATGAGATAACATTTGATGGTATCTGACAGTTTTTTTTCTCATTGGAATACAGCGACTGTCAGATGTAGACAAACCACACCATCTGACTTTATCTGATCTGGCTTTGCATCATATCTATGGGGATCAGGATTTTATAGGATCCAACAAAATCACGTGGTGTGGCAAGATCATGATAAAATCTCACCCACAAAATCTGATTTCCCATGTAGTTTAGCCCTGACAGTTGCTGTAATCAGGCAATTGGGGCTGGCACACACATCCACATCTCTTACTGTACCGGACTGAGCACTTCATGCTGTTCCCTCTTAACTAAAAACAGTTTACTAACAATCTAAAAGAATGTTCTACCCTGAGCCTCAACCTAATACCCTGTGAAATGTAATTAATGTTACAGCCGTGGACAAGTCTCCCACTTTTATCTTTGAGGGGGAAAAATGAACAATGACAAAATTACATTCCTCCACATAATTCTTAACATTGCCTAACATTCTCCAGACATAGTCATGGCTATTGATGAGCGAATTTTTTCGCCACAACATTGGCGCCCATAGACTAATGGGTGAAAAAAAAAATTACCTCGCAATTTGTAGTGTGTCAATGTTGTCGCCCATAGACCGATGTATTTCAGTGAATTTTTACAGTTTTGTGAATTTTCGGTGAAGCGAAACAGGTCAGATTTGCCCGTCACTAGTCATGGCTTTTATCTGGCCTAATAAGCTCCAGTGATTTTTCTGGTGAAACCTTATTGCCCCTATATGTGATGGATGTCAGCATGTCAGTTCATCGCTTTGCAGATGTTGGACCAGACTAGGGGGCATTTATATTATGCTGTTAAAAAAAATGGCGGGATAATGCACCACACATGGGCGTGTAAAAAAAGGCGAACATTTTTTTACACAATTTTTCCGCCAGAAGCAATGTAAAATAACGACATCTATTGGCGTAAAATTACACTCACGTTGATAAACTTGCCATTTCTTTTACACCATTTCTTCTGCGAATAACGTTTTACACAGCATAATAAATATTTCTGTAGATGTTGACAACTCCAATATGTTCCTCCAAGCCCTGGGATCGCTTGAGACAATGTCTTAAACTGCATATTGATACGTACAGGAGTCTGCCACTAAATGTGAGATATATATATACATACCTAGGATGTAGTGATGTGCAGGTCAAAAAAAATTCGACCTGCACCTACCCTAACCCGTCCGCTCCATATCCACACCTGACCCTAACCCGCCCTTGGCCTGTGCCTGACCCATTCATCTCTGACATCATGAAGGGGAGGGGCAGGCATGCACCTATAAAAAGGCTCTGCCGGAACAAGAGACAAATACAGGAAGGTCGAGAGCAGGGGGAGTGGAAGGAAGCATTCATACTGAACCCACCCGCGAGTATCGGGAAAACACACAGGTATCAAACCAACCCACACATCACTACTAGGATAGGGTGGAGTCCCAGAGACCAGTGTTGGAGATGCAGGATGGCTGACTTTCTTTCTCCGTAGATTCAGGAATTGCCTAACTTTTAATGCCTATTAGTGCTTTGTTATAGAAACTATGCAGGACTCTCATATTTGAGTGAATCAAATTAAAGGGGTTTGTATCGTCAAAAATATTAATCACCCTTTGCCTTTGTCAAATGAATATAAGCATATTTCAAATGGGAATGCATTCATACCTCCCAACATTTTGGAAGTAAAAAGAGGGACAAATTTTTTTTTTCTGCACGTAGCGCAGCAATTTTTGACCACACCCCCTAATTACCATGTTTGTTTTACAAAATTTGGCAGGTTATGAAAGTTTGAAAATATTTCTCCTTATCTAAACTGTGTTTTTGTGTCTTATTTGCACCTGTTGGCTGTTCTTGGCTCTCTACTAAAAGCCAATTAAGTGAGAAACTTTGTTTCTTTTTCTGGCTGTTCAGTGCAGAGAAAAGAGGGACAAAATCCAGTACAAATGAGGGACTGCGGGTTGAGCTGTCAAAAGAGGGACTGTCCCTCCGAAAAAGGGACAGTTGGGAGGTATGGTTTTTTTTTTTAAATGAGCCTGTATTAAGTTGTCATCCAATTACCTGGCAGCACATTCAATTACCCCACAAATCTGCTCACTTCATCAGCTGTCCAAACCTACACGGCCCGTGGCCGTCTCCTCTGCTTGGCCCTCCTGTCTCTTCTGCAAGTCCCGCCCACCAACCAATTAAAATGTAGTAGGCAGTCTTGTTTACAGACGCCTGTAGTATATGCGTTCACCTCACATTCAACCAAAGTGAATTGAGAGCTGAGCGAGAGATAGGGAAAAAAGCGCTTCAGTATGCACATTTTTGCCTCTAACAGGCGAATGGTGCAGTCTGTATTCTAAGGGCAAGGCCAGACGTGGCGTTTTTGCAGCATTTTTAAAAATGAACAGCCAGGCGTAAATACGCATAAACTGCACTACCACTGATACTAATGTAAAAAGCACTATGGCAATTCTCACAGGGCGCTTGCATGCTGAAATCGGCCACAGGACGCCAGTATGGCGTTTTTTAGCAGAAACGCCAATACGTCAAACTACCAAATCAATAGACTCTATAGGATCTGCACGTTTGAAACCACACTTTACGTAAATACGCAGCGTAAATATGGCGTCCAAATTCTCAATGAGAACAATGAGAAGTGCATGTTGGGAAAAGAATCCTACGTGATGAAAAACGCATGAAAAACAAATGTTGACAGTGGCATGTGGTTTCAGTTGCGTATTTACGCCTGGCTGTTCTTTTTAAAAAACGCAACGTAAAAATGCAGCAAAAACACCACGTCTGGCCTTGCCCTAAGAACTAAAGGGAATCTAAAGTTGTTTCATTAAAAATAAATATTTGCGCCTGCCTCATATAGATGTGAATATCGAATGTGTTATACTTGAGAAAATAAAGGCACAATCAGCCCATTTTTATATTAGAGGAGTATTCCGGTCACCAAATAAATACCTTCGCTAGGTCTGGTCACAGCTCCTTGATCTCAGTGATCTGTTTCTGTTCAAGACGCCACTGTTTCTACCTATGCGTCATAGATCATGTGAGTAAGACGGAGCTGTCAGTCGGGCAGGAAGAAGTCGAATTTCTATCACAAAGCTACACGCCCCCTAGGCAGCTGGCAGCAGACGTTGAACAGAGAAGAGCTCTGCTACGGTAAACAAATGATAACATTTAAGCTTATTGCACATTTAATTTTCAATTAAAAACACAGGCGGAAATATAAATTTTTAATGAAGCGACTTTAGATCCCCTTTAATCAGTTAGTTCCCAAGACATGTTCCAGGGTATTGATCCCAACATATATTTATTTTTCAAGAAACAATGTGTTCCTCCATTTGAAAGCACAAGGTAATGTCTCCCCTTAAAGGAAAACTATACCCCCAAAATGAACACTTAAGCAACAGATAGTTCATATCATATTAAGTGGCATATTAAAGAATCTTTTTCACAATTTTCACAGTCAGCACCCTCACCTCCAAAGTACGGTTCCCAACCTCAATCCGTTCATCAATTCAAATTGTAGTAATAGACGGCACCAGTCATTGGTTTGTTGTCTTAAAATGCCTTTATTGGGACATAGACTCTGACCCCAAACACCCGGCAACGTTTCAGACCTCTCACGGTCTTTTCTCAAGCCACTCAGACAGCACCTGTGCTCTGTTTTTTATACAATGTATCACAGTGACCCCTAGTGACATTTTCCATAATTACAATGTTTCACATTTACAAATCGCCATAATTGTGTCAAGTTATATAAATCAAAAAGGCTTGTATCTCTGTACCTTTGTGCAAAAAGTCCAGTATTCCTTAAAGTGTCCAATATTTTAGATGTGCAAAAGTTATGCTGTAAACAAAGGGGAACATAATAATTACCCCTTCAATAAAATACATATTAAAATGAATAATAAAATTTTAATATGTATTTTATTGAAGGGGTAATTATTATGTTCCCCTTTGTTTACAGCATAACTTTTGCACATCTAAAATATTGGACACTTTAAGGAATACTGGACTTTTTGCACAAAGGTACAGAGATACACGCCTTTTTTGATTTATATAACTTGACAATTATGGCAATTTGTAAATGTGAAACATTGTAATTATGGAAAATGTCACTAGGGGTCACTGTGATACATTGTATAAAAAACAGAGCACAGGTGCTGTCTGAGTGGCTTGAGAAAAGACCGTGAGAGGTCTGAAACGTTGCCGGGTGTTTGGGGTCAGAGTCTATGTCCCAATAAAGGCATTTTAAGACAACAAACCAATGACTGGTGCCGTCTATTACTACAATTTATATTAAAGAATCTTACCAAACTGGAATATATATTTAAGTAAATATTGCCCTTTTACATCTCTTGCCTTGAGCCACCATTTTGTGATGGTCTCTGTGCTGTCTCAGAGATCACCTGACCAGAAATACTGCAGCTCTAACTGTAACGGGAAGAAGTGTGGAAGCAAAAGACACAACTCTGTCTGTTAATTGGCTCATGTGACCTAAAATATATGGTTTGTTTGTATGTTTGTACACATCACAGTGAATCCTATGATCCCAGGGGGCGGCCCTTATTTTTTAAAATGGCAATTTTCTATTTATGATTACCCAATGGCACATACTACTAGAAAAGTATATTATTATGAAAATGGTTTATTTACATGAAGCAGGATTTTACATATGAGCTGTTTTATGCAATATCTTTTTATAGAGACTTACATTGTTTGGGGGGTGTAGTTTTCCTTTAAACAACAGAACACTTCCAGTGATTATATTAACATAGGACCAAAATTCAAAATGAGGGGACATCAGAAGCAAGATATCAGATACTACCGATTCCAACTGCGACCCTAGTTATTAACCCGTCCTTCTGCCATCTGGTTTTATATGAACTAAGGTATGGATGAACACACAAAACTGCTGGTTTAATGAAGTGTACTGTGATGCCGCTTAATTAATAATAACACTTGCCTTTAAAGGGTGAGAAAAACGGAGGCATTTTATTGCCAATAGATTAGCAACAATAGTGCAAGATAGAACGCTTTATTTATTCTGTAGAATGCTTTACATTATCTGAGTTAACAGCTCTTGAAGCTCTGTCTGTTTGTTTAGGATAGCAGCTGCCATATTAGCTTGGTGTGACATCAATTCCTGCCTGAGTCTCTCCCTGCTCGTTCATAGCTCTGGGCTCAGATTACAGCAGGGAGGGGAGGAGGAAGAGGAGCTCAAACCCATGACCTGGCTGAAAGAAAGAAGTCAGATACAGAATCCCATGTATACACAATAGACCTTTCTTAGGCTAAAGGTGGCAATACACTATAAGATCCGCTCGTTTGGCAAGGTCGACAAACAAGCGTATCTTGACCCGATATGCCCACTAACGGCTGGGTGATATCGAATGAATCCGAATGTTCGGCCCTGGGGCCGAACGATCGGATTACGATACGAAGAATGGGCTCTGACGGGTCACAGAAACGAAAACTTATAGTGGGAGCATTTACAGACTGAGCTGCATTCCAGTGTGCTACACGCGGGCCGCGATCCCCCACAGCCAGTAGTTTAAGCAGAATTCGTAGAGGACGGAGCACCAGTGGAAGCCAAATAGGTACGTTAAAACAGTTGAAGTTTATTCAGCATATTAAAAACACAATAGGGGCCATGCGCTCTGATGGGTCGCAGGACCGCATCAAGTAGCCGATGCGGTACTGGATCGTACGAAAAATCAAACTTGACCGATCGATATCTGGCCTGATATTGATTGGTTGGACCCGTCAGGAGCCCCCACACATGGGCAGATAAGATGCCGAATCAGTCTAAAGGACTGATATCGCCAGCTTTAATCTGCCTGTGCATGGCCGCCTTTACTTAGTTTTAACCTTTACTTCTTCTTTAAAAAAATGCATGTTATGACAGCTACATCTGAAAACTGGAGGAAAAGATTTGAACAACTGGAAAACAAACATACCATTGTAAATAATTCTGTAGTTTTTTTGTTTTTTTTTAAAGCTCTTTTCTTTGCTTAAGCTGAGCTCTGAATATATGCACATCGGTATTTTTGTCATAATAAACTTCGGCTATATCAAAATGTTGCTTCATCATGTCCAGGAAGTCCCGGTCTCGCTGGTAGCGGAGTCGACAGGACAACAGAATGACCGACTGCTGTGAGCTCAAGTGAAGGAATGTTTTCAACAGGTCTGGAAATGTTTCCTCCAAATAAATGATATCGGCTCCCAATATGAAATCATACGTGGAAAAATCTTCCAATGAGTGGCCCCAGTTCAGCGCTCTGACAGACACTTTGTGCAGATTGTCTTTAGGAATGTTATCTCTCACATTCACCCTAAGAAATTCCAGTGCAAGGTCTCGGTCTGTGATAGTAACTTGAGCACCTGTAGCAAAGGTAAAGAAAGTGTACAGAATGGCCTATACAAATTCTACATCGTCATGCTTATTTACATTTACCACGTTTACTAATGAATTACAGAATTATTATATATTTATTACCATACATACTTTATCCATTAACCCTGAATATGAGGGGTACAGCAAATTAGATTTTAGTTCTTTCCCCAAAGCTAGCGATCTTTTCCTCAACCATGGGTTGCTGCCAATGTGCAAATTTGCCCAGTGTTTATAAATAACCCCCAATAATCCTGAGGCTAGTCTGCATTCGATTAGGGTGCAGTGGTCCCCTTTAAAGGAGAACTAAAGCTTAACTAAAGAAGTAGCTAGAAATGTTGTACATTATGTTTTTGGCTTCAGTACCAGCCCAAGGTAACCACAGCCATTTAGCAGGGAAGATCTGTGTCTTCGAAGATGCCCCAGTAGCTCCCCATCTTCTTTTCTGCTGATTCACTGCACATGCTCTGTGTGGTGTCACTTACTGACCTTAGGGACCCACTCACAATATACAATACAAATAGAATAGAAATGTCACGATATAAGGCTGATTATTAATTAATACAGACAATTACTACATGGCAGCACAGAAATCAGTGCAATTAGCATCAGAATTTAATAATCAGCCCTGTAGCATCAGCTTATACTACAGACAAACCTAATTTTCTGCTTGATAATTTGCAACTACCCCTAAGCTTAGCTTCTCAACAGCTGCTCAGAGCCCACTGAGCATGTGAGTGTCACAGACACTTTCCAAGATGGTGACCCCCTGTGACAAGTAGTTTGAAGTCCTGGATCATTGCTGCTATTGACAAGCTGAAACTTTAGGCTGGTGCAATATACTCCGTATATAAAATATGGCATTTTTAGCCATATTCATTTTTAGGGTTTAGCTCTCCTATAAGTTTAAGGTCTGTTTGGGGACACAAGCAAGACATGCCATGGTTATGAGACAACATGCATTGGCATTTTGATTTAGGGCACACTGGTTCCCCGTTAAATATTACTGATTTGTTCTGGAATCAAAGAAGGAAATAACATTGTTGTAGTGAAGTGTGCATGTGGCAAAAGGCATATTGACCGCTTTTTAGATTCCCACAAATTATGTCTAACCTTCTAAACTTAGGGGGTTATTTACTAAACTCCGAATGCAAAAATCACAAAAGAAATCGTGATTTTTTTTAATATAAAATCAGACTTTTGAAAAATCACGAATTTTTCGCAATTTATTAAACCCTGAGGATGGAAAAGTCTGAATCTGAAAATCCGGTACCTCAGTTGAGGTTGCATATAAGTTAATAAGAGAAGTCCCAATGATTTCTTGATGGTGTACTGGGTTTCGTGCAATACCCTGAAGTTTTCTGAGTTTTAGGGTGAAAATTACAGAAAATTTGTGAAAACCGGATGAAAAAATCCAAAAAAAATCGTGAAGATTAGATTTTTTCCCACAAAGGAAATTTTCGGGAATATGTAATAATAAATAAGCGAGTCTGTAGCAGAAAATATTGAGATAAATTCAGGCTTTGATATATAACCTCCTTACTGTGTTTCAACCAAACTTACCTAACAATGTAGCCACTATCCCTACAAGACCTGTACCGGCACCAAGCTCGATCACAGAGCTGTTTTTTAAATGGACACCTCCAGATTCCAGATACATGCAAAGGACCAAGGCCTGCAACAACATAAAAGAATGAAACACAAAGAAAGGAAGAAATGTTTTCCTAAAGCAGTGTTCTAAATAAAAATGTGAGGTCTAAATACAAATGGGTGAACACTGATGAAATATACTACAATTTGCAATGTATCAGAGCATTCATTTTAGCATAAAATTTTGGTGTAAAAAAACAGCAGACACTTATAAGTGCTTTGTAAAAATGATGATCCCCCATTGTGGCTTTTTACAGCTGCAATTTGCTACCCACCAGTTTTTAAAAAGGTTTATAAATGAACACATTCATGCATACAGCATGTAGAAAAATTGCTACCGGTATATCGGTATTGAACATGTTATATTTCTTCCTTGGAGTTCCCCCCTTTTTTTGTTTGGTTCAGCAAATTTCAAAAGACATCTATTGTCAGTTTTCTATTTGTCCATAGTACTATATCATACCTCCCAACATTTTAGAAATTGAAAAAGGGACAAAAAGATTTGCCACGTGAATTTTTTGACCACGCCCATTTTTGTGGCCACACCCCCTAATTACCATGTCCATTTGACAAAATTTGGCAGGTTATGAAAGTGTGAACACATTTCTGTGTTTTTTAATGTGTTATTACAGTTTTGCTTATGAAGGTGAATGGCCCTTTAAGCTGTGAGTCTAAGTTCTCCCAAGAGACCTGCTTATCTTACATTGTTACAAAAGTATCTATTCTGGGCTCTCTGCCAAAAGCCAATTAAGCTAGAAACTTTGTATCTTCTTCTGGCTGTTCAGTGCAGGAGAGCAAAGATAAAGTCGGGACATTTCACTAACAAACCCGAGACTGCGGGCTGAGCTGTCAAAACTGTCCCGCGAAAATTGGGACAGTTGGGAAGTATGCTATATAGGGACTTGTCTAAGTTGATCCAGATTTCTTATTGAAACTACACTGGAAAATTGCCAGAGAATTTAATTATTTCAAACCTCAAAAAAAGTGAATTTCGACTACTTGCAGATAATCTCAAGATATCATTGCCAACATTGTACTAAAAGTTCATTTAAAGGCGAAGTATCCCTTTAAAAAAACAACCCATATAGCAGGAGCTAAGATGGCAGCTGATTTTCAAACTGCAGAATGCAGCAAGCACTTGGCAGCCCCTTCCTTAAAACAGTTCGATAAGATTGAATAGTTGCACAATAGATATTTTTCATTAATTTATAAGAAAGTGAGTTTACATTTTACTAGGGATGCACCGAATCCAGGATTCGGCCTTTTTCAGCAGGATTCGGCCGAAATCTTCTGCCAGGCTCAACCAAACCCGAATCCTAATTTGCATATGCAAATTAGAGCGGGGAAGGAAATCACTTGACTTTTTGTCACAAAACAAGGAAGTAAAAAACGTTTTCCCCTTCCCACCCACTCCAAAATAGTGGATTCGGTGCATCCCTACAAGCACAGAGCCAGACAGCAGCCGTGAGGTTGCACAGACAGACTCTGCATTAGATATGCCAAGCAGACTAGAGTAGCAGTGGACAATAACTTATTAAGCACCAGTGTATTGAATACAGAGTCTTTAAAAAAAAGTTAACTGCTTTGTACCTCAACACTTAGCAATGAAGGCACAAATTATTTCCAATAGCATAACTGGGTAAATTCAGTGCAACATGGATTTGTGACATTTAGAGAATGCCGAATTGACTTCATTAACCCTTTGTGCCTAAAGCAAGCTTAACACAATTTAGAGGAATACACACAGCATCCCAGACAACTGCTGCAACGCCCAGCTGTTTCCAGTCCTGCTTGATCTCGATGTTGTGGTTCACAAAGTTAAAGGATGCACTGGAATCATGAAATCTCTTCAGACTTTGAACTCCGCTGTCACTATAAGGCACCAGTGCCATGTCACTAGGGCCACACAAAATCTTTTTGACCTGTATATGACAAACAAATAAAAGAGTCATAGGCATATCCAAACAGCTGCTTTACAGCCCAGATCTGACCTTAAAGGAACAGTAACACCAAAAACTGAAAGCGTTTTAAAGGAATGACAATATACTGTAATGATGTGCTGCACTGGTAAAACTGGTGTGTTTGCTTCAGAAACGCAACTATAATTTATATAAACAAGCTTATATGTAGCCATAGGGGCAGCCATTCAAGCACAGGATACTCAATGGATAACAGATACGTTCTGAACAATCCCATTGTATACTACAGAGCTTATCAGTTGTATATCCTGTGACCTTTTTCAGCTTTGAATGGCTGCCACCATGGCTACACACAGAGGCGCTCCGCAGATAAGGCGAGTTGAATAACTCGCTTTAGGCGGCAGCGCCAGATAGGTTTCCAGGGGCGAGAAAAATGCCACTCCTGGTGCATTAAGAGACGAATTTCCGGTTTTTGAACCGAAAATTCGGCTTTACTAGTGCGAGAGATCGTAATTGTGCTCTCCACACTAGCATTTCTGCCTACCCTGGAAAGGTAAGCAGGCGAGGGGGCGGCATTACAGGAGCATCAGACGGCTCCTTCCTCAGAAATGGCACTGGCTACACAGCAGCTTGTTTATATAAACTATTTTAGAGTTTCTGACACAAACGTTAGTTTTAACATTGCAGTACAACACTACATTATATTTTCATTACTATAAAATACTTTATTTTTTGTGTTATTGTTCTTTTAAAAGATTGTAAACCATAAATCCTGAATAAGCTGCTTTGATAATTTTATATCCCACAGTGCAAGTTAGAGGAACAGAGATTCTGAAGAGGATTCTGAGAGAGCAAAAAAATGCAAAGAAAGGCAAAATAATGTTATTGTCCACTAAGTAGCCAAAATTTTTCTTCCATGCCATTGCTTTAAGCACTTCTGTTTCATTACCGATAGAGGCAAAGGAGACAGTTAAGGGGTTGTTCACCTTTAAGTTAACTTCTAGTATACCATAGAATGGCTAATTCTAAGCAACTTTCCAATTGGCCTTCATTTTTGCTTTTTTATAGTTTTTGAATTATGTGCCGCTTTCTTCTGGCTGTTTCCAGCTTTCAAATGAGGGTCACTGACCCCATCTAAAACTAAATGCTCTGTAAGGCCGCAAATGTATAGTTACTTCATTTTCTATTCAGGCCCTCTCGTATTCATATAGCTTTAACTAATTATTCCAAAGCATTCAAACCTATCACAATGTAACAAATATGTTGTATATATCATCCATTAGAACCAGGGCTGTTGGCTCAGTTTTTTAGTTGTTACCAGATGATCTAGTAATTATACAATCTATGTTACGGATAAATACAAATTCACAATATAAAAAGTCGCAAAAATAGTAAATACAAATATATATCACAAGCTACATCAAAAGGATAATTTGATGGAAGTGGCAGCCTGGTTTGCAAGGGAAAAATCCAGTATACTTCCCTTTTACGCAGTTTCGTCAAAAGATCCCCTCCTCTAATAACTGTTCTAATCTGTTCTATTCCTTGTATGGTAAAATATTTGAAATTACTTAGTCACGAGAGTTCATTACTAAGTGCCCTGACTGGGTGCGAAACGTGTAGGGCGGATGGAGATGCAAATATACACTTTTGACTTTGTATAAATCAAATATATTTTTTTTTAACTATTTTCCTTGGTCCCGTGGATCCGTTTGAGTGCCCTGCTCTTTCCATTTATCTGTTGCCGTACCGCTCCCTAAAGCTGGGGGTCTGGAGCACCCGGACCACATTACTATTTGTCGAGTCATTTACAATTTATTCTGGAGCACCACCTTCTTCCCTATTTTTGAATAGAAAAAGAGAACCAGTAACAAATTGTCACAGAACATCACTCTCTACATATTACTACAGATTAATTTAAAGGCAAACAACCCCTTTAAAAGGAGTGCCGTGTAACTGACATGCTTTAGTCAACACTTGGCAGTGCAGCGAAGTCTGAGAAGCATGAATTCTACACCGCAAAGTTACAGCAGTTATATAGGACGTCTCAATGTCTACATTGGAATCACAAGGCGACATGATGCGTTTACAATAAAGTTTAAAGGAGAACTATTGTGATGCTTCATCATACTGAAATAAGAAACTTTCTAAATACAATCAATTAAAATTCTGTTTATCTTCACTATTCCTCTCTCAGCATCTGTTTCTCCTCATTCGGTCCTCGTTCACGAGTTGGGCGTCAGATGAATGATCCAATATATCTTATAGGGGGGCTCCTTTTACCTAGAAGATTTATTTCTCTATTAAAATCACCAGAAATCATCTCTCTACATGCAGAATTCGTGCAAAAGGCAAGTTTTTGTTGGATTTTGTTTGTACTAGAATCAGTTATTTGAGTGAGCTCTAATTCATCTGCTAGGAAAGGAAGCCCCCCCCCCCCCCCCAAAAAAGAAATACTGGATCATTCGTCTGACACCCAGCTGCTGCATGAAGACAGAATGAAGAGAAACAGATGCTGAGAGAGGAATAGTAAAGATAAACTTGATTATTTCAGAAACAATGCAGAATATTTAATTGATTATATTTAGAAAGTTTCTTACTTCGGTATGAGGAAGCTTATATTCCATTTTCATTTTCGCGATAGTTCCCCTTTAATTTAAACAAACAAACAAAAAAACTCTTCGCCTCAAACCTTCCTGTCTGCGGTTCTTACCTCGTTTTGAAAAAGCAAGGACCTTTCCGGAAATAGAAATGTGTCCGTTTTGCTCAGTAATAGTAAAGTTATTCTGGGAAACCAAAAAGTCTTAAACTAAGGAATGCGCGAGTCTGGTCGCTCAGGTTAGTAAAGAACTAAATCAGCCATACAGTCAACGCTAAATCGCCGAGAACCGTACGCTACCCCTCTGAATGTTTCACAGGAAGCCAACGCGTTCCAAAGCATGCTGGGAATTGCACAGTACAGTAAGGATTCCACGTCACTTCTAGAGTTTTGATTTGCAGTTTGTTGAATTCCTCTTCACGCCCTCTCAGATTGGCTCGTTTTGATTAGGCCGCGGACTGTCCAATCAAGCGAAGAGGGAGTTCATCCAATGAGCCTGTGATTGGTGTAATCGCAAAAACACCTAAAGTGGGTGGGTCGTAAGGTACGTCATCTGGGGAGGTGGGAATTGCGTCACGTGTTCGTGCCCTCCTTCAAGCTCCCGTAGGACCGGCCTCCTTAGGAAACGAGGAAAGGATGCAGGGAATACTCTGGCAATCCTAGCGGCTTTCCTCCATAGCCGTAGACCAGCCTTGGAGCGTCTCCATGTTTCCGTAGTGAAAGGAGACGCTGCACAGGTTATCGTTAGTTCCCGAGCTCGGTTCCATGGGGAATACCGTGACCTGTTGCGTGTCCCCGGACTCCAGCCCGAAAGAGGGGCGGGACCGTGAAGTGACAGAGAGTGGGGAGCCGTACCAGGCGCAAGGTGAGCCGCAGGATGGTGATGTGCAGCACATGAGCGTCTGGGAGTTGCCAATTGGTGAGTGTACCCCATTTACTCGAGCACATTCATTTGCACCGACACTTGGCTGACACTGAGACTCCTTCCAAATGGGAGCATAGTGGGGAATGCCCTGCCCACCATAATATAGCCATGGATCATGCATTTCCATCAGCTACAACTTCTACTGCCACTGCACTGCCTATAGGAATCTAAAAACGCTACTTTGCAATTGGTCATTTCCAGAGACGCTCACTGATTCGGACACAAGTCGCCAAAAACACAGATTTCCTTTGCAAACATATGTGTTCATGTGTCTCTACAGCAGTTCACTAAACCCTTTAGCTAGAGTCCTGCAGCGGGTCGATTACCTGCGGGTTACCCGCAAAAACCTGTGGGTTGCGGATAGAAGTTACGGGTGCGGGTATAGACGCGGGTCGGCGGTTCTGCGGGGTCGCGGGTTGGGCCACTGGTCATTTCTGCTTCCGATGACGTCCCTTCCTGTTTACAATGACAGCACTTCCTGTTTTACTCCTTTTTTTCTAACCACGGCTACTTCCGATGATGTCACTTCCGGTGTACAATGATTGATGGTCAGCGGGTCCGGGTTGCGTATATGGTACTTGCGGATCAGGTCGGGTAGCGGGTCCAAGCGGGTAAGAATGCGCGTCCGGGTTGCGGATTGCAGGTTGCGGGTATGTGTCGGCTACGGGTCACAAAAAATGGACCTGCGCAGGACTCTACCTTTAGCTCCTTGGCCGCCCTTGTCTTAGTGCTGTTTTAACTTAAACACTATCTGGGTGGTGCCTATGATTTGTTACATTGGTTCAGATCTGCACTTGCGTTACTTGTAATGGCAGTAAGATTCTGTTACTTTTTCTTTCTTATGTACACTGTCAATGGTCCATTTAGGCTTTACTGAAATAATAAGTGTAAGGCAAGAACGTTTGCTAATACAGGTATAGGATCCCTTATCTGGAAACCCGATATCCAGAAAGCTCAGAATTACGGAATGGCTGTCTCCCATAGACTCCATTTTATCCAAATAATCCAAATTTTAAAAAAATGATTTCCTTTTTCTCTGTAATAATAAAACAGTCGCTTGTACTTGATCCCGACTAAGATATAATTAATCCTTATTGGAACCCTATTTGGTTTATTTAATGTTTAAATGAATTTCTAGTAGACATAAGGCATGAAGACCCAAATTATGGAAAGATCCGTTATCCGGAAAACCCCAGATCTCGAGCATTCTGGATAACAGATACCTGTATAAAGAAATTGTCTGTTGACAGAGACGGACTCTTCAAGCTATCTGACAAGGTTAATGGTCCAATACCATATGACTGGCCATGTTACAGCGATGGCAGAAACTGTCAGCTGCTTGCTTTATCTACTTCTGTGTAATTCTCTTTGTGATAAAACACGGGCAAGGTAATTAAAGTCGCAAATAGAAAAACAGTTCGCACCAATTAAAAATCCACATCTCTCAATGTAATATTGTTCCTGAATCTTTTGGAGCAAGCATAACGACTTTTTCGGTAAGAAGTTTTATTACATTTACTGCGCATTGGCGCAAACTATAAAGTTTTGCAAACGGTCTTTTTGCTAAACATTTTCCGGCTTTGCAAAAGCTATATTAAATTCACGCAAAGCAAAATTTGTTCTTGCAAAGGCATAACTTTTCACATTGCTGACTTATTACATTCCCCTAATTGACAAGATAACCTTTTTTAACTTTGGTTAGATCAACTGCCATCCAATAGGCTCATCGGGTGGCTTGTTGAAACTGACCCCCCCAAGCTGATAAACATGCCAAGATTGTTGGGCAGAACAGTTACCCAAACTGTCTGATCAAGTCTAAAGGTGTGCATGGCTGAAGACGCATAAACTGCAGACGTTTGACTGTGTAGTAGCCGATTGTTTCAACTGGATGTGTTCCATGCCTTAGAGCTATAGCACTTTGTAATGTCAGAAATTTTCTTCTGTAGCTCACATTGACTAGAATGGGGAATGTTAACTTGCATTTTGTTTATTATGTAGAAAATGGAAGCATTAGGAATACATTTAAGACACTTTTGAGCTGGCCTTAAGGAAACACTATATTTGAATATGAAACCTTAAAACTGCCAGGGGTGCCAATTTGTCAGTTTGCAAACTGTGCATGCTCCAAATGGCAAAGCAAGGTTATTCCTTCCCATTAGCACCACTGCAAAATTTTAAGGATTTCCAAACTCTGAGATAACTTCTAATATTCTTCTTTTTTTTTTTTTCAAGTGGGGGTACTTTATTTAAAGTTACAAACATGAGATTGCTACTCTCCAGTTTATAACTAAGGGCATCACTAATCACTATTTATATAGTGAATAAAGTACCCCCTCTTGTAAAACATAAGGATATTACAAGTTACCTCGGAGTTTCATGACCATATAAAAACACGAGGCCAAAGGCCGAGTGTTTTTATACAGGTCATGGAACATAATACCATAGAACCAATTTTACATCCCTGAATATTATTGTTTCCCAGAATTGACCCTGATTCGTATTGGTCCCCATTTTTTCTTTCTCTGATTTAACAATTTCCTGGAATTTACACTTTCATGCAGTTCCCTGGAAACTGTTATATCTGGGTTCTACTGTACAGTGATTCATGTAAGCAGGGGTCAATAATATTTGTTATGGGGGTTCCTATGTTTTTTGGTCAAGCTCTGGGATACCATGCATTTTCCACAGTGTGCGGTAGATACACACAAGTCGATTTTATAATTGGTTTTTAAAATTACATATTTTTGAAGCATCAACATTTCACAATGTTGTATTTTCGTCTTTAATAACACCCTACCTTGTACTTGATGGTAACTAAGCTAACTTGAATTCTTGCTAATTAAATGTAATCCTATTTGTTTTTTTTTTTAGTGTTTAAAAGTCCTGGAAAGTCCCAGATCCCATACTTTTAAAACTGCATGTACTCCCATGTCCAACTACCATTGATCAGTGCATTAAGATTCCTACAAATGTATTAAAAAAATGTGGGTAACAGGGAAAAGATTAGCTAAAATTGCATTGGCATATAGTCCATGTTTTAGGCCAGCACCGGGCCCTTGATCAAGTCTGAGTGACTCCCATCTCTCTCCCCTGCAGTTTTAAACTCTGCTGCTCAGGGACGATCCTGATTCTCAGGCAGCAGCAGCACCAATGCCACCCCTCCTCTCCTGCTCCTCTCTTAAAACATTAGTGTTGGAGCAGGTCAAAGGGGGGCTGCATCACTAGTGCAATGAGTGCTATAGTTTGTTTTTATAGTTTTAAAAAACAGAAAGTTACAGAAGGCGTCTCTTTTGCCTACCCTGCTAACTGGCCGCTCAACATTCTCTCTCACCAGGAGCAGCCCTGCTGCTGCTAGAATTCTGCTCTCTCTTAAGAGTGAACCTGTTTTGTCCCAAGTAAAATCATCAGCATGGCTGCCTGCTAAGCAAAGGATATCCTATAAAATCCTTCTGCTAACTTTCAAAGCCCTTCACTCCTCTGCCGTCATCGCATTTCTTCACTTGTCTGTTGTCTCACTATACATTCCAGGCTGTCTCTTCCATTCCTATCAGAGCCACCGTCTTTTTACACCGTTCACACCCTCTGCAATCTCCCAAATTAAGCCTTGGCCCTGAATAGAAATATGACTAATAACAAGCAGTAATAACAATACATTTGTAGCCTTACAGAGAATTTGTTTTTAGATTTTGAAAGCTGGGTAGAGTCAGAAGAAGGAGAAGAAGGCACATTATACAAAAGAAAAAATGAAGGCCAATTGAAATGTTTCTTAGACTTAGCCATTTTATCACATACTAAAAGTAAAGGTGAACCACCCATTTAAAGTGACAGTAACATCAAAAAATAAAAGTGGTTTAGAGTAATAAAAATATAATGTAGTGTTGCCCTGAACTGGTAAAACTGGTGTGTTTGCTTCAGTAACACTACTATGCTGCTGTGTAGCAATGGGGGCAATCATTCAAATGAGAAAAGGCTCAGATTCCACAACAGATAGCAAATAAGCTATGTAGAACATAATAGTGTTATCTGTTATCCACTATTTAACCTGTGCCATATAGCATTTCCAATTTCCACCATTGCTACACAGCAGCTTGTTAATATAAACTATAGTAGTTTTTCTGAAGCAAACAGATCCGTTTTACCAGTGCAGTGCAACAGTACATGTGTTACTGTCCCCTTGTGCACCTTTACCCTCCAATTTGTGCCTGTATGTTATCCACTCACTTAGACATAGATTTATATGCTAAGCTTTATGCACCAGCCTAAAGGTTCAGCATCTGTATAACAGTAATGATCCAGACCTTCAGCATTTTTTCAGGAGCTTACCCTCTTGGATTTTGTTTTATAGTTTTAAGTAACACTCACATGCTCCATGTACCATGGGCAGCTGCTGAGAAGGTACATGGGTAATTGCAAATCAAGCAGAAAATTAGGCTTTCCTATTACTAAAGCTGGTGCTATAGGTCTAATTATTGAATGTTGATACTGATTGGTTTCAGAGCTGACATGTAATGTGAATCTCTATTAATTACTAATCAGCTTTGTGTTTTAAAATCTATTTATACATATAGTGTATTGTGAGTTGGTCACTCAAGCATAGGTGACTTATAGCAGCCCAGAGCGCATGCTGCAAATAAGAAAAGCAGATTAGAGCTGCTGGGGACTTATCAGAGGGACTGATCTTCACTGCTAAAGGTCTGTGTTTGCCTTGGTCACAGAACCCCAAAACATAACAAAAATGTATCTAGAAATGCTACACAGCTTTACTTGTCCTTTAAAATTCACAATTCATTACTAATTCAGATTCACATTACATGGAAACACGTATGAATTTATTAATAATAACTACCCCATATTGTCAGCTACTCTGACAGATGTAAGCTCACTTTCTGCTAATGTTTTGATAATTTCTTTCGATATTAGCTACATTATGGCTACACAGAGCACATTGAGCATGTGTAGTTTCACAGGCAGACTAAAATACTTTAAAGGGATTCTGTCATGATTTTTATGATGTATTTTTATTTCTAAATTACACTGTTTACACTGCAAATAATTCACTCTACAATATAAATCTGTTGTTAGACTGCTGGGGGGGGGGGGAAAGGGAGGGGGATGATATCACTCCAACTTGCAGTACAACAGTAACGAGTGACTGAAGTTTATCAGAGCACAAGTCACATGACTGGGGGCAGCTGGGAAATGGATATGTCTAGCCCCATGTCAGAGTTCAAAATTAAATATAAAAAAATCTGTTTGCTCTTTTGAGAAACAGATTTCAGTGCAGAATTCTGCTGGAACAGCACTATTAACTGATGTGTTTTGAAAAAAATAATTTCTCCATGACAGTATCCCTTTAACAAGATCCAAAATGGGGAGGTCCTGGGGAAAACTTTGAAGGCCTGTAACTGTTACAGAGCTATTGAACCTCTGGGCTGGAGCAGTAAGTGCAATATATATGCAATAAAGCATTTTGTGTGTTTCCTTCAGATGCTTTACTACATTGTATATAAATAAACTGGCACTATTGGGCAGAAATGTGTCAAGGGGCACACTCTTACATATCAGGTAAAGATAAGCTGTGTATAATACAATGGTTTAAGTTCATTACAGGAAGGTGTGATCAAATGCCTCTTCTCTCTACATAACTATGGAATGAAATCCTTTCTGAAATAAAATAGTATATTTATAACCAGGAAAAGAAACACATTATTAATTTTTAATTAAGCAAAATATTAATTTTGATATTTTTCTTTAACTTCTTATTTTATAAAATTATAGTGGACCCTATTTGTATGAAACACTGCTTGAGGTGGCTGCCCTCATATATAATAGCAAATATATGTATTTGGGCAAGGTTTATTAATAATCTCAGTGGTATATAGTCAAAATTGTGGAACCCCCCCTCTAATGGCAACTTTTTTTTGTGATCATGATTTGTTTTGTGCAATATGTTATTGTAATCAAAAAAAAATGTAATAATGACTCATGAAGTTTGAACAGATGCAGTAGAAGTTAAGAGCATGTGTATGCTCTGTATTAATGCAGGTTGACCGTTGTTTTTTTTATTTTTTATAATTTTTATATTTTTATGCGGGGGGGGGATACAGAAGGAAAAGAGGGGAGGGATACACTTTCATGCAAGTACAGATAATACCAACATAGGATTGAAATAGGCAAACACTAACAACAAGTTTTTGCTATAATCTGCTCGCTATTAGGTTGTTATCTGATATAAACTTTCATTAAGATCTGAGTTTGCGTCTAATAATTACCCTTTACCTAACTTTTTTACGTAGGCTAACCAAGGGGACCATATTCTACAATATTTAGGGCTTTCAATATGCAGAATATGAGTAAGCTCTTCTAACTTTCTTATCTCTTCCACCTTACTTTGCACGTTTTTACATAGTCACAATTTTTTACTTGCTGAAAATGAATGCAAAGATGCAATTTGCATCTTTTTGCCCACCGCAACTATTTATGTAACTATGTTGCATTCACCCCATCTCTGACACCACTGGAGATGGCATGGCATGAACAAGTATATAAACAAACACTGCTAGTGGGGTTGGGACAGGGTGAAGAGATTGGCCAGCAACTGGTTTGGTGGTGATGACAGCCTTTGAACTGCCTGAGGGGGTAATTGGTCAGCCCAAACCTGTGAGTTTTGGCCCATCCGGCTAATCCCCATGCACAGTGATAGCCCTTTTTGTGTCTTTCAGCACAGAAGTAAATCACTGTAAATCACTGGCTCAGTGACATGATTTAATTATATTTTTATGCATTTGTTTCTCCCCACTATTAACAAATTTATGAATGTTACATTTTTGAAGGGATATTCCTTTATTGAACATGATTGGATCTCTTAGTTTGACATTATCTTTTAATAAAATACTATAGATAACTTCACTACTGTAGTGGTATTAATTACAGTTGCTTGGTTCGGATCTGTCTTTTTAACAAAAAATACAATGGTGCCTTGTACAGCAGAGAATATCTGCAACAATTTAATTCTCTGTATGAGGGGGGTATTGAGGTCGCCACAATAAGTCATTCTATTTAAAGAAAATTATTCACACAATACAACCCTGTTTTTGCCTAAAGCGGGCCTGTCACCCACATATAAAAAGTGGAATATGGGCATCTGGACCCCCCGTGTGAGACTGAGATGTAGAATCCAGAACTTTATTCTATACTGGTATTTTTCCTTCGATTGGACATCCATATTTCCAGTCTGGTTGAAATTAACCCTCAATCCAATTTAAAGGAAAATGACAACTGAAATAGCAGCTTTTGATTGAATGTGTATTTAGTAAAGCAAGTCTCTGATTATCACACACGTGCATGGCCATTTTTACTAAGAAAAAGGATGCATGGAACCCTTATCTGAAGGAAAACAAAACCACGGTTAATGAAAAAGTGCAGAGTGCCTGGTCAGACCTGAATCTGCTCTTGGCCTTTTGTAATTTAAAAAACAAACAATTTCTTAGTTTTCTGGATAATAAAGTGGTGCACAATGATTCCAGGTGTTTCTTCTCTTGAACATTTAGTAGCTTTGGTCAACCCAGAAATGCATGGTAATACCCCATTAGCCTAAAACCCTACATTTCACAGATAAATGCCTGCAATGTTAAAGTTTTACTTTCATGTTGCAAGTGTATAAGAAGGTTGTTGGTACGTACAACTCTGTCTTGTCTACTGTGTACTATTGAGTTGCTAGTTAAGTTTTTGTTTGTGATTTCTTCTCTTTTTTTTTTATCCTAAAAGACACACTTCTCTGATATTACCAGTTGGATGGCATGGATACAATGTCCATGGTTGTTTTTTTTTTTGAATGCATTATAACATTTCATTTCAATACAGGTATGGGATCTGTTATCCAGAAACCCATTATCCAGAAAGCTCCAAATTACCTAAAGGCTGTCTCCCATAAACTCCATTACAATCAAAAAATCCAAATGGTTAAAAATAATTTTCTTTTTCTCTGCAAAAATGCAATAGTACATTGAACTTGATCCAAAGATGTAATTGATCCTTACCCATCCTATTGGGTTTATTTAATGTTTGCATTATTTTATAGTACAGTTAAGCTATGAAGATCCAAATTATGGAAAAATTCATTATTGGGAAACCCCCAGGTCCTGAGCATTTTGGATAACAGGTTCCATACCTGTATAATTAAATCTTGAAGTAATTCTAAAATAAGTATTATTATTTATTATTCTTAATAATATAATAATTATATAAAACTAAGTTATGTAGACTTCAGAAGGTCCACTCATTTGGCCGTCAACACGCAGTTTTGGGCTTGATTAAAGCACCCACATGCTAGGCCAAATCTGAGTAATCCTGATACACGTATGGCCCCATAAATTTGCCAATGTGCTTCCAACTAAATCTGCAAGTAAGGACCATGTTCCTTTTCAATGAGGGGCTTGGTTGTGAAACCATTGCAGTATAGCACTGTGCTTTGTGACTGGCTGCCTGTTATTAGTCTTAAATTGATTTGTGGGAAATTCAGTAATGTATGTAGCATCTCCATTTAAGGGGTAGGGGTCAGGAGGTCCTCAATGACCACCCCCACTACTATTTCATCAAGCAACATTTCAGTGTAATCCCTATTAATTTGGCTGGCATTGACAAAGTAGTTTATATTGCCTGTTAGATACGAGTGGCTGCTAACTTTTCTCCTTTTTTTCCCCCCCACACAATGCCTCTTGGGCTCACATGACTATCACAGGATTTTGAAACTTTATCACAGTTTTTTCACCGTTCTAAATGTCAACTGCAAGAAGATTATACTGAGGATTAAATACCATGGTACATAGTCGATATATGCCTGAGTTCAACATAAGTTTAACAAATACAGTTTGTATTGCAAAAGCTTAATATCTAATGTTTTGTCATTTTCTGTCCTAATTGCCTGAAAAATGAAAGTGAAAATATCACTTTTGGTATTTCAGAGAGGAGCAATTATGGGTAGGAGAAGTAAAGTTTAAAGGAGCAGTAACACCAACAAATAGAAAGTGTTTTAGAGTATTGAAAATATAATGTACAGTTGCCCTGCACTGGTAAAACTGGTGTGTTTGCTTCAGAAACTCTACTATAGTTTATATAAACAAGTTGATGCATAGCCATGCTGTGTTGGGGCACTTACTCATCGGCTAATGGACACACCCCTGCACATCTTTTTTAGGTGTTGTGACCAATCAAAGAACACTTACAACAACCAATCAGGGACCACCATTGATTGGTTGTTGTAAGCTTTGACAACAAGGTGGCACAAGTTGTGAAAGGCAAGGCACATTTAAAAGTACAAGGATTCATCAAGTCTTGTTTCAGTTCCTGAAAAACTGGCCCTGGCAGGTGGTTGAAAAGACATTATATTGCCTAATTACAGCCTTTTGCAAGCAATGTATGTTATGCACTGATTCTCAACAGTATGCATGCCTTATAAATTAAGTTTTCTTATATTAGGTGTTGTCAGTGGTTTAACAAAAAGGCAGCAAGATCACATTCAAATCCATTAGAGGACATTATTATAGAAGAGGTAATCTGAGCGGGCCCTTGTGACTTGACTTGCCCTAGTGCTGCTGCTTTATCAATATAGCAGCATTCCTTTGTCCTTCAGCCCTGAGAAGCAACATTTGAATGGATCTGCAGTAGAGCAAAAATACAGATGCTGATTGCTGAGCTTGCTCCGTGCTGTAGCAGGTTGAATTCTGCCATAAGATAACCAAACACCCTGATGGATTTTTTACCCATGATGAAAATAAATCTGGAAGATAATTCTAAATTAAGGGATTCTACAAAATAAATGACTGACCTCATCTGCTACTGATTTTCTACAACAATGGCAAACCCACAAGCCACGGGCGATTTTACCTGCAATACCTTCTGTTCCGACGCTGTGAGACTAATTGCAGGCGTCACGTCGGATGCACTGAATCTAATGTAAGTAATGCAAATGTCGCACGTAGAAGCTGATTGCTTCCGACACAACTGCCCAATGCGAACGCTGCATGTTGCGTCTTCATCCTACAGTCGTGTCAGATGTAATCCGCTTCTGCGTGCAACATTTGTATTACTTACATTAGATTCAGCACATCCGACGTGACGCCTGCGATTAATCTCATTGTGTCGGAGCGGAAGGTATAACAGGTAAAATCGCCCGCGGAGTTTTACCCTAAAGATCCACCTTCGTTCAAATGTACCGTTTATTGGACTGCTTGGCTGTATTTTCTTACAAAGTGTCACAAGTAGTCAGATTAAAGACAAAAGTTGGGAACACGGCACCTTTCACTATAATTCCCCTTCCCCATATTTGCATCTGCTGCACAATTGACTTGGAGAACATCTATTCAGTGTAGCATGAGGCTGCTCTGTAAGTTTTTAGTTATGGCTCCTTATTTGGCTGTCAGTTCTATTAAACTAAAGGTTCTGGATCGATAATTGACTACAAAGACTCACTCTGCCTATAATTCCTTATTCTATTCTCAAATTTGGTTTCAAGGCATTACTATGTGTGTAGCTTGAAGCATGTAAATATTTTTCTGGTTTTAGAAGGCTTGTCCCCGCATCTCTTGCATTCAGAAGTGCTTTTAGGGTTCTTTTAATTCATGTTACCCTTCCCTTGATTTTTTTTTTCTTGGTTTAAATTTCTGTCAGATATTTATTCTTTCTTAGACACATACCCATACTCCTAGACAGTCACACTCTTCTACATTTAAATCACTATTGCAATATCCTGCTCATCCACTTTTTATACCCACAAATACTGATCTTAGTGAATCTTTATGCATTCTTTAAAAAATCATAACTTTAAACTTGTATTTACGATTCTCTTGGTGAACCTTCTGAAACAAATCAATAATGGGGCCGTTGATAGTCATTGTTTACCTATATTCCAGGAATTGGTAGTATAATCTGATTTGGGCATTAGGTGATGAATTTAGAAGTCATGAGTAACTTTACTTGGACTGGTGACTGGTTTTTCCATTGCATTCTTCAATTCTACAAATTTGTGGCTAAGCCACAAGGCTTGGTGATTGCTATTGTATATTAATTCGCAGTGCATTATCTATAAATATTCATGCCTGTGATTTCTGTTGAGCCATAGCTTGTAAAAGCAAAAGGTCCAATACGTCAAAAGTAAAGTCGGGTTCCTTCGGTAAAATCTGAAAAAAATGGTGAAAAGGTGTTTTTTTTCTTTTAACTTATGCATGAATTTGAGAAGGTGACAAAGTTGTGTCTTTTTTCAGTTTATCCTAGTGTTCTAGTGTTCTTTAGTACGTATTACCAAGATCACTGACAATCTATAATAAATATGAATTCACAGATCGGGAAACAGACATATCGGAACCCTGAACTGAGCTGGCTGTATAAATCAATCCTTCTAATGTTGGAGCAGGCATTTATAGCATGAAGCTCATCACTATATTGAGCAGACATTGATAGGTGCAATCCAGAAGCACTATATTTAACCAGGGCTATAAATCAGTAGCAGTTACTGAAGATATTTTTTCCTACACCGGCAGCAGAATTTATTGGTCTTTTATCATGTATTGCACTTACAATGGTTATTGGGGAGCTTCTATAGCCATTGTTAAGCAAGGTTCAGAAAGATGGCTGACAGGGTCAGCAGACTTACAATATTTAGTTTGATAACACACATTTTCTCATCTTTACCCTATCATCTCTCATTGACTTAAAGCGGTGGTTCACCTTTAAGTTAACTTTTAGGGGCACATTTACCTAGGGTCGAATATAGAGGGTTAATTAACCCTCGATATTCGGCCGTTGAAGTAAAATCCTTCGACATCGAAGTCTAAGGATTTTGCGCTATTCCTACGATCGAAGGAATAATCGTTCGATCTAACGATTAAATCCTTCGAATCGAACGATTCGAAGGATTTTAATCCATTGATCAAAGGATATTCCTTTGATCAGGAAATTGTTAGGAAGCCTATGGGGACCTTCCCCATAGGCTAACATTGGCCTCGGTAGGTTTTAGGTGGCGAACTAGGGGGTCGAAGAATTTTTAAAGAGACAGTACTTTGACTATCGAATGGTCGAATAGTTGAACGATTTTTAGTTTGAATCATTTGATTCGAAGGTAGTAGTCAAAGGTCGAAGTAGCCATATTCGACCATTCGAAATTCGAACTTTTTTTCCTCTATTCCTTCACTCGAACTAAGTAAATGGGCCCCTTAGTATGTTATAGAATGAATAATTCTAAGAAACTTTCCAGGCTACACATTTATTGTTAGTGCTACTTTTTATTGCTCATCTTTCTAATAATAAAAAATTAAAACCAATTTCAAATTATCTCAGCATATTGGTCTCTACATCATACTAAAAGTTAACTGAAAGGTGAAAAACCCCTTTAAGTGGGAACCGTCTAGCAGTGCTTGAGGTCTGACACTTCTGTCTTACTGGGTACTTTTAGCCCAGTTATTAAAGAACAACAATCCATAGGCCAGAGGTATATATGTGCAAGTTTATGCTGTTTTTTAATTTTTTTTGCTTTCTTAAAGGGAAATTCCACACAAACATAACTTAAGCTTTTTGAAAAGTAAACATAATTTCAAGCAACTTTGCAATATACATCTATTAAAAAATATGCAGACTTTTCATGATTTGTAGGCTTAGGGAATAGTTCCCTAAGCCTAGGCCCCAGCTCTCCTGCGGACTACTTTGCTGAGCTGGCTGACTACTGTTCTTTTGTATCAGCAACAAACTAGCAGAAACGTTACATCAAGTTACACCTGCCTTCGTGTTTGGTATCCTTTTCTACCTTTGTATCAGCAGCCATCTGTCCTCAGCCTGCATCCTCCAAACCCCACAATTCCCTGCACATGTGACTTTAATAAGGAAATGAACATCACAGTGCAATGCATTGCGGGTTATGTAGTTCCTGCATGCTGTCTGTCAGCTGTGGAGTAGTTGTCACAATCTGTAACATCAGTGTTTAGTCCCTCCTTCCCTGATGCAGAAAGAGAAGAACTGTTAACCAGCTGGATTTTAGATTAGAAAATGGCATTTATTTATACTTTTTGAATAGACGGGTAACTGTGATGGGTATAATACTGGTTTCTGTGTTATGTCGGCCTCTTTATCAAATTTTGACTTAGAAGCTGGAGATCCCCTTTAATTAAATGCACACAAAATGAAGCCCTATTGAAAATAATGGAATACGCACTATAGCAATTCCCACAGGGTTCTTGCGAGCCAACATCTGCCACAAGACGCCATTATTTGCGTTTTCTAGCAGAAACACCAATAAGTCAAGGAAACGGCAGTAAGTCAAGGAAATGCCATATAATTGCACTCTGGGGACTGCCAGGAGGGCTTTTCGTTGTGCAGCCCTGGTGTGCCCCAATGCCCCAGTCCAACCCTGGCTGCCATGCATTCCTGTTAATAGTTAATGCACCTACTGCTAAATCCACTAGCTCGTTCTGCGGTAAGTAAGTGTCATATGAGGAATCCTGCATGCCTGAAATTTCCATGGACATAATTGCTTAAAAATACATCAAACCCCCCCCCCCCCCAATCAGCTGAAAAAGAGGATAATTGCCTCACAACATTGAAGATATTGCACTGGGCTGGATTTTCTGCTCACATAGGCATATGTTCTGAAATAGTTGCATCCAACTCTTTCCCAAAGCAGGAGTTCTCTCATGCTATATGCTGATAGTTGCTAAGCAAGAGGGCATAAACCCCAAGGGGGGTCAAAAAATGCCATGTTACATCAAGGGGGATTTGAGGTACAGTGTGACAATTTTATCATTAGAATCTATTTAAAGCAAATAATTATTTTTTTTAAAAAGATTTTATTTTTCTCTGTACTGGTATGGGATCTGTTATCCAGTACCTGTTATCCAGACAGCTCCAAATTATGGAAAGGCCACCTCCCATAAACTCAATTAATCCTGTTTTTCTTTTTAATAATAAAACTGTACCTCGTACTTGACCCAAACTAGGATATAATCATTCCTTATTGGAAGCCCTGAGCATATTGAGTAACAGGTGTAATAATAAAACAGTACTTGTAAGCAGCATAAATCCATATTTGTGGCAAAACAATCCCATTGGTTTTATTTAATGTTTAAATATATTTTAGTAAAAAGATATCTAGAAAGCCCTGGGTTCCCAGAAAATAGAACCTATACCTGTATACAAAAATTCAATAACATTGTGTGGTTGATCCACATCACATTATGTTGCAGGTTTTACTTGTATGTATGTAGTTGAAATTGATCAACCTCCACTGTTTTACTGATACGGTCATTCTATTTTGTGAATAAGCTTTCCCCCCACAGTGATGAATCCTGTTTTAAACTTTAATTAATCTTTAATTATTATTTAATATAACTGGAAATGCTAATAAAACACAATTGTATTTTAAGTTCACTTCTTTTTTTATTTTATTTTTTTTGGACCTTTGCAGATCTCAGCAATGAGCGTAACCCATCTGACGATGCACAAACAAGCACAATTTTCCTTTGCAAATCCCAGACTGATGGTGAGTTTCTATATGTTTTTCAAGATGGCGTTGTTGCCCAGGTGTTCCCTATTGAAATGTTACTCAAGTTTCTCTGTGCATCTCCTGCATATTTACAACTTTCCCACACACCAGTCTGAAAATAGAATAGAAAAGATACTCATATTAGGTTAATATTCTGCATTTAATAAAGGAGATGTCCACCCAATAATAAACAATAACTTTCCACTATATGTTAATATAAGTTTTTGTAAATTCAAGGCTTGTTCACCCTTAGACGACTGCATTACATATACAAAAATGATATTCATACCAATTTGTAATGTATATCTGTTAATAATGCCCAATAACTTGTCCATGTGTTACCTTTGAAGTTAGCCATTGACTCTTTGCTAGGTCCTTCTACATGCAGATCTAGAACTCCAACCCCCACTTTGATAGGATGGCTGTTGAAGCATCCATTTGGAGTAGCTAGCTAGCTGAAGAGGTAATTTCCACAATGCTGAGGGCATGCAAACCCATGTCATCCAGATCCTATCATAGAGTTTTGCATTCCTATCTTATCTGATGCAAGGAGTCAGATTTGTTGTTCCTTAAAAGCAGCATTCTGCATACTTGCAGTATAGTCTTCAATTAGGCCTAAAGCTCGGCTCCTTAAAAGTTCAAGTATCTGTGGCACACATGATTCCCAAATCAAAAGGAAATTCACTGGCACACAGGTAATACTAGCAGGGTAAACCCTTGCTATTTTATTCAGTGGTTTGCAGCAAGCACACATGGTGACAGGGTGGGATCTCAATCTGTTTCTCAAGGCTCTGTTGGAGCCACTATTCGAACCACTCAATATCTTAACTCATGGCTCACATGGAAGGTGTTTTTTTCTAGTGGCAATTTTATTGACCAGAAGGGTGAGTGCACTGTATTTTAAACCCTTGTTTCTGATTTTCCTCAAGGATAAGGCAGTACTATGCATGGTTTCATCCTTTCTATCCAAGGTAGTGCCTTCCTTCCATGTAAATCAGAAGACTGTAGTACTATCTCTGTGTCCGGATCCTAAGAACGACAAGGAAAGACTGCTTCACAGTCTGGGTGTAGTCCGAGCACGCTGTTGCTATCTAGAACGATCAAAATCCTTCTCTTGCTGTCAATCTTTGTTTGTTCTGTCATCTGGTCCTCGTCAAGGCCAGGCAGCCTCCAAGACTTCCATCATGAGAGCCTCTTCACTCTGCCTCATTGGATCAGATCTGCAGAGTGGCTACCTGGTTGTCTGTCAAAATTGATACATTCTCCTCAGCCAAGGCTTTCCTAGGGTGGAAGATGTTTTGCAATAAAAGTATTTGCAGATGCTTTTACACTACCCATCTGATCCCCTATGTTCCTCTCTGAGGGGGCTGCCATATTTGAGCTTCAATAGTCGGTTAGCATTAGAATCTCTAACTGACAGGCTGAGGAGGGACAGTCCAGTTGGCAAAACAGTCAGGTTTAGTAACTTCAACTAACAATTACTTACAAAAGCAGGCCTATCGGTGAAAAATGATCAACATCAGCTATAGGTAAATTTTAATTTAGATTTAATATTTTGAAGAATAATTTTTTAGTGTCAGTATCACTTTAAGCCGGACCTGGCATGCCTCCTTAATTATTAAAGTCTCCTGCTTTCTGGACATAAACATAAGGTTCCCCCCAGGAAATAACTCTAAAATAAAATATCACAGTGTTTAAAATGCTGAAATGTAATGCAAATGAAGGGCAAACCTTATATGGAACCAAGAAGGTTAAATCATTCGTCAGTTGAGTTTAAACGTATGCTAGACATGGAATTTTTTTTTTTTGTTGCTCTGCGAAGTTAGTCTTGCCCTGTTTTATCAAGGACTGGACTATCCCATATGTTATCGCTGTTTAAAGATAACCGCAATGCGGTAACATTTCTATTGCTAAATATGACCTTTTCTAAATTTGACATTGGATAGAACAGTATTTCTCTGGTATATTTTCTGTACTGCCATTGCAGAAGCCCATACATTGAACAGCCTATTTTGTTAGGAATTCATAATGAATATCTGCTTCTTGATAGACACACAGTTCCTTCATCTATAATTTTTACAGACAAAGCAAAACAATGCTCTTTGCTGTTATCATTGCTGTAGTTGTTCTGCAATTGTTTGGCACATATGGGAAAGATGAGATTCAAGTTTTTTTTACGGTCTGTGCAGCACTCTTTGTGTGGTTTCATGTTGTATAGAAATGTTATCTATTAGTGCAGATTTATGGCTAGATAGTTGACTGAAGTAATTCCCTCTCAAACCTTGTATATTTGTGTTTTCATGCCAAAAACTGCTCTATGTGACTTTGCACCCAGGCTGATGCACAGCCATGGGAGCCAGTGGAGACCAAAAACTCTAGCCTAAATGACTACAGTCATTTATCTAGCCTTTTGGGTAAGGACACTCGGGCAGATTCGGGGAGATTAGTCGCCCCGGAGACAAATCGCCTTTTCTTCGACCATCTCCCTGACCATCTCCCTGACTGCCTTCCCCTACCGTCCCGCTGGCTATAATGAAAAATCACCATCGGGGTGGCACTTTGTGTAATTAATAATTCTGCGTGTGCAGAAATGCTTAAAAAAGTTTTAATAAATAAATTATAAAACACACTCACAAACGAGTTCTTGATAAATCGCATAAAAAGTTTCAGTGTAAGACCCCAATGTCGCTATGGCTCCTCGGCATCCCTCGGAGCTCAATCCTTGCCAAAGGGTGCTTCTGCAACTCACAAGTGTGGTCTTGCTAACGCATTTTGCCTGAAAGACTTCTTCCTTGAGCAATTCAGGTAAAACGCGTTGGCGAGACCACACTTGTGAGTTGCAGAAGCAACCTTTGGCAAGACGGATTGAGCTCTGAGGGACGCCGAGGAGCCATAACGACATTGGGGACTTACACTGAAACTTTTTATGCGATTTATCAAGAACTCGTTTGTGAGTGTGTCTTATTTATTTCTTAAAAAGTTTTTAAGCGTTTCTGCACTCTGTTTTTCTCTTCACAAAAGTAACGAAGGAGGAGTTCAAGTACGGAAAGGAGCTCGCATTTATTTATGCCTATTTCAACTCACGTCTTGTGAGTATTCTATACCACTAGACATTAGGAATTCAGCAGTTTGATGCTATTTTCCCTTTTACCCATTCACGAGTTACGTGTCTAAAGAAGTTTTACATTTGGGGACTTTTGACAATTGAAGTATGTGTTAAATGTAACCACACTATAAATAGGCAACACGTATAGATAGGTTAATTGAGAGTTGTGGAGTATTTTTTGACAAGGTGTTAAATAATTAAGGCACTTAACTCAAAAAGCGTGAGATACTGTAACACTGAGATACTACACTATATAATCTTTTCTGTTTTCCCCGTCCTCGTGAAACTTTGTTTCTGGAGGAACACAGCAATCTGGTTTTAAAGAAAAGAATTTTGATCAGGCAGAGGAGAGCCTAAGATTTGCTGGACTTTGGGAATACCTAATCTTCCTGGGACTCAAATTTATATATTTGGATGTTAATCTAAATACAGAATTTGTTTTTGTCATTATATGTTTATTTATTTGATTTACCATGTTCAGTGGAACTTTGTGTGAAACTGCTTATTTGCATTTCAGTGACCATATTTCTATTTTTTCCTTTTACAGTGAGAGAAAAGAGGAAGAGTAATCACATAAATCATGTAAGTAAACCTAATCCAATCCCTTATCAGTCGTAATGACTACCAGGTGATATAAAATCTGTCACTCTTTTATTACCTCGATTTCAATAATTATGTCGGAGTCCATGAGAAGCAGGACTGTATTCTAGTTTTACAATATATTGTAAATTTTTCATTTTTTACCCTCCAAAATAAACAACCAACATACGCTACTACTCGCAATGCTTCTATTTCAATGTTATCAGTACTCTTCTGGTATATAACATATATGAAAATGAAAAAAAGTGACAGTTTGTAAAGCATCATAAGGGATCTAAGAGGTTGAAGCTATTAGCATGTTAATAAAGGGATTCTAACAATAAAAAATGCAAAACTGTCAGTGTCTATAAAAATAACTAGCTGCACCATCCCAACCCTTTGACCAAGCTTCAGATTTAATGGGCTTTCAAAACCTGACAATGGCAATAGTAAAGCTACTGTTCATAAGAATTATTTGACAAACAGTGAGAAGTGCCATTATATTTTATCTATAAGGTAGATAACAATTGGAAGCTGCCAGTATTTGAAACTGGTCAGTTTTTTGGAAATGGTTGAAGATTTTATATCATTCCTGCCCTAGTGCATTAGTTCATGGTAATTCTATGAATCAGAACAAATGTTGGCAATAATTGAGGGTATCATTGAAAGCAGTGGGAATTCTCTTTTTAGATTATTTATTAAGTGAAATTTAAACACTTTATTATCAAACTTTGCCAAGTAAAAGTCGTCGAGGTGCTATAGAAGTCAATGGGAGCTGCGCTGATAATATTAGACCGCTTTTAATTAAATTGGACTTTTAGAGGCTTTCAGATTTAACTATGTAACTAACTATGTAATAGTCAGGAAAATGCAAATTTTTGGCACATCATTTAGTGCGTTTTATTTCATTCACATTATTTTAATTCAGATCTTTTAATAAATTCAGTGACTCCTGGTTTTAGAGTTTGGGAGTTTATTTGTGGTTTCAAAAACCTCTAAACCCACCTTCAATAAATAAGCCTCCAAATGTTCAGCTAAATTGAATCTAAACCATGAAGAGTCTGAATTGAAACTTGCAAAAAGTGCGTAGATTTCTGGATTTGGTGCATTCCTTATACATAAATAAATCAAATACATTAAAAAAAAATACTTCACTCACAAAGCTTTCTACTTGAGACAAGTGCCAGTGACATGAAATGGTCTTAACTAGGAACAAACCTATTTTTGTACAAGTGACCCAGCTCCTAATTACCCACAGTGCAAGAAAATGGCGCTAAACAAAGACTAGTTGTCATGGTAAATTTTGCTAAAAATTTTAAAACACCCTTTCCACCTTTTTCAGTTGTTTACAAATAATTGCAAAAATAAAGACTTTTTCCAATTCCTTACTGTTTGTGACTATTTTTCTAATCTTGAAGTTAAAGTTTAATTTTTCACCTTCTTATGTACTGTAATATCAATTGTTTTAAATGTACTTTGGCGCCACCAGGTGTCTCCGTATCATTATTACATTGAATGGGGTTGTTCACCGTAAAAAAAAAATTTTTCAGTTCAGTTGTTTTCAGATTTTATTATTTTAAATTTAAGTTTGTTTTTGTCTCTTGCGTTTCAGTCTGGCAGTTGAATAATCCAGGTGCAGATTCTGAACTGATACAATTTGCAATAGTTTACACACATCTCAGCAGCATCTGTGGAGTATTAGCAACTATTGTATCAATTCGAACAGCTGCCATTAATGAAACTCAGGGATTCTGCTCAGCAGGGCCAAAGATAAGAAATGTATTAATTAGAACAATTTATAGCATTGGTGACCCCCCCCCTCACAAAGCTGGTTCAGAACTACATAAAAAGTTAAAAAAAATTAAACTTTAAACAAGATTAGAAAAATGGTCACAAAAAATAAGTAAATGGAAAAAGTCTTTATTTTTTTTGAAACTATCTGAAAAAAGCTGAACTGGAAAAGGTGTTTGACGTTGAACAAACCCTTTCAAGAATAAGGGCATTGATTTTCTTACATGGACACATAAGAAAATCAAATGGCATTGACTTTTTTGCACACCTGTGCTGCAAATTGTATAGGTTAAATAATTGTGGCGTTTTCCTTACAAAATTTGAGATGAACATATATTAATCAGTATTCTGGGTGATCCAGGGTCAAACATATATTAAAGTACTATCCTGGCTTATCCGTGCTCAAACCATCTAGAAAAAAAACTGAATATGGGTCATGTTTAATGAATTCCCAATTTTTTTCAAAGTATCTTTCTCTCTCTCTTCTTCAATAGATATCTCCTGGGCAGCTTACCAAGAAGTACAGTTCCTGCTCCACAATATTTTTAGATGACAGCACAGTCAGTCAGCCTAATCTCAGAAGCACAATTAAATGGTAAGTAACTGAAAACTTGCAGGTGGCGAATCAAAATTGTACAGAAGGTCCTTCCATTTTTAAATTTAAAAAAAACTTTATATATATCTATATCTATCTATATAATCTATCTATATTATCTATCTATATTATCTATCTATCGAATCTATCTATCTATCGAATCTATCTATCTATCGAATCTATCTATCTATCGAATCTATCTATCTATCGAATCTATCTATCTATCGAATCTATCTATCTATCTATCGAATCTATCTATCTATCTATCGAATCTATCTATCTATCTATCGAATCTATCTATAGAATCTATCTATCTTATCTATCTATATATATATATAGGGTAAGTATTAAACCTGGGTGCCAGTCCCAAATAAAGACGAATATTCCACAATATAGACTAAGAGGTCTATCACTTGAATAGAAAGGTTTGTGTTGGTATTTGCAGACATGGTGCTTTCCAAATCTGCAGTATTTTCGCACATATAATAGACAATATATCTCTGTAAGTTGGACCACCCCAAAACTACTATTTTATAATATAATCCTATATCTTTAAGCAAGTGTCAGGCACAGGAAATTTCCTTAAACAGAGAGAGAGACAAAATGTTCAAAAGCTGCATGACACTTAATACAAACAAGGAGCAAAATATGTCTGTATGCAGAAATATTGAAAGAATATGTATATTGGAAAGTTGCTTAGCATTACCTTTCTTTCCATTATCCTAAAGATTTTTCAACTAGAATTTGCAATTACAAATAGTTTGCCTGTCTTATGCTATTCTTTTCATACATTACAGAAATAATGTAGCAGCAATTGGCTCTTTAGCCTAAACTCAGATTTCCAGAATTTCTTTCATGCTTCTGTTATTTTCCTTTTACTCAAGTATGATATTCACCACGCATTGTATGTACTAGGATCTTGGCAGAATCTCATCTGTTTTTAATGCAGTGTTCTTTGAGGGCATAAAGATCACGGCCATTCAAAATTGGCTTCCTGCCTTGTCCCTTGTGTACAGAGATTTTTCCTGATTCTCTGAATATTTCAGAGGCACATTTATTAAAGGTCGAATTTGAATTCATGTGAGTTTACAAATGGCAACAATCTGGATAACGGCGACGTTTCAGGCCCTGTTTGGCCTTTTTCCAAGCTTGAAAAAAGGCCAAACAGGGCCTGAAACATTGCTGTTACGCATGTCGTTGCCATGTGTATCGAATAAAGCCTTTTTTATTTTTAACATATACCGGTACTCTGCTTCAAGTATCTTACAGTATGTGAATGGATGGTGGCCATTAACTGCACCTGCACTGGGAACATTTTTCTCAAATATAGAGTTAAACGGAGCTGATTCTACCAAGTTTGTCAGATATTCATTGACGGTTAAATACAATATATCTTCTAGCGGGGCTTCCTTTCCTACATGATTCCAGTACAAACAAAATCTAACAAAATAACTGCCTTTTGCACAAATCCTGCATGTAGAGAGTCATGATGTCTGGTGATTTTAATAAAGTGAGCTCCAATACATCTTCTAGGCAAATGAGCCCCCTATAATATATATCGGATCTAACTGTCAATGATTATCTGACAACTCCTGCAAGAAGAGAGAAAGAAGAGGAACAGATGCTGAAAGAGGGATAGTGAAGATGAACTTGATTTTTTCAGAAGCGGTGCCAGATTTTTAGTTTTATAGTTTTTATTTAAAAGGTTTCTTATTTCAGTATGCTGAAGATTATATTACATTTTTATTTTCACGATTGTTCCCCTTTAAGGTCAAACTTAACAAGAGTATCTAGGGTAGAAAATAGCCGTTCAACTTTACCGTGGAAGTGGGGCTTCTGTGGATATTTATGATCGCAAACCTCGGACTAACTAGCATTCCCCAGCTACAACTACAGGCCCCTCCAGGGTTGTTGGCATCACACTTTGGGAACCACTATTACTATACTAGACTGTGAACATTAAGTCGCAGGGCTCTTTAGTGTTCTTATATGTATAGATTTGTTGTTTTAAAATGAGGGCATATTCAGAAATACAATATATAGTAATGTGAAATATTTTGCCATGTTTTACACACTTCTATATGTCATAACATTATTTTTTCTTTGCAGTGTTACCCTAGCAATATACTACCATATTAAGAACAGGTATGACAACAATTGCTTTTATTAGATTACATTGTAGCTGCCTAATGAAATATAATGGACTTTCTCTTCCTTTTATTAATCCCCACCATACCCTCAACTTTATTTGGCAGGGTCATAACTATTTTTACCACTCCAATATGGAAGGAGATAGCATTATATCAGGCTCTGACATGAAATTAAAGGGCAAAGTGGAAATTCATATCTCTCTGATCTAAGCTTAATTGACACATGGGGACCATTGCATACCAGTGGCCACAATTATAAATACACTGCATGCATATAATATAATCCTCAGTATAGTTCATATTTTTAATGTATAACAATCAACTGATAACTTTAAACATGCACCTCAATAGATTGACCACTCCCTTATTATGTGCACAATTCATCTCCTACAAAAGGGTTCACATGGAGATGAGAAACTTCTGAATGGCCATCAAACCAGAATACAACGATACATTAATGAAAATTGCTCAAATAATGTTTTCCCATCTGCTTTGTGGGAGAAAAACATAATAAGTGGGATTAATAAAATCAAGATAGCAGCATAAAATTACCTACTTGACTAAATGAAAAACAATTGTAATTTTATTGATTTTGTTTTTTTGTCATATAGTTCTGTATTTACTTCCCAGTTACTTCCCATGGACTGTTACAGAATGTGTCCTTGAACCTTTAAGTCTTGAATATTTGTTGAAATATGCATTGAAACAAATTTGGCATTGAGTTAACTGATTCCTATATAATTTGCAGAGATTCTGATAGGTCCTTGGACATATTTGATGAAAAATTGCATCCGATAACAGTAAGTATTCATACAGGTCACGGAACTCCTGGGTGGCTTCTAATAATTTATTTATTATAATTCACAAGTTTCATTGAGGCATGTGACAGATATTACATCACTAAGCAGCATTTATAAGGATATAATTTACAGGATATTCATGGCTCTTGTGTAATAAAATATACACACACACACACACACACACACACACACACACGAACTGTAACTTTCTTAAAAAAAGACACTTTTAGTTACAAAGTTTGTACAAAGCATGCATAAGCTGATGCGCCCTGTCAAGGCAGTGTCCATGAGTCAGTCCTATCCTAAGTGAAAAAATAAAGTGTTATCTTTGGGGGGAGAAAGCCCAACCCGCTTTTCTCTTTATTTAGCATGATCTCTTTCAAAGGCACCATTAGGCGGGCGTTGGGAGAGCGAGCATTTAAGGAGAGAGCCACCTCCTCAAAATATAAAGTTTTTTTTTTTTTTTTAAACGAAACAGGGGGTTATATATTGAGAGTGCTAGTGCTAACTAGTTTAGTATGTAAATTAAACCTTGCCCACATGCACCCAATAAGGTGAGGTGATAACTTGTTTAATATATATATATATATATATATATATATATATATATATATATATATATATATATATATATATATCTATCATGCAGGCAGAGTGCACAAAATTAGTCAAATATATAACCTGGGTGCCAGTCCGAATATAAATAGATACCAAGGTGAGTTGACAGCACTCCAAGGAAGTTTTGAGGCAAAGGTTTCAGCAAACAAAATGTAGGTTTTATTGGTTCCAACGTTTCAGTTCCACACTGGAACTTTCATCAGGGAAATGATGAAAGTTCCAGTAAAACAAATAAATTCAAATAAGTTTCTAGTTCAGTGGTTTATTGGTGACCTTTTTAGTATAGTGGGTGTTTCAAAATCTATTTTTGTAAGTAGCTACTCAAACATGGGATTCTCTAAATATGTATGGCGAAAGTCCTAAAAAGACAAGATCATTACTAATCAGTGGCCAGTGAGATAGAGAATTCTAAAGATCACGGAGGATGAGCTCCTACAAAAATACCCTGGGCTGGGTTTATCCCTTACTGATTAGTGGTTACCGTTGTGTAGAAAAAATACAAATTTTATATTTCAGACCATCGGTTCAGTTTAGAATTTGACCATTAGGTGTCAGTCTGAAATAAATTACAGTCTGGATCTGCATCCCAATACAGCTATTTTTGTACTGATACACTTAGCAGGAGTTTTGGGAAGCGTATAAAGTGCAGAAGGGCTAAACCCCATCTAATGTATCTGCTGCCTTTTTATCTGCAGAAATCCACAGAGAATGGCATTGTTGCTAAAAAATAAAACAAAAACCCCAAAACAACGGTCAATGAGTTACTTTTAGCGGCTACAAAATAGACATGAAGCTAAATATTATCCTTAATAAAAACCTTTTGCAGACATATTCTACATTATTGTCATCAGTTCCTGACCCAGTGGAGCTTACAATCTCTAAGGTACCTTCACTACACCTGATTTTATTACAATCGACTTAGAAGGGTAATTCATCTTTTAAGTCACCTTTTAGTATTTCTGGAATGACCTGTTCTTATCAACATTTTTATTGGTCTAAAATGAAAGTAATTTAAACAAAAAAAAAATTAAATTGCCCAAATTGAACCCATATTTACTAATGCAAGATCAAAACAGGGGGGTTGTGGGAGCACTCTAAAGGCTTTAAAGTATATATATAAGTATAATAAATGCTATTGCATATGTACCCAAAACAGGGGTTATTTTGTTACAAAGTTATGATCATAAAATTGATAAGCCACCATACCACGTCAAGGTAAACCCCGAATGGCGGTCCCTAACTTGTTTTATATTTTATGTGCATTTTAGCATTACCTGTAATCAATGTCCGTTGAACGCTGTTTTTTCACTGAAGGCTAAATCCTCCCCAGCCAGCAATCAGGCTTTTAAAGGAGAGATATTCCCAAAACAAACGCCCAATTTTAAAAGCATAGGATCACCACTAGTTTAAAGGGGGGGTATGGGGTGCTACAACCACTGAAGCTATGCCACAGCTCCTGGCTAAATATACAATATCAAAACAGGGGGGTTGTGGGAGCACTCTAAAGGCTTTAAAGTATATATATATATAAGTATAATAAATGCTATTGCATATGTACCCAAAACGGGTTATCTTGTTACAAAGTTCCCTCTAATTTACTAATGCAAGGTCTACTTTTAGTGATGTCCCCATTATGATCTACATGCATAAAAGCATGGTTAGCATCCTGTTCCTTGGGAAATATTACTTAAATATTGATTTATGGGAAAATATATATTGCTATATTTAACAAAACTATTTCTTATACTACCTTAACATAATGAATATTTGACCGAAAGCATGAAACAGGAGGATGATATAGACAAGCTGTTTGTTGACAGTGTCTATTGATCACCAGCTAAGGGTCTACTGGTAGATCTCAATCTACTTTTTGGGCACCCCTGTTCGAATCCAAACACGGATGAGAAACATTTAGCCTGCATCATGAACTCATGTACATTTTAGATAAAAGTATGTCTGTTTATGTTAACTTCATTTCAGTTTCATTAACAAGGCTTGATGTTCTGCACATGCTGAGGAAAAGGCTGAGCAAATGCACTAGTTGACAGGGGATATAGGTAGTACTTGGAATTTCAAAATAGGAAAGGTGCTGTACCAGATTGTGATAGCTTTAACCACGCTGGTATCTTATTCCTGATTGTAAAAGCTTAATGAGCTGTAAGTGTTCTGTTTCTACTTCATGCTTTCAAAATATTTTCCATACTTCATAGACTGAAGCGCTATTATACAATTTGAGCTTTGGCTCAACTGCGTGATAGATATTGGAGTTGGGTATGGATCTGCGAGTAGGCTTTTTCCTGGGGTTTTTATAACGTTTTAAATGTCGGCTTTCTTTCTTACAGCGTGAAGAGGTGGCTCATGATTATTGTAAGCATGATCCAGATCATAAGCACATCTACCGATTTGTGAGGACTCTCTTCAGTGCTGCACAGCTAACGGCTGAGTGTGCGATTGTTACTTTAGTAAGTTTTGCTGGCCTTTGTTATTTACAGGGGCAAATTTATCAATGTGTAGTAAAAACCATGTTCAATTCATTCTGATGAGATTTTTAGATTTATCAGTGGGTGAAAATTGGAACCAGTAGATGAACACGGTTTTAAAAACCCCATAGGAATGGACAGAATGTGGGGGAGTTTTAACTTATTAAGCTAAACTCACATTTTGCTAAATCTGCCCATAGAGTATCTTTATGTAATTATTCCTTATGTCACAGTAAACCCACATGAACAGGTATTGCTTTCATATTTTTTTTATCCAGCTGTTTGGGTCACAGTTGCGTCAAAGAATGCCCTCTGAATCTTAATATGATTTGTCGATTATTTAGTTGCTGCAACTGGAAGTGCCACTTTTATTCCACTATGAGATCTGACAGCACCATTACAATGGGATTTACTGAAAAAAATCCTCATAAATCCTCAGTATGGGTGTTACAGTATCGATATATGTTAAATATAAGGTTATACTTTAACCCTCTTTTGAATTAACTTTTAGCATGTTATATAATAGTTTTAAGCAACTTTTCAATTGGCCATCAATATTTATAATTTTTATATATATATATATATATATATATATATATATATATATATATATATATATATATATATATAAATTTTTTAATTTATTTATTTTTTAATTTTTTGCCTTCCACTTCTGACTTTTTTCAGGGGGGGGGGGGGTCACTGACCCTACCAAAAAACAAATGCTCCATAGAGCTACACATTTATTGTTATTTCTACTTTTTTTGTTTATCTTTCTAAATAGGCCCACCTACTATTCATATTTCAGTCTCTTATTCAAATCAATGCATGCATGCAACCAGATTGCTGAACAAACTTGAGAGCTGGCGAATTAAAATGATGATAAACCAAAGACATACATACATTATAATAAAAGTGAACTCAAAGGTGAACACTCCCTTTAGGTTCTTTATTATTCCACTTTTCTAACATGCTATATGTTTCTAAATGTATTAATAAATAACATTTGTCATTATATAAAGAAATGAATGTTAAATATATATTTTTCCACAAATCTCACAAATCAATATATAACTGTAGCTAGAATATATAAGCCAAGACTGAGTGAAGTCTGGTGTCCCAAACACTCATAAGAGTATCTAGTTGTGAAAGGTCTTCAACATTTTCAGGATTATTCAATGAGTCCAGTTGCTTAACCACTGATCCCAGTTGGGAAAACCCCACAATATGTCTTAGTGTACAAGGCTTTTGGTTTTATACAAAATTTCAAAACCTCCACAAATAAAAAGGTTCATGTTGCAGCACATCTCCTACTTATGATTGGGTACTAGGAGTAAGCAGAAGAGGAACATGGCTAGGGCAAAATAGTAGGGGTCATGTACCTCTGCTGGGTTTGGCCCTTTTCTAAATGCCAGTTCACAGAGATTCTGTGCCAGTGCACATACTTTCCCCTCAACTGCTGTCTAGAGGTGATGCAAGAGGAATATATTTAGGCGTGCATGAAGGACCATGTTTATAACTGAGGAGGCTGCTCATTGTGAGTGACTGATTGCTGCCGGGAGGGATGAGGCATCGCATGTAGGCCCTCACACTGGCAGCTGTTAATGGCTAGACCCTGGGCCCCGTTGTATGACTGCTGGCTGTGGACTGACCATGGTTGGATTATTTGTGACCTCCCCACTGCAACTTGGACTCCAAATGTTAAAGAGCTAATAGACTGAATTGTGGCTGTGGGGAATTATCCGTGCATTTGTGTTGCCAGGAAAAACATATTTCACTCCTAAGCTTCTGGTGAGGTGGGCTTCTGATGGAGAAAGAACCTTCAAATGTGTTGCTGCCAGCCTGCATGTCTTTTATTAAAGGACCTGCAATTGTATCTGCTGATTTATAAACACTGGACACATTTGCACCAGCACAATAACCCATGACAACATATGTTTGATTTAATTGTTCTACCAGCAGTCTAAAGTTATTTACTGATTGGTTGCTATGGGTAACTGACCAGGTGCAAGTTTGCCCAATGTTTATAAATTTGTCTCCCTATGTGCAGTGCTACCTGTGTGAATCTAATAGAAACATAAGTAAAAACATCCATTTTGTTGTGTCCCTACAAATGATATGCCCACCATTGAGGATGAAGCTGCTTGCTAGTAGCACACATTAGAGAGAGAGAGAACACGCCACCAGTTATCACTCTGTCTTTTCATAAATTACAGTATCTTAGCAGATGTCACCATAAAAAGTTTTATGAGTAGCAGCTTCAGCTGACAGATGACGTTTGTCAGCTGAATTTGTGCAAACATTTGTGAAAATAAGGTAAGTGACTCTACTCCTTCCAACTACAACATAGAGACACAAGGTGAAAATGTATGAAATCACGTGTGTATGACCAGCATTTTGTCCCTATTGATAAAGGTCCTAAGAGGGTTGAAATGTTGGACAGCTTCAAGATACGATTTCAATTTTTTATTTTGATCTTGGTTTAATTCCAAGCAGGGAACTGTATACAAGTAGTTTGAATTTGTCTTTTTTTCCACATGTCTGCATGCTTTTCTGACACATAAGGGCAGAGACACACCAGGGGATTCGGGGAGATTTAGTGGCCTGGCGACAAATCGTCTCTTCCTTTGGCGACTAATTTCCCCGAACTGTTTTCTCGCCGGCTAGAATCTAAATCGCCAGCGGGATGACACTGGAAGTAGAGGCAGGAAGTAGATGATAATGACAACAATATGTTGAAAACAGATTCGCTGTGTAGCGCTGAGTTCAGCTCACATTTTGCAGGTGCTTAATTAAATCTAGCATCTCTGTCCCATAGGTTTACCTGGAAAGGCTTCTAACCTACGCAGAAATTGACATTTGTCCCAGTAACTGGAAACAAATTGTTTTGGGAGCCATTCTTCTTTCTTCTAAAGTTTGGGATGATCAAGCTGTGTGGAATGTTGATTACTGTCAGATCATGAAGGATATTACGGTTGAAGACATGTAAGTGTTTTTCTATGTTACCCATAGGAATATAATTTGTCTAATATCTCCAGCAGACCTAAAGATTTCTCCCTAGATTTGCTAATCCTTCGGCCAGCAAGTGTAACCCAGTTTAAAGGACAAATGAGTGGTTTCTCTAATGCAGGTTAACTTTTTAGTATGTTCTACAATGGCCAATTCTAAGCAACTTTCAATTGGTCCTCATTATTTCTTATTTGTAGTATTTGAATTATTTGCCTTCTTCTTATGGCTCTTTCCAGCTTTCAAATGAGAGTCACTGACCCCATCTAAAAACAAATGCTCTGTAAGGCTACACGTATTATTATTGCTACATTTCATTATTCATCTTTCTATACTGGCCTCTTCTATTCATTTTGGTTGCTAGGTTAATTTGAACCCTAGCAACCAAATTGCTTAAAATGCAAACCGGAGAGCTGCTGAAGAAAAAGCTAAATAACTTAAACACAAATAAAAAAATGAAAACCATTTGCAAACTGTCTCAGAATTTCACTCTCTGCATCATGTGAACATTTACAATAATGGATTCATAAAGCTGAATAATGCTAAATAACCCTCTCTGTAGCTTCCTTTATGAATTTTGTGCAAATTTTGCATATATGAGATATTAATTAAATTGTTTGCCAATTGTTGCTTGTTTTAAAACACAGCAGGTGTTACAAAATGAGCTTTTGTATTCTCAAAGAAGGATGGCACGGTAATTCTCACTAAATAAGCAACATTGGGTAATTTATATAATTAAAATATTTTATATATGAAAGCGTACTTGAAATATTACTTGCTCGTTTAATTGAGCAGGCAATCTGAAAAACATGCAGGATCATAGGAAATCTTCTAGATGACCTTCCTACATTTAATTACCATCGACGTTTAATTTTGTACAACTATTTCCACACTTGTAATTCATCAGCCTCTCACTGAAAATGGGTACAATTTTGCTCTAACAAAATGAATAAAAGTTAACATTGTGCAATTACGGTATTTTTTCCTTCTGCAATTAAAACCTATTAGAAGAGCAAGCACAAAAGCAGTAGCAGAGTGCATTCATTAGTGTTCTGGTCAGCTGATTTACATTTCTATAGACTTGCACCTCATCTTGGAACTGCCTGTTCATTTTAGCAGAATGTTGTTGCTCATTGCTGCATATGTCTATATAATAATTAGCATTGCAACTTTTTTTTTTTTTTTTTTCAAATACAGGTGCACATTCCCTTGAGAAATTCTACTCTATGCATTTATAGTCTATGATGATCGCGTGTCCACAAGTAATTTTAATCAGATTTATTTCATATTTCTAAACACTTTTCACAGCAGAACAATGCTGTCTTTTAAAGCACTTCAACAGAGATGAGCATAATTTATGTTTTAGGGCACAAAAAAATGTTCCTTACAGTAAGCCGACTCCCAGAAACCCATATATCTATGTTTTGGGGGGAAATGCACACTCAAGCTAATTCAAAATGTTCACTTTGCAGATTATTGTCCCCAAGAGTTCTTGGGTGCAAAGATAAAATGTTATAAACTGAAATTAAAATAATCAAAATAAAAAAATAATTTAATTAATGGTGTGAGGAGCACTCTTGTTGTTCACCCTAGGCAATAAAGCTTTTTTAGTGCAAGAAACGCGTTATGCTTAAGGGCTCTTACAGACGAGCGTTTTTAGCTGCGCTCCCCTGAGTTCCGTTTCATGTGTTCAGCCGCAAGGGAGTGCAGGAGTAGACGCACTGAATTATTTTCAGTGCGTATGAAAATAATGTATGTAAGCGCCGAACGCAGGAAAAATGCAACATGCATCCCAACCTGTGTTCGGCGCTTACATGCGTCTGTGTGAGTAAAGCCCCATTGCGGCTGAACGCATGAAACCGGAGCGCAGCTAAAAACGCTCGTCTGTAAGAGCCCTAAAAAACAAAAGCATTCATACGCTTGTCAAGTTGTGTGCATTCTGTTGTGAGCAAAAGCTCCCCACCCCCCAAATAAATGTGTTACAGGTATGGGAATCCATTATCTGAAAACTGGTTATCCAGAAAGCTCAGAATTAGGGAAACGTTGTCTCCCATAGACTCCATTATAATCAAATAATCCAAATTTTAAAAAATTATTTCCTTTTTCTCTGTAATAATAAAATTGTAGGTTGTATTTGATCCAGCCTATTGGGTTTATTAAATGTTTACATGATTTTCTAGTAGACTTAAGGCATGAAGATCCAAATTACGGAAAGATCCGTTATCCAGAAAACCCCAGTTCCCAAATATTCTGGATAACCGGTCCCATACCTGTATAAAGATTAGTGTGAGCTAGTGTGAATACTGTGTCACTTACTTGGGTGTGAAGGGAAGGATCACAGATAGAGGAAAGCCCCAATATGGCACATGATATTAGGGGTTGTTGCATTCGGGGTTCAGGAAGCAGGGGCAACAGGAGACGTAGTTTAGGGGAGGAATGAAACAAAAGTGTATAAAGTGTATAGCTATAAAAGCTGGTGATCTGTCCCTGTATCCATGCATGGTCCAACGAATCTGCTTGAGAATTTACCATAAGGTATTTTTATTGGCAAGCTTTTCCTTTTTATAAACAACTTTTTGTTAAGCCGGCTGCTGACTAACCCAGATATCATTGCACATCTTTGTAGAAAGGGTTTAAATGTAAGTCTGCTGTATGTGTGGAAGGGGGCAGGGGAATTCCTTCTTGCACACTGTGCTATTTATTTATCATGAGCGGAGTCTATATTGCTTCAAGAGCCCTTTCTCACTGAGATAATGGCCGCAGCTCTCCACTGATCCATTTGTTGCCTTGGTGATGTGTCCACTCTTTTGTTGCTAGGTCTGTACTTCAGTAATAATAATAAAACCTTTCCTGTTATCAATCTTGTGAAAATGTTGCCGGGTTCATTGGAGATAATAAAGCGCAAGTATTACTCCTTTCATCTGTTGTGCTATAGCCAGTCTTCATGCCTGTGAGAGACAGTCTGTACAGCTGCACTAATAGAGCTGCTCCCAAACAACAAATGGATTGGATCTTGTTGATTGGTTACAACAATAGAGTGCTTTACATCTCCATCATATATCTCTTTCGGTATCCTAATTATTTTATGATGAGACTACGTCTATATCTTTTCCATATTGACATATATGTAATCTTTGGGTAAGGTTCTCTTTCCATTTCCAAATGGTGTAAAATTGACTGTTTCATATTTGTACTGCTTTTTTTTGTTCTATTTTTGTTCTATTCATATACACTGCTGGGAAGATTTCCCTTTATTGAGTGAAAAGTATAGGTAAAGGTAAGCACAAAAAGTACATTGTACATTGTACAGATATAGGACCCATTATCCGAAAACCTGTTATCCAGAAAGTGACAGTGACGGGTAACTATAAGTGTGATAGCTGTAGATGCATTACCTGTGGTCACACTTAATATGAATAGCTACATGAACTGTAACACTTCACATGTGGTATATAGCTGATCATGTGTCTAAAATGTTGCAAACAATATGTGGGTTACGCAGGTAGGAGGTTAAGGGTAAGGGCACACCTGGCGATTCGGGGAGATTTAGTCGCTTGCCAACTAATCGCCTCTTCTTTGGGGCGACTAATCTCCCCGAACGCCCTCCCTCTGTCTTGTGCCGGCTAACTTTTCATTATAGCCGGCACAAGGCAGAGGGAAGGCGTTCGGGGAGATTAATTAGAGATTACAATTGACGATTTTTTAACGATTAAGACTAGTAGTTAATCTTTACATGATACTATAAGAACAACGTTATTGAAGCCGTTATGGTTTATACATCTTATAGAGAGTAGTACTAGTACCCCGGGAAAGTATGATCTAAAAGAAGAGAGATAATCTAATTGATTGGTTTTACACAAAATGGGATGGAACTACCCTGGTTTTAAATTTCGGGATTAATGAGCTACTGGCGCAAAGACCTATGATTAAGTACCGGAGGGTATGAAACACGTAAGGTGGGTCATATGGGGTCAGTATGTACTCATTTGAATCTGATTTTATGTAAAATTGAATAAAACTTTTATATTTGTAATGAATGACGGGTATTTAGGGACATATATTTTATCTAATTGTATTGTTGTGCCTTGGAAATTGGGGCACGTCCCTATCACCCTGCTGCCCTTTTTGAACGTACAGCATAGACTTCCCATTTTTCTTTAATAATACCATTATGATTTTATAGTTGACTTTTAAGGTATGAAGATCCAAATTACAGAAAGATCCATTATCCAGAACCCCCAGGTCCCGAACATTCTGGATAAACAGGTCCCATACCTGTAGTATATAAATGATTTGCCACTTGGGCTATGATTCTTATTTTATGATTTATAATACAGTTTACACTATATGCCCTTGTTGCTCCTTTTCCCATGTATGAAAATATCAAGTGAGTGATTACTATCAAATAAAGGCTGAAGTTGCTCCAAACCTTGTGCTTTTCAAAGGTGGGATATGTGGGAGCACTTTGTAATGGTGTAGGGAGTTGCAAACACACTTATACAGCACTTCTGTTCTCAAATATATTGGGTGTTTTATACTTATCAAGTGTTACTGCTTGCACTTAATAAAGAACGTAATAATACACGTATAAGGCAGTTTTATGCATGAAACATTTATTTGGTGCACGAAAAAATAGTATGATGCAAAACACTTTAGGAGGGAGGAGCTTGGGGGCCATTGAACTCTAAGGTACTTCTGTCCTTTTCGTATGGATTAAATTCGCACAAAGGAAAATGTATTCACGCAAAGGCATAACTTTTATCTAGGGATGCACCAAATCCACTATTTGGGAATCTCCGAATCCTTGGTGAAAGATTCGGCCGATTCCTAATCCATAAAAGTGGAAAAAAATCTTCTTTTGTGATGAAAAGGCACGTGATTTCCCTACCTGCCCCTAATTTACATATTCAAATTCGGTTCGGCCAGGCACAAGGGTTCGGCTGAATCCGAATCCTGCTGAAAAGGGCCGAATCCTGAACCGAATCCTGGATTCGGTGCATCCCTACTTTTATCGCAAACAGTTTTTCCCGTTACTGACTTTTATTACATTACCCCTTATATCTGTTGATCCAGCACCTACTAATAAACATTCTTGGCAACAATAGTCCTATTTTATGAGAGAGATTTCTGTGGCATTTAACCCCTGTTTATCTTCCTGTGTATGAACTTAACCTATTGTACTCAACACAGCTTATCAGTTATCTGCTGTGTATCCTGTGCCTTTTCTCCTTTTTCAGCTTGAATGGCTGCCACCATGGCTACACAGAAGCTTGTTTATATAAACTATAGTAGAGTTTCGGAAGCAAACATATTAGTTAAGCCAGTACTTTATATTGCCATTGCTTCGAAACACTTTCCTTTTTAGGTGTTACTGTTCCTTTAAACTAGAAATTAATTTTATTATTATTTTTAATCCACTCTATGTGCCACAGGTCTTATTTTCTTTAGAAAACTTTAGGCTGTTACAAGAAAAATACACTAGAAAAGTGTAGGTTTGTAATATTGATGTTACCACCCCCACTAAAGAAATTTTCTAATTTCAGGAATGAGATGGAGAGGCATTTCCTGGAGCTGCTGCAGTTTAACATTAACGTTACCGCCAGTGTGTATGCCAAATATTATTTTGACCTTCGCTCTCTGGCAGATGATAACAACCTTCATTTTCTGCTGGAACCCCTCAGCAATGAAAGGGCACAGAAACTAGAGGTAAAACTGACAGCATTTTAAAGCAAAGATCACCAAGCACAGGCTGTTGTGTATGTTCTGCCTGCTGCTTTCCTATTTCTGTGTGTTGCTAGTAATTGTGTATATGTGAATCCTCCACAAATGAGTCTGATACGACAAGGAGAATCAGATCTGAACTCGCATATTCAAAATTGAGCCCAGTGAACAAAAGACACACTTTAAAGAGATACTGACACCGGATAATAATTTTTTTTTTTTTACATCCATCATAACATTATCTTTTAGTGCTATTTATAATTTTGCCATAAAAGTATTTGCCTGATGCTTTTACATTACCTTTCTTACCCCCGTGTTCCTGTATGAGGGGGCTGCCATATTTGTAGGAGTCTGTTAGCATTAGAAACTCTAACTGATGTGTTGAGAAAGGGACAGTCATGTTAGCAAAACAGTCCGGCTTAGGAACGTCAAGTAATAATTACTTAGAAAAGCAGAACTATCCTCAAAAAAACGATCAACATGACCTATATGTAACTTTTGGAGGCAGATTTATTAAGGGTCGAATTTAGAATTAAAAAAAAAACGTGGAAATTCGAATAAAAAAAGACCAACCAATATTTATTAAAAAAATCTAAACGGGTGAATTGGCCGTTTTCGTTCGAATCAAAGTAACATCGTATTTGATTGAATTTGATTTGAAGTTTTTTTTAAAAAAAAAAAAACTAAAAAGTTCACCAATTGACTCCAAATCGTAAAACAGCAATTCGGCAGATTTTCGATGGTGAATGTTCGAAGACTGTACATGATCAATTTCGATATTCAGATTTTCTCATTTGTTTTCAAATTTGAATCGAATTTGGACTATTCTCCAGTTAAAGTACACAAAAAATAGCTCAAAATTCAAATCTTTTTAATTCGAATTTTCACTTCGACCCTTGATAAATTTGCCCCTTGTAGATTAATATTTTTGAGTGTCGGTATCACTTTAAGCATTTCATGCCCCATCTGGGGGATTCCTATTTAATATGGCTAAACTGCAAAAGGCTCAGATTGAAATATTGCACGCTAGGACTGACTTCCAGTTTAAGTTCTACAGTAACAAATTGGGGATGTTGCATAACTGCTAGCATGACTCCGGCTCAGGTCAGTGTTATAGCTGGGCACTCCACCCGGCATTTTTATAACGTGCCCAGCTTTTCTCCCACCTCTCTTATCAATACAAAGCCTTCCCCAAGAGCTCCCACTATAACAGAAAACCTTCCAGAAGGCATTCATGAATGTACAATTTGTCTTTCAAATCTTTTATATTTTCATGGTTAACATTTCTTTGAATGATTTTTCCTAGGCTATCTCCAGACTTTGTGAGGATAAATACAAAGACCTATCTAAGGCTGCCATGAGAAGGTCAATAAGTGCTGATAACCTAGTGGGCATTCGGCGCTCTAACGCCATTATCTCCTGAGGCACTATGTACAGGAGCGAGACGCAGCTAAGATCCAAATGGTGTGCCGTGTGGATATTCAGAAACCGTTAATTTCCCACACGTTCTTCTACTCACTATTGCCCACCGGCTGTGATATGTCTTCCAGCAACGAGGGCTGTGGGAGGAAATGGGCACCCGGTTAATAGAAGCATGAATGCAGTAAGGCCTTCCTCAGGATTAAGGAGCACACGCTATGGGAATATTGAGGAGGGGCTGTTGTAAGCAGCACAGTCTACTTATAAAACATGTAACCACTGGTGCATCAGCAGCGTGGGAAAACCATTTCTTTCCACCACCTTCATTTGTTTGCTTACTGTGTAGGCCTATAGCTGTGAACGGAGACTTTTTATCATTATGTAGTATACAGTTTTCGAATCTTTAAAACACTAATCCTGTGAGTATAGTATATAGCCTTGTTTTATTATTTGATTTTTTTATTCCGGCAAAATGCTCCAAAGCGTTAACATTGACCTTTTCTAGCAGCACGTGATTGTATTGGAGCAAATGAAGTTGCGTTATTATGAATAATAATACAGAAACAAGTCCTCTGTGTCCAAGCCAGCCGATTTGTTTTTATAGAATTTATGAAATATTCACTTGTAGTCACTACAGTTCAACTGTCTCCAGTCTTCATGGAACAAGGTGTCTGCGACAGAATGTGTTTTTATTCTCTATTTTAAATATGACCTGGAACTGCCTGTATCTCTGTCATTCTTGGTGCTCCCAATGAATATATGCATTTTAAGGCTAAGGCACTGTATGATGAAATATGATTTGTGTGCTCTGTGCACTATATAAGCATGGGAAACTGAGATGGATTCTTGCATTGCTTGCAAAGTTGCTGCTCTAAGGACAGAGACAGATGAGTAGATTCGGGGAGATTAAGTCGCCCGGCAACATCGTCTCTTCGGGCGACTAATCTCCCCGCCAGCTAGAACCTAAATCACCAGCAGGATGGCACTGGGATAGCTTCGTTTTCCGAAGTTGCCTCGCAAGGAGACTTCAGTCAACTCTGGAAAACGAAGCAATCCAAGTGCCATCCCACTGGCGATTTAGATTCTAGCCAACGGGGAGGCTGTTCGGGGAGATTAGTCGCCAGAAGAAGATGTGATTTGTCGCCAGGCAACTAATCTCCCCGAATCTCCACATGTGTCTCTGCCCTAATAGTCTCTAGTTATTATCTCTTGGTTACTAGAGGTGTAGGTATTATACAATACCTTTTTATGTCTCCTAATTATCTGTATGCGCGGATGTCATCATTTCTAGCTATCTGCCTAAATTTACCTTTTAGCTATCTTGCAACAGCTGGAAGATTGATTTTTTTTTTTTTAGGACCACTTCAAATTACTGTAGAAGCATAAACTGAAATTCTTGAAACACCCTGAAACGTCGACATGCCATCAAAACACCGCAGTTTCCCTATGAATAAAAGTGTTTTGTTGCTAAGAAGAGTCCTAATAATTTGATTCATTGAAACCCCAATAGCTCCACTGGTGCCAGGTGTGTAAGAAATGGGAGCATCCATCACCCCCTGGCTACTAGTTCTGCTCTGAGAGCAACAACACGTGGGAGAATTTAGAGTAGCAGAATGGGTGGGTGACAAAACAGGTGGAATAGCCTCTACCTGATTTTCTTGTATCGAGGTTGCCTACATGTGTTGATGCCATAACTCCCAACTTCCAAGATCGTTATCCACTGGAGCAGTTTACTGTATAGAGTAACCTAAAAGTAGGGATGCACCGAATCCAGGATTCAGCTTGGGATTCAGCCAGGATTTGGCCTTTTTCAGCAGGATTCGGACCCCTACATATGCAAATTAGGGGACAGGGAGGGAAATCGCGTGACTTTTTGTCACAAGGAAGTAAAAAATGTTTTCCCGTTCCCATCCCTAATTTACATATGCAAATTAGGATTCGGTTCGGTATTCAGCCGAATCTTTCGAGAAGGATTCGGGGGGGTTCGACCTCATCCAAAATAGTGGATTCGGTGCATCCCTTCCTAAAAGACGCCATGCAGATAACAAGCAGTCTCTTCATTATTATAGGGCAGGCCTGAGAATCCGACTGCTTTTATTCAAACTGATACTGTCTTCATAAAATACTGTCTGTCCACTATTGTGGGCGTATGAATGATAACTTCCAAGCACTGGCCTCTCGGTTATCTACTGGAAATGCTGGCAGAGAATGTCTCATTTCTGTTTACCTTCCGTTAGTTATTTTAGAAGCACCATCTCCAATTCCCCTACCTCATAGCAAAATTGAAGCCCTGGCAACTGTCATTGTTGCTGACCTTGTAAAACAAGTGTAAGGATTGTACTATTCTCTGTGTATAGTGTATTCTCTCTTTGGTCAGTATGATCAACAAGCGACCCGCAGATAGGGTTGCCACCAGGCCGGTAAAAATGATGGTTGATCCCAATGTTATTAATAGGGAAAAAAGATAAATATAGAGGTAGGCCAGTATTTTTTTCCAGAAAAGATGGCAACCCTACCCCCAGATGATTGTGAATTAAAAGCCCCTGCAGCCATCAGCTCTGTGTAGGACCCGGCCGCTCTCCTGATGTAGTTTGCCCATATTTGCTCCACATCCAGTGTCTGAGGGTTGTATCCATGGAAACATGCTGATGTTACAGTTGTTTAGTATTACCAACAAAATCTTTATTATTTATATTGTAACGTTACACTGCAACTTGTTGTGTAGCAATTCATTAATGCTAGGGATGCACTTTGTGCAAGAGTCCCGTTGAGCCAAATCATTTAGAATTCAGCTGAACTGAATCCATGATCTTTAAATGAACTGTAAGGGGGTCATTTATCAAGCTCTGAATTTATCTTGGTATATCTAATCCAAGCAACTCCGAATTCCCGAATGGACCTTATTTATCATTGAAGTCCGAAAAAAACCACTAATTTTTTTTTGGTTGTGAAATCATCAGCACAGACACTGGGAGATGCCAGATTTTCGGATTTTTTTTCAGACTGAAAAATTCTGGTTTTCTTTTTTTTTGGTCCGAAAAATCGGAATTTTCCGGATTTCAGATATGTGGAGTTTGATAAATAACCCCTTTAGGGTAACACTACATGCGGGATTTTTTTGAGGGTCAGATTTTATCTGACCTTGTAACGCAACAGCAGAAGCTTTATAGGATCATACAATACCTGATCCCCCTATAGATAGAATTTAATGTCGGATGGTGTAGTTGGTTTAGGCATCAACATCCAACAGTCAATGTATCTCAATTTAAAAAAAAAAGTCTGTATGACACCATCAGATTTTACTGCGTTGGATGAAGATGCAGAGTTCCCATCTGACAGTTGTGTCACATCAGATGGAAACATTTCCATGTAGTTTACCATCAGATTTTTGTGTCCGTCCCATTCTATTTTGACCCATGTGATGCGTTTTGTCAATCTGACACCATCCTTCAAATTTTCCCATGGCGTTTAGCCTTTAAGCTCCCCATAGACGCGACGATTCTTCTTGGCGAACGACCGATTTTAGGGAAGTCCGACCAATCCTTCGAAAATTATCGTGCAGTTAGTGGGATTGGAATGATCGTACATCTTACGATTTTTCGGCCGACATCTGACAGGAAATTGATCGGCCAGGTCAAAAAATCTTTGTCGGTCCCAGTGCAATCTATCTATGTTTGCAGGGCCAAGCAGGCAGCTCCCCTTTGTTTTCCTGGTAAATTGGTCTTTTTAGTTGATGGTCGATTCGTACAATCGTTCCGAGAAGATCGTGGTCTCACAATGAGGATCGGATCTTTTAAAAATCTCAACATCTATGGCCAGCTTAACTCTCTTGCTGGCAGTTTGTAGATTTTATTTTTGTGGGTTTTTTATATTATGTAACTTCAGTTTTGAATTTAAATGGCTTATACGGGTTGTGAGAATTTGTCGATATTTTTTAGTTCCCATCTTTTACTTTACTCCTTTGCAATAAGAAAATTCTAAACATGCACTCTAACATTTGGTGGCTGTTATATGTGTTCCCCACGCACACGAGTGGACTGACCCCATCATTGTTTGCGGGAACTATCCAACCAGCAGAGGCAGCAAGCAACGCTTCATCTGCAACTGCCATGTCGGAGATGGGGAGGAAAAAGTCACCATATAGGCAGGAGTAAACGTGTGTGTACAAGTGTCTTGGGAAGTGTGGGAGCACAAGAGATAGTCGTGTAATCTAGTCCGTTAGTCGGCATGGGGCCAGTGGGGGGTCCTACATGTCAGATGGTGGTGGTTCATTCTGAAGTAATCCAGTTGCATGTATTATAAGAAATATTTTTTCATTAAAAAAAAGTGTTTAATAATGGACTGTTTTATGCAACATGCATTTATATATATAGTTCATGGGAATAGTTGTACCGAGGGTCACGGTACAGAAATGATAGATACAAATATTAGGAGAATGGAACAGAGTCGGTAGCATCAGAAACCAGAGAGCATTTTACTTCGAAAGATGGAGACCGGCAGAACTGAAAGGCCTTGTTCAAAAGCACAGAGAATGCAGACCAATTAAAACTTTTCTAATATTATAGCTCACTCTGTGACACGTCGGGGCAGATTTATCAAGGGTCGAATAGTAAATTCAAGTTTCAAAATGCACACATTCAAATTTTAGTCAAATGAAAATTCAAATGTGAGATTTATCACCTCTTAACCATGGGAACCGTTCAAAATCAAATATTCGCCACCTAAGGGTCAGGCCGCAGGAGCAGATTCGGGGAGATTAGTCGCCCCGTCGACAAATCTCCTCTTCTTCAGGGCGACAATCTCCCCGAACTGCCTTCCCCCTGCCCTCCGCTGGCTAAAATGAAAATCGCCTGGGTGAAGGCAGACGTGGTGCTTCGTTTTATGAAGTTTCCTCATGAGGCAACTTCAGGCGACTTCGAAAAACGAAGCGTGTGCCTTGCCCCAGGCGATTTTCATTTTAGCAGGGGGAAGGCAGTTCGGGGAGATTGTCGCCCCGAAGAAGAGGAGATTTGTCGATGGGGCGACAAATCTCCCTGAATCTGCTCGTGTGGCCTGACCCTAACCGTTGAGCCATTTGGAGATGTTAATAACCCTCCTGACATTCATCAAATACGATTCGAATTTTCGATCGAATATTAGCCATTTAAATGTTTTCTTAAATAACCTCCCAGACGAATTGTGAGTGTATTCGAATTAAAAAAAAAAAAAAAAATTCACATACATTCAAAATTCAACCTTTGATAAATGGGCCACCCATGTAGTTTAAAGATGAATTTCCTATACATATCATGTGATGTCCACACACAAACATAAAATCTATCTTTTAGTACTAACTGTGACGGTTTTATCTTCAGATGCCCTGAGAGTTATCATGTAAAAAGAGCATCTTTTACCCCACGAGCACAGCTGAATGCTAAATAAATGCAGCTATTTACCATTGACATTATATTGTGGAACTATAGAAAGAAGCACAGGCAAATGCAAAATGGACACGTGTATTTGTCGTTCAAATGAAAAACGTCGCAGACAAGTACATAAGTGATTCAGCAGCGACAGTTGGACTTTCCAAAATCTGACACTTTGTGAAAAAGTGGGAAGCAGGTTTCTCTAGAAAAGTTGCCCATATCTTGGTTGTTCCTCAAGGTGTTTTGTTTTGAGCGATATGGGGGGAAACCTAAACCTGCCACGGCCAAAAGAAGCGATGCAGAAAGCCACGTAAATCGTCCAAAATAAAGCAAAGGAACAGAAATGACAAGGATATTCACACAAAGATCTGTTTATGGTTTACATTCAGTAGCCGGCGTAGCTTTACATTCTGCCTCGTTTATAACAAGATACTTTGGTTTATCCGCTGCAAATGAAGACACACTTCTTCTGTTTTACAGACTTAATGGGGAAATATTTGGTTTTGCTTTGTCATGTTTCTATTAAAATGAAAACATAATAAAGTCTATTTTAATTACTTGAGTGTGTTTATTTGTAGCATTACTCTACTTATGGGTCCTCTTCTGCCACATTTCAAGTAGGGGCAGGAATCCCTAATTGTAATTACCAGCAAACCCCAATATTTGCGACAGAGGAGCCCAGTAAACCATGTGTTCACAGGCCTGTGCAGTGAGATGATATTTACCCAGCTAGTTCTGCCACTTCACCTCATCTCTTGCTTTTGTCTGCTCTTTCTACCTTCCTTCTCATGGAGTATTGTTTCCACATTTAAGGGAACAGTAACACCAAAAAAAGTCTTAAAAGATTGAGAATATAACGTATTGTTGACCCACAATGGTAAAACTGATGTGTGTTGCTTTAGAATCACTACTATAGTTTATATAAACAAACCCATATATAGCCATGGGGGCAGCCATTCAAGCACAGATAAGTTCTGAAGAATCCCATTTTATACTAAAGAGTTTATCTGTTACCTGCTGTGTCATTGCAGAAAGAAAAAAGAACTGACCCACAGAACTGCACCTTCCCATCCGTAAATACCAAGACTTCATTAAATTAAAACTTAACTTTTAATAAATCCTTAAAACCAAGGTCTAGAGAGCAACATTAAGTTAAGGTTAGGTATAGGAGACTGATTGACTCGGCAACACCGGGTTCGAGGGGAAATGTGCAAAAATGCACTTCGATCAATACAAAGTTGCGGTTGGAGCGCAACTGTTAATTACTTAGCACATCTGTCTAGTACAGCCAAAGCTGCCCCTCACCAAACCAACCCCTTCACCAAATAGATCAATACAAACAGTATAAAAGCAGTTGTTTGTTTACAGCCAACTCTTCCATATACATCTATAATTCCCACGTTTCTACCTGAAAGTAACAAGCTAATTAGACCTGCCTGAAAATTCAAAAGTGTCAACACACCGACAATCGTTTCTCTTAGGATTCTATAATAAAATGGAACACTGTAGCATGAAACTAGGACGCAAAGCATTAAAAATCAATACAATTTTTTTTAGAAAGAATGTTAATTTTGTCTTTCTTTGCCTAATATACAGGTACAGTATCCGTTATCCAGAAACCCATTATTTCGAGTTCTGAATTACAGGAAGGCCATCTCCCATACACAGATTTTAATGAAATAATTCACATTTTTAATCCTTTTTCTCTGAAATAATAGGAGCTTGTACTTGATCCCAACTAAGATATGATTTAACCTTATTTGAGCCAAAATGTTTAAATTATATTTTAGCAGACTTAAAGGAGTTGTTCACCTTTTATTATGATGTAGAGAGGGATATTCCGAGACAATCTTTAATTGGTTTTTATTTTTTATTATTGGTTTATGAGTTATTCAGCTTTTTATTCAGCAGCTCTCCAGTTAGCAAGTTCAGCAATCGGGTTGCTACCCTAGCAACCACGCATTGATTTGAATGAGAGACTGGAATATGACTAAAAGAGGGCCTGACTAGAAAGATGAGTAATAAAAAAAGTAGCAAAATAAATGTGTACTTGCATTTGCGTTTTAGATGGGGTCAGTGACCCCTATTTGAAAGCTGGAAAGAGAAGAAGGCAAATAATTCAAAAACTATAATAATAAAAAAAAACTAATAATGGAGACTAATTGGAAAGTTGCTTAGAACTGACCATTCTATAACATACAAAAAGTTAGATCAAAGGTGAGAAGTCACCTTGGAGTTCCATGACCTTTATAAAGATCTCAGCATTCAACCATGTGCCTATATATGGTCATGCAGGGTCGGACTGGCCCGGCGGGACACCGGGAAAAAAACCCGGTGGGCCCCGGCTAGGGTTGCCACCTGGCCGGTATTTTACCAGCCTGACTGATAAAACAGATGGTCGATCCCAATGTTATTAATAGGGAAAGAAGATAAATATATATGAAGGCTGGTATTTTTTTTCAGAAAATGTGGCAACCCTAGCCCCGGCCCTAATGGGCCCCCGACGGGCCAGACCCCTCTCACAATCTCCTGGCCCTAAAAAAAAAACTCTCTTAATTTATAATATCCTTGTATTGTACAACTGTAGAAATGAACTATATTTGTGTAAAGGAGTGCTTTATATTTTCCTCCATCTTGTTCATACAATATGTAATATGTTATACATTTCAGCAGATAGGAGTGAATGAGTTAATCCAACATGCAGCAAGTCAATGCCTGTGTGCAAAAGCCTTCATCTGGGATCCTCCACTTGTCTGGCCAACCTCAACTTGTGCCAATGAAATGATCTGAATAAACATCAGGCATTTAGCATGGCAATGCAGGTGTTAAAGAAGACATATTATATTAAACCTAAAATCTACCAGTGCATTATCCTCCTCTAACTATAGAAGGAATGTGCTTAAAAAATGTGTTTGGGGTCGATGTGACTTAAGGGCTGTGATTGGCTGTCCCCCTCCTACTGTGCACCAATATAAAAGGAGAATGCCATGTGCTCACACATCCATCTTGATTTGGATCTTGATCTTGCATCATTACTGATTTGCTGTTGAACCTTGTTTCACTGTGGAGAATCCTATCCGGCAAAATGTAGGCTAAAAGAGAGTTTGATAGGCCTGCCAAGGCTGGGCAGGATCCACCAGTGCCTGAAAGCTCAACCAGGAGGGTTGAAGTTTGGATTGCTGGATTTTCGTGTTCACACTATGGAGAGTGTTGAGAGCTGCAGTACAGTAATGGATGTTGGGAGAGTTCACGCTATAGACAGCGTTGGGAGCAAATACCCGAAGAATTTAAGCCTTGATATGCTCGGCAAGGAGAGCCTGCAGTTAAAGATTCCATCGCTGCGGATGCCTGTCAGCTCTGTGTGAGACTACCCATCTGTGTGACTCCCTTGGGGTGAGTGTTACCTGAGGGAAGGGGTAGGAAAGGATGAGGATCCAGCGATCTCCTGTTTGGGCCTGCCACATGGGAGCACATACTTTCCAGCGGGAAAGTATGTTGGCAGGTAGCGATACCTAACACTGGTACTCTTTTGGGGACAAGGGATAGAGACTCTTGGGCTGCCAAAACGGAGTAGTGCGGGACTTTTCCTGGCAAGGAATTACCAGGACTGGACTGCTACAGGTTCCTAGGGTAGTGGGCATTTTTATTAATATAAATGTAAAGTTTTACTTCCCCTTTAAATTTGCATAAAAGTTATATTTGTTATATAATAAAGTGTGTGATTGATTTGTTGTCCTAATGGGGCCACCCCAGGTGTATTCCTGGATCCCATTAGGTGGAGGCCCTGCCAGAGAAGCATTCCCAGTATCCTTTCACCTTGCAAAGGGGACACAGGACTCGAGTTGGTAAGCAGGTACGACCTTGGCACCAGGGGGGTTGGCCAAGTGGGTGTTACAGTAGCAAAATAAAAGGAAAAGTGTGTGTGTGTGTGTGTGTGTCCATTTCTATGTTTGCTGTTGCTAAGGGACCCAGCCGGGTCAACGGAGAGACAGCACCACCAGCGCAGTGGAAGTGAACTAAAGGTGTGCGGTTGAAACATTATCTGAAAGCCCTGTATGAGTTGCTAGTGCTATATACTGTAAGTAGATGATGATGAAGAAGAGAGCTGGGGAGCTGGAGTGCATAATATATGCAGCACAGTCTGTGCACCTGACAAAGCAAAATAGGAGATGGGGGAAGGGTAGCCACTAGGTGGCGCATTTACCAATATCATTTACCTTTTCTTATACAGTTGACCTGTACATTTTGGGAAGTTGCTTACAATTTTATTTCATTATGCAGGATCTGTGTAACAATTGAGTCACTTCTGGTCTGTAGCATTAAAAACCACATTAGAGCCCGATTTGCTTGGGGCAAGTCAGTAGCAAATATTGATGCAAATCACACCACATCTAAACTGGCAGTAATTAAAGAGTAATTCAAGTTTTTCCTTGTGAACAATTCATCTGGGCGGGTGCACTGACACTCATTGCAAGGGGTATGTATGGTAACAAATACCTTCAATGAGATCTATAGTCTACAAGATGGTGCTAAGAAAAATGCCCATTTTGGAGAGGTCATAAGTTCCAAGAATAAATGAATGCACCAGGGAGTTCTGCAATAAATTACATAAAGGGGCTATAATATCCAAGAGTATAGCCTTTACTATACAGTATTTGGACCATATAGCCTATAATGAACTGTTAGGAGTTTGCTCAGTACAGTTGCGGTAGCTACAACTTACAGTAAGTGACCTTGTCGTCATCTCATGAGTTAGAACTGAATTGTGAATTATTTGATTCTGATCTTTCTGGTTAATGGATTCTATACCTGTAGTAACAAAAAAATGGGCAGCTGTGATGTAATGTATGTAATAAATCACAGGAGCCAGGGATTATACAGTCCATTACAGGACAGATTGCAGCCAGTCTGTATCATTCATGCGTTATGTACAAATCAAAGACTTTAAGAAGTGATAAATGAATAGCCACCGTCCTGTGCCCACAAAGCCCTGTGTCCAGCAGCCTGACTGTTGTTTTATGTTGCAAAAGATACAACAGGTTCCCCTCACTTGCCAGATACATATGGTTCATTCCACTAATGTTGCTGCACATATCATACACTGAAGTGGGTTCATGCCACAGCAACGATACAATAAAATATCACGTTTCTTTGTGGAGAGCTACTTGTTTTCTTTTTCAGTGTTGTACCCACAAATCCTTGCTTAAACAGTATATGCCTCTGGGTTACAGTAGCCATACGCTGTATTTGCACCTGCCGTGGGGCCGCTTTATTTAAATATACGTCACTCTGTATCTACATGTAGGGCACATTGTTCTCTTACATGGAATACAAATCTGTTCTGACAAACCCAACAATAGGGAATGAGGGATAAATAGCAGACGGTCATACACTCGCTCTACTGGTACTAGTGCATACACTAGTGTAAATAAACTCTTTCATCTCATGAAAAGAATACGTTATAGATTGTAAACTATGCAGGACTGTCAGTTTCTACTTTAAAGTCTAATTGCAAAATGCATTTTAAAAAACATAAACATTACAATAATATTACGGGTGCTTTGTGGAACAGAATAACTTGGATGGCTGGTTACAGCCCACTGGCCCCTCATTGGCTAGCAGTTCTTTAGCATATCAGTCATGTTTATTTGATGTAAGATGTTATGGATTCGCCAGCGTTACCGCTTTTAGGCACTTCGCCAATTTACTAACGGGTGCAGGAGTAACTTTGATAGCGAAAAAGACAGACGCTAGCGCTCATTTCCACTCTATCGCCAGGGGAATTTTCTCTCTGGTGAATGGACGTTACTCCACAAATTCAAAGATGCGGATTTTACTGAGCGTTAACTCTTTCGCCAGACTTGCCTTCGCCAGCTCAGACCAAGTGGAGTGCATTGGAGTGCATAGATCTTCCTCAATCTTCTGTTACTTACATCATATTTTTAGTGGAAAAAGTTTCTAAGTCCCAAAAAAGGCTGGCATCTTTTCCTTACTTCAGAGTGATAGCCTGCAAAAGTCCTTAAATTTTTTTTCTGGTAACTGGGTTCCTCCATACATTTTCTAACATATGGAACATAAACTATACAGTGGGCTCATGTGTGGGGCATTATAACAAGTCTAAGATTTTAATCCTTATTGGAAGCAAAACCAGCCTATTGGGTTTATTAGATGTATAAAGATGTTTTCAATAGACTTGTATGGTGATCCAAAATTACACAAAAATCCCTTATCTGAAAAACCCCAGGTCCATAGCATTGTGGATAACGGGTCCCATAGACCTGCAACGATATCATGACAATAACAGAATGCTGCCCTGATGTAAAAAAAAAGAAGAGGCAGGAGAATTCCCAATGGCTCAGTGCTGTTTTAATGTTTATTATTTATTTTCTACAATTATTAGCAACAATGAAACAAAAAATAAACACCTGTCTTTATAAATAACTAATCTTTCATACATTTTCTATGAATAAAATTTTCAACTTTTATCTTTACACAAAATATAATACAAAGCATTCGATTTCCAAGAACGGAGGATAAGTATAAACAAAATATTTTCAGGTAGTAGTTTCCCTTTAGTGCCTCTTTGCAGTGACGGACAGTGTTATTGGAAGTGGTTATGTTTTTGGGTCAGAATATTTATCAGCCTGAGGAAAATTGTTTTAAGTGCTCGTTGCTGTTTCACTGCGCTTTTACAATGAATTATTAGTATACTTGTGCCAAAATATTGAAGGAATGACCAGACCGTCCCAGATGTTCGTTGCAAATATCCTCATCCCCAAATGCAACAGGATTATTGGGCTCCCTGACTGATGATGTCATCACATGTACTATCCAATATAATGGCCAGTGCTTTATGATGCAATCAACAGCAAGGGGCAAATTTACTTATGGTCGAATATCGAGGGTTAATTAACCCTCGATATTCGACTGCCGAAAGGAAATCCTTCGACTTCGAATATTGAAGTCGAAGGATTTACTGCAATTCGTTCGATTGAACAATTAAATCCTTCAAATCATTCGATTCGAAGGATTTTAATCCATTGATCGAACGATTTTTCTTCGACCAAAAAAAGATTGCTAAGCCTATGGGGACCTAGGGGGTCGAAGGTTTTTTTAAAGAGACAGTACTTCGACTATCGAATGGTCGAATATCGATTTTTACTTCGAATCGTTCAATTCGAAGTTGTAGTCGGAGGTCGAAGTAGCCAATTCGATGGTCGAAGTAGCCAAAAAAAACATTCAAAATGTGGTTTTTTTTATTCTTATCCTTCACTCTAACTAAGTAAATGGGCCCCCTAATGTTAGTCATATCCTTGACATAGTGCTCAACAAGGGATTTTCTGGTCCAGAAACCAGCCAAGCTCAGCTATGATCCTTATTAGCAATTTAAATGGAAATATAAATGTTAATCTGACATAATTGTAGCTGTAAACAGCGATCACTCAGAAGTAACATGTTATTAACCAACCCTGTGGCTGCTGCTTCCAGTGGCCTCAAAGCAGGTGTTTATTTTTGTATTCCTGGCAAGTTTTGGTTGAATAAAAACCAGTTGCACTGCCAAACCAAACAGAACCTACTATAAGTTGCCAGTCCACATAGGGGTTACCGAATAGCCAATCACAGCCCTTATTTGGCACCCCAGGGACTTTTTCATGCTTGTGTTGCTCCCCAACTCTTTTCACAAGTGAATGTGGCTCACAGGTAAAATGGTTGGGGCTGTAAAGTAAGGAGCAGGATTGAAAGTAGCAGCTTTCCAGCAGTTAAATGTTGCTCCCAGCAATATCCAGCGAGGATTACATGTAGTTATGGTTCACCTTTAGGGCATGAGTTGGACATCGCCAGTGTAATTACACTTAAACTGTGCTCCAGTGTAGGTTTTTATCTATGAGGTTCATGCGCTGCTCACAGGAGCAAGCTTTTCTATTCATTTTTGTTTCAACTTGCCCTGTTCTACGGATTTGGTGTCAAGTGCAAAATCAGATTTTTTTTAAAAATGTGCTTGTTTGTTTGCCTTGTCCATAGCTGCACTGTAAACTAACTAAGAAAGATCGTGTTGGACAGAGGCCGTCCCACAGTAATTGCTGGCAGTTCTGCTAAGGAATAAAACCCACACAACATAGACTTCTATTATACTGACATACAATGGACGCCAGTGAACTCTCACCTGGTAAAACACTCACATAAGAACACGGCTAATGTATGACAAGGTAATAAAATGAAATTCATATAACCAGTATGAGCTTGTTATGACACCCTTTCCCCTGTTCTCTAGTATTTTGCTATTTATAAGAGCAGGTGATACATTTACAGGCTTCTGGGTAGACATTTACTTGTCTTATAAACTGCAAGATCTGTTGGTGTTGGGGACATTCATCAACAATCTGACATAAATCACGATGAAATGTCTTTAGTAACATTAAAAGGATATTTTGACAGCACTGACTTTCAATTCAGTAATGATTTCACCGGATTGTTACTGCTTTTTCACTAGACCTGGGGTGCAGGCCTCAGACTGGGGATATATATATATATAATAAAAAGAGGGGTTTGCTTTATGCTGCGGCATCCAGGAAAGTTTAAAAAATAAAGATTTCTATTTTTAATGTGGCAATGAGACCCTGAGCACACACATGTTTTGGACATGACAACACCCCTGCCCTACAATTAAGAATATGCTTTACATTTCAGTTTGGTGAAATGATTTAGAAATGCAGCTAGGCAGTGACTTTTAAAATTAAAAGGTTTATATGAGCATTGAAAGTAATTACATTTAGAGGCACATTTATCAACGGTTGAATTTCAAATTCATGTGAGGTTTTTTTTAACTCTAATAAATTCCAGTTTGGATAATTCACAATTCGAATTTGAGAGTTTTGACATAAAAAAAATTAAAAAATTTGAATTCTTAATACATCTGCCCCTTAAACAACATTTAAAATTGGTAAATGTAACCCCCCCCCCATATATGCTGGTTTAAATCATTCTGCCAGAATTGATTCAATTTCTTCTGAACAGTTGCTTTAGAGTTAAAAGCAAATGTAGAAAAACAGCCCACTGTAATGAAACCTGCTGGATTCTATGAATTTAGATATATAAAATGTGAATATTTTCTGACTCTTTCATAAGTGAGCAGATTACATTTTGCATTTTAGAGGAGAGGTTATTTGGAGGTGGGCACACAGTCAGTACAAGTACTTGCTTGGCATCATGGCACTAACCTTGTGTTCATATAGGAGAGCGCAGGGTTTCTATTCCTGTTAGGGATGCACCGAATACACTATTTGGGATTCGGTGAAAGATTTCAGCTGAATACCGAAATGAATCCTAATTTGCATATGTGATGTAAAGTCACGTGATTTCCCTTTCTGACCCTAATTTACATATCCAAATTAGGATTCTGACTCATTGAATCTCATTGATTCTGACTCATGAATCCTGCTAAAAAAAAGGTTGGATCCCAAACCGAATCCTGGATTCAGTGTATCCCTAATTTCTGTTGCCTCGTCCAGTCCAGCTTTGGCTTCTTATTACGTGACTACATTAAAGTCATAAAGCACTACTTAGCCAAGAGGAATGCTGCAAAGCTCCAATAGTTTTATGGGCGTAGGAACAAGAGAACAAAAATAGAATGTGCACTAGGCAGGGGCGATCCTGGCCCTTCCGCTGCCTGAGGCAGCAGCAGTTGCTGCTGCCCCCCCTCCCCCAGAAATTCGCTCTTAAAGTACCAGGAGCAGCATTTTTGCTGCCCCTGGTACCTATTGGGGCGCTGCCGCCTGAGGCGACATCCTCAACTCGCCTCATTGGCGAAGCACCCCTGGCACTAGGACCCTTTTACACGCAGCCCCTCTTCCCTATAAAGTAGCCTAAATTAAGAGACCTTAAAAGTATATTGTCCAACTTGGTTCTGGCTCAATAACAGTTCCATTTTTCATTTGCTGTATCTTTGGTTGTCCCAAATCTAATTAAAATACATTACTGTATATATTACTTAATACAGATGATGTATGGCTTATGCTCACATGAGGCATGCTTTTATATATGTATGAGATTAACAGCTAAATCTGATGGCAGTGCATTATAGCAGCAGTTTCCTAAAGATTCCTTTCAAGTAGGAGCAGCCCAATGTCTCTGGATAAAAGCCTAAAGGGGACATGAACATAAAAGCAGAGCTGAGTAAAACTTTCTTGGACGGACGTTAGGTTAAACTTACATTCTGGAAGATCTTGTAACAGGCTTGCACATCTTGTGTAAAACAAATGTATATTTCCTCATTACTGTATTTATTTAGAATTCATTCATTTGCTAATTTCATTAGCTGTACCCAATGCTTCCTTCAAAATGGATGGATCAAACCAATGCAGGGAGAAAAGAAAAAAAAACAAGTAGGGCAGGTGCACAGTGGAGACCACACTCCCCCTTGCTTAGGACAAACAAAACAGATTCATCATATATACGTACACACAAGCATGCACCAGACTGCAATGTTATACTATGATGTGGCAGTACATTAACACCAGGGTTACTGCACATTTATGGCCGGCTCTTATCCTAGGCAATAAGCCATGTGTACTGGTGACTTCATCATGCGATTGACTCATCTGGCCAGTCAAATAAAAATGTCATAAATCTTGCACAATGAGTGCAGCTTGTTTGCCATTCTCAAACAGAAACGGAGTAAAGGGCTTATGAAATCTTATCTGGTTCCCAAAGCAATCAAGAGCAGCAACGAAAAACAACATCAAATAATGAGATCTTTCCTAATTTAAAAAGAGTGAAAAGAAAGATCACCTTATTATAAGGTACAGCTGGGGATGCTGGGATCTGTGACCGAAGGGTTCACATTAGATCAGCCCTTCCTTGCTATCAGTAGGTCAGTATACTTAATACATCCATGTAAACGGAATTCATTGGTTGAAACATCGACACATTTATGAGCATTAACCAAATAGTCAGATATATTGCTTTTTATGTAAAAGACAGATGTGAGGTGCTTCTATATTAATCTATGATATTTAATTTGTGAGATATTCGATTATATACTTTTATAACACAACTGGAATTTTACACTTCCTTATTGGTGTTGCAAGTGAGCAATGCATCTGAGTAATAATAATAATAATAATAATAAAACCCCACATTTACCATTAGCTTATATCAGACTCCAGACAGTGCAAACATTGTTTATCTGCAGAGCAGCCTCACTATATTTGGCCATAGCAGGCACATCAGGGCAATATCAGATATATTAAACGTATGGGATGTTAGGTAGTTAGACTTAAAATCATCTCATATAAGAGGCAAGTTGTTATAGCTGCTGTTGAACAGAGACTTCCAGCCTCCACCCAAAGACAAATTAGTTGTTATGTAGCATTTAGAAGGCTTGAGGTTTGGTGAAACAAACAGTGCATGTTCTGCAAAAGTGGCTGTAAATTGATATATACTATATTGCCAGTGGTCTCTCTCTAAAGCTCTGCTCACTGATCCTTCCAATGAATTCTCTTTTAGCAGAATGTTGTCACCAGCAAGGTGACCAGATGAGGAGCGAGTGAGTTAAGAGGGTGATTAGGGAACGCATGCAAGATGCCATTTTAAGAAAGTTTCCCCGTGCAGCACAGTGGTATGGACTTCATTGTTCAGCCTCCTCAATCTTTCACTACAAGTCTGGCCGACAAAAGAGGCAAAGTCCGACCAAACAAAACACTGTGTGTGTGTAAAATACCAAAATTAAAAGTCTCCTTTGTGTAAAAAAAGAGCCTTCCCCTTCAGTATACACGAGCAGTGGAAAATAAACACAGGAGCAGGACCCGAGATGAGTATTTGCATTACCAGATTCAGTTATAGGTTACAAATCCTATTGAATGGCACACAACATCCTACACAGATATTTTTTCCATACCATTTCTTTTTTTAAACTGATTTTTCCACAGTGGAACACACAATATGTATATCCTCAGGTTTTTATTTGTGAAGCAATGGGAAGATCAAAGTCCTTTCCTTTAGGGGTTTTGCACAACAAATAACTAGAAAGGATTAGTCTGGGCTGATAAAACAAAAGAAACCATACTGGCTGTATATTTGCCATTTTTTCACAATAACGTGACCTTATTCAGTAAAGCTACTTAATACACCAGCCACACAACCTGTAAGTGCTCTACATTTACAACTACTGAATTATGGTTGCACTGTTTATTGTTATGGATAAACACAAGGAGGATTGTGACTTATACTGGTCCCTTATACAGCCTGCCGTTTTGCTTCTGTTGACTACAACTCCCATCAGCCCTTGAATCACCTGCAGAAGTTCCCAGTGCTGTAACCTAGTATTCTTACCAAAAACACTTATATATCTCTGGGAAGTCAAATTACATATAATCACACAAAAATACAGGCCATTGTTTTAGAAACCAGCAGAATAATGAGGATTTCCCCCCCCCCAAATCTAGAATTTAAATTGAAGAGAAAAACAATGTGCCCTTAAGTACAAGCACCTTCAAGTTTCTCCATTAAATGTTTTGATTAATGGAATCTTCCTCAGTGGTGGCAATGCATAGAATTAAGGTAAGGTATGTACATTTTTGAAACATTTAATGTCATAAAAAATGTATTTCCCCATTCAAAATCATACAGTAGCCATACACCCTGATACATTAAACTGCCATAGCAAACTGGCATTAATACATATACAGCATATTCTGAAACAGAATTTTAAAATGTTAAATATTTACATTCTAAATGTAAATGGTCAATTGGATTGGATTAAACCTGTCGTCTTGATAAACAAGATATCAGGATTGTTGGGTTGTCCATATTCCCTCCCATGAATGTGCATTAGACCACCACTATGAGAGGCTGGCAACACGATTGCAAGCCTCTTGTCCAATAAAGACTTACAGAAATAAGGAATTTCAATGGTAGAATCTTCCATATGTGCTAATATGTTACCCCATTCTACATGTGAATGTGTTAAACCACACAGAGAACAGCAGTGGCTGCAAATAAACAATCAGAAAGCACAAGAGATGTTTTCACGGTGTCTGAGTTGGTAAGTAAATAGAGAACATTTACACGTGGGACAGTGGCACTTGCTTGTGGGGCAAAGTTAAGTTTGACAAGCCAGTCCTTGGTGTTAGAGCTCTGCTGGCCTCACTGTACGCCGAGGCATTAATGGGTTTGCTGTTCCTACAACATCTACCTGTGAACCTTTTCCAGGATTCCAGAGTTTTTCCAGACCATATCCATACACCTGAGGTTATTCCAACCACTAGGCACATCAAGTATTTGAGCATAAAGACTGCATAATCAGGCCTGTACCTCTGTTTATCCCCTGGACAGGAGCAGTTGTGGGTCTTTTCCCAATGTTCTCTATAATGCTGCTCATATATATAACAAGCAACGACAATGGTAGCTGGCACGGTATAAAGTACAGAAAAGATACCTATCCTGATCATCAGTTTTTCCAGTTTGTCTGTTTTGGTGCCACCTTGTTTTATAACACTCCTGATTCTGAAGAGAGAGACAAATCCAGCTAGGAGAAACATGGTGCCAGAAAAAAGATACACCACTAAAGGAGCCAGCACAAAACCACGAAGGTTGTCAAGGTTTTGGTTTCCAACGTAGCAGATCCCAGCCACTGGGTCTCCATCAACTGAGCTTAAAGCTAGGACAGCTATGGATTTAACACTGGGTATCAACCAAGCAGCCATGTGAAAATACTGAGAATAGCTAGCGATGGCCTCGTTTCCCCACTTCATGCCCGCAGCCAAGAACCACGTGAATGTTAAGATTACCCACCAGATAGAGCTGGCCATTCCAAAAAAATAGATCAGTAAAAAGACAATTGTGCACAGAGCAGGTCCTGTGGTCTCATAGTGAATGTGATCTTTGTTGCAGGCCACGTTTTCATGGCCCACTATAAGTCTGACAACGTAGCCAATGGACACAAACAGATAGCAAGCTGATAAGAAAATAATCGGACGCTCTGGGTACCTAAAACGCTCCATGTCAATCAGAAAAGTGGCCACTGTAGTAAAGGTTGAGATGAAACACAAAATGGACCACAGCCCAATCCAGAAAGTCACAAACATCTTTTCATCCTGCGTGAAGTAGGGCTGGAAACATGGCATAGCACAGTTAGGTACCTGCCCGGTTTTGATTCTGTTGTAGAGCGGGTGGGATTCTCTAGTTATGGACACAAAAGGTTCCCTGCATTTGCAGACGCCATCACAGTCACTAGTAGGTGTTTTTACTTTTGGCGGGTGTGTGGGTGGCAGAGTGGTGGTGGTCTCAGTCCAGTTATAGTACATGCAGAGTGTATCCGGGTCACCATGCTCTGGCAATCGGTCACAGTTCATTCTCTCCGGCCAAGCAAATCCATACTTTCTCATGAGAGGAGAACATCCGGCTTTAGCTCTCTCACACACCGATCTGCAGGGAGGGAGAGGCTTCCTATAGTCGGGCAGGCAGATAGGTGTATACATGCTACACAGGAAAAACTTTAAATCAAGTGAACACTGGATCACAACCAAAGGCCAAAACTGGTGCACTTCCATTCCTGCTTCATCTTGCGTGTCGTGATTAAACTGGTTTGGCATGTAGGTGTGATTGTAGCCGATGCCCTTGCACATGGGCACCGTTATCTCTTGGCAGACGATTGCTTTGGACGCTGCTTGTGCAGGTGCAAAATAGTCCAGAAGCAGAACGACAAACGATAGTGCAAAGACGCCGGATCTGAAGCTGCCCATGATGTGATGCGGGGACGCAGGGTCTCTCATTGATATCCCGTTAAGGCAGATCCAGGCTGGAGACACAGCTCACGTTCCGTACGATTATTATTCTTCCCATTTTGTAGCCAAACACAACCATCAGCCCACTCCATACTCAGCTCCGGGGGCCCTTCTGGAACAAAAGTAGAGTTAATAGTAACAAAACCAGTGGTAGATTGGTGGCTATTGATGAGAATGTGGATAATTATTGGCTAGTAAAAGTGCATCATTCAGCAAGCTCTGTGTAATTGCAGCCTCGGTGTCAACTACTCATTATGTAAGAGGTGACAACTGCAACTCCACCTTAGCTGCAACAAGGGATAATAATGATAATAATGATGATAAATAAGGAAGGAGCAAATCTGGGGATCCCTCCGCCAGTCTGGAGGCAGCAGAAAGGTGGGTGAGTCGGCGCTTATGAAGTACCTGAGGCAGCAGCGGGACAGTCATGTTGGACAGTGGAGTCAGCAGGTAGAACTGCAGGTAGAACTAGCGCTAAGCACATGGAGGCGCGTTGCACAATGAGTGGAGAATGAGAGGTCCGGCGCAAGTGACTCAGGTCTAGCGATAAGTTCCCGGCAGCACAACCTGCAGCATCTTTAGCGCTGACAACAAGTGCGTCAAAAGCCCTTGTCCTTTCCCATTCAGTTCCCTATCGCGGAGACGTCGACCTTCAGCGGATGCGTCGCTGTAACCCGGCGCCCGGCTGATTCCTCCCTGTATCAGCACAACCGCCTGTAACAATGTACTAGCGAGTCCCAGGGAGACCGAGAATAACCACTCCGCAACCCCGGACACTTCCCAATGAACTTTCATAATCCCTCTACCTGTGCTCAAATCCGCGCCTCGCCCATTCGCTAGTCCAGTCTTGCCCCCGGGCCTAATAGTCCAATCAGAAGCGATGTACCTGCCCACTGGCTCATAACCACGCCCACACTGCTGTTCTCTTGTCTTCTCTGTTTATATCCGACCTTATTGATTATCAGTAGCATGTGGGGAGGACGTGTCTCCCGGACTATTTACACTATAGCTCTATACTTGCATGTCTTTTTTAAACACGAATGCTCTGTTAAATCATTTTTGTTTGCATATTTGCTTATATGACTTGCAATAAGTGCTGCCATACTGCACATCATTTATAGTAGGGACCCAAATTCCAAAACTTGGCCTGTTACTTATTTATCAGGACCTCCTGGGGCCCCTATATTTACTGATAATATCGTCTCACTATTTATTGTGCTTAAAATAAAAAAACATTATTTGCTTATCTATATTTTTTTTAATTTATAAAGCAGTTTCCGGATAATTGTTTTGTTGTTCAACTTGCTACTTCCCTGTAATTAACTGCGTGTTTAAAAACAGAGTTAATGAGCTGTGTATAAACAATCTTCTTCCTTCCACCTTTCATGGTGACTGTTTTGTCATACAAATAACCAAACGTCTGTTATGCTTTATCTGCACAACATTCCGCTCCTCTCTGGGCTGCTTCCAGGGTAGAGTCCTGCAACGGGTCAGGTACCCACGGGTTACTCACAAAAACCTGCGGTACCTTGCAGGTTGTGGGTAGGTGCAGGTCCTTTTTTTTCTGATCACGTCTACTTCCGATGATGTCACTTTACAATGACAGTACGTCCTGATTCTGATGGTCAGCGGGTTGCAGATAAGGTACTTGCGGGTCAGGTAGCGGGTCCAAGCGGGTAAGAATGCGGGTCCGGGTTGCGGATTGCAGGGTTCCAAAAAATGGACCCACGCAGTATTCTATTCCAGGGACCAGGAAGTTGGAAACTGAAACCTGTTTCAATTTCTCCGTTTTCTCAGTTTTGCTCAAGAAATATATATATAAAAAATAGGCACAAAGTATATTCGGTACAAGGCCTATTTGCTAAACCCCTTTGTCATTGAACAAGGGGAAATACTACCCCTTTAATCAAATCATAATTTTTTTTTTTTTTCCAGAAAGACGAGAGCCAGCTAGAACACACTTTTTAAAACATCCCAGAGTGGCCCCTGATTGGTTGTCTTTATTTTTTAAAATCCATTATCAGCTTCTCTTATAGACATATTTATAAAGCTGTGTGTAAGACCAGCACTGAAATACACCAGACATTGTCCTGCACATTTATAAAGCTGGGTAATGATTTTATGCCAGTGTGCAGCGAGTCTGGTGTAATGATTTATAAATAACACTGCTTGTTATACTGTTGAGGCATACATCATTTTACACAGAGTCATAAGTATGCTCTGATATTGGGATAAAATCCATCATAAAAGTGAAAGAAAACATACAGAAAGCATTAGGAAGCATCTGCTGAATTTTGGAGGGAAGGAACCAGATCCCTGAGCCCAGGAGACTAGTGGGACAGTTTCAGTAGACTCCCAGCAGTCCCACAGTTCATGCTGTGTCCTATCAGATAAACTGGCATTGGCAGGATACTTGCATAGGCTACATAGCAAATCAATGCCTAAAGTGAAGTACCTTATTACAACATTGTGTCCCTGCGTGAGGCCACTTTTGTGGGACTGGGGTGGGGCTATTAAATTTGTCACATCAGTGTGTTGGATTCATTATCCCCTGCTACCTGTCCAGAGCCCAGCACAGTGGCATGCCAGCAGAGAAACTCAGGGCACACTATGTAGGAGCACACGTGATGACATGATGGGCCACATTTAAATGAAAGCAAAAGCTTTTTTATGGTTTAACCAGTAAAAACATGGGTGAGATTCAATTTCAATAACAGCTCATATTCCCCTCTATCATTCCATGTGTTGGTCTCATGGTATTAGTTGGTATCATGGGGTGAGGGAGGAATGCACAGATCGGGTGCAAAAGTTCCTTGCCCCAGCTTGGATAGAAGGACGTATACATAGCAACCTTAAGGGGCAGATTTATCAAGGGTCGAAGTGAATTCGAGGGAATTTTTGAAGTAAAAAAAAATTAAATTCAAAGTAATTTTTTGGATACTTTGACCATGGAATAAGATACTATGACTTCGAATTTACTTCGAATTCGATTCAAAGTAAAAATAGTTTGAATATTTGAATATTCGATAATCAAAGTACTGTCTCTTTAAAAAAACGTAGACTTCAATACTTCGCCAAATTAAACCTGCCGAAGTGCTATGTAAGCCTATGGGGACCTTCTAGTGCATTTTTCTAAGTTCTTGAAGTCGAAGTAAAAATCATTCGATCGTACGATAAAATCGTTAGAATCGTTCGATTCGAAGGATTTAATCGTTCGATCATTCGATTTTACTTCGATCGTTCGATGGCCAAATTCTGTGAAAAATCCTTCAACTTCGATATTATTTTTACTTCGAAATTCGACCCTTGATTAATCTGCCACTAAAAGTCCTTTCTCCCAATTACATTATCCCAACCTTTCCCTTAATAGTGAGACACAGAAATTGTAAGAAGTAATGTCAGCTTTACTGTTGCTTTTATGCAGAACAGTGACTACATTCTGTTATCTATCTTTGCTATGTCACCTGTTATCTTTAATAAACGCTTGTAAAAAAATACAAACATATAAATAGACTTCTGTGCATTTTGCTTGTACACCCAGATAAGGTGAAGAGGAATTATAATGTATAATCTGTATTATTTTGACATGATGTTCCCTGAAATTCTGGTTTCCAGTTTTGGCACAGATGTAATGAAAGACATCAGTAGTCTATGGCTATTGCACTGACCCATGACTGACAGCTCTTTTATAAATATGTATAAATAAAGACATTTTAAATTGTAAATGGATTTTGGAAGATGTGCGTGGTGCGTCACGAACCCAGAAATATAATGTGTAATTTGGCACAGATCATCAATAGTATCACTTTGTAGAACCATATCAATCAACCAGTTAACTTTATATTAGAAAATACACAATATGTTTCGGATCAAACACCCTTCCTCAGGTGATTATATTGGCACAGATGTAACCACGAGTTTATAATAACATTCTAGCCTTTCTGTGTGGAGGACTGCATATGCAAACTGGTTGCAGAATTACCATTAAATATACCAAATGTAAATAATATACTTGCAAAGGGTATGGCAGTTTATTTTTCCACAAGGAGACAGAAAGGGCCCAACATTCATTAAACTGTAATGGTACCAGAGATCCACCTACTGCAAGACTTTTCTGGATGTGATGATACATTAAAAGTTATATTCCTAACATGATGTCCGGGTAATGAAAGCTATACTTCATTATATTTGCGAGTAAATACTGTATGATTATGGATGGGATCCTATGGACTCCATGCTTCCTGTATGAGGCTTTCCATGGACTCTGCATTGGATACAGAAAGCTTCAGTGATGGCCCATTAGTTCTCTTACGAGTGTCCTTTGTCTCGCAGATCCTTTGTCACCTTGATCAAGTGACCAAACCCTTTCTGTAACTTGTATTATTTCTGCCTTCCAATTGCTCTTGGTTTTTCCCTGCCCAACTGCTGGCATACGCCGTCACTCTACATAGTCACTCTTCGTGATGGTGATGAGATTCTGTTTGCTCACATAGTTACATAGTTACATAGTTACATAGTTAAATTGGGTTGAAAAAAGACAAAGTCCATCAAGTTCAACCCCTGCAAATGAAAACCCAGCATCCATACATACACCCCTCCCTACTTTTAATTAAATTCTATATACCCATACCTATACTAACTATAGAGCTTAGTATCACAATAGCCTTTGATATTCTGTCTGTCCAAAAAATCATCCAAGCCACTCTTAAAGGCATTAACTGAATCAGCCATCACAACATCACCCGGCAGTGCATTCCACAACCTCACTGTCCTGACTGTGAAGAACCCTCTACGTTGCTTCAAATGAAAGTTCTTTTCTTCTAGTCTAAAGAGGTGGCCTCTGGTACGGTGATCCACATAAATCAGTTCTGAAGGAGTTTAAACAAATATCAGTTATAGAAAACTGTCTACAAATTGGATAACTATTAGGACACAAGCCATTTCCATTGTTCTCTCCTTCTTTTGGAATTTCCTGCCAAGGTTGCCTGGCTGCGACTATACTGAGCACTTATTCAGAAAGCTTTGTCAGTTTAATGCCTTATTTAGAGGCCTTGTAACATGTAGCAACAGCTCTCTGTATGTTTAAGGGATTAACTGATCAATAAGAAAGAGCCTCTCAGAGTTTTTTTTATTACTAGCTTCATAAAACCACACATTTTCAAAACTGGAATGAAACCTTTTCACTTAAGAACTGTTTTGGCTGTTAAATAGTAAAATAAACAATATTCAGATCCAGAAACAGCATTTTTTTAGATCCCATGTTCTTCACTTCACACAGATACAAGGGAGCCCTGTACTATATACTTTCCATAATTTTTCCCAGCACATTGTGTCCCCAGCCTACCTGAGCTAGGGGAGCTATATGTATGTATGTAGTGTATATTTTTATTTGTATGGCACTCCTTGAAGGTAACACACTGTACAGCACAAGCATGTCCAAAGTGCGGCCCGGGGGCCAATTGCAGCCCGTTTTCAAATTTACACCGGCCCTCAGCCTCCGTCATGACATTAATAATAATGAGGCCCCCCAGCACAGTGCGATCAGGAATCCCATAGCAGTAACATTAAGGCACATTAGTGAAATGATTTGGCGCTTACTGGCACGAAGAGATGCGCTGTTTTCGCATAATTCTTTAGGGCTGAAGGTGTCAATACACATACTGACGTGCCAGTACAATAAACTAAAGAAGTGTGGCATCACTATGTGCCAGTACTTGTCTATTACTAACACCTTCAGCACACAGGCAGCAGTACAGACCAAGTGGCAGATCATTTCACTAATGTGCCTAAATATTACTGCTACGGCTACGCGATTCCTTTAATGTTAATGGTTCAAAGAATGTCAGGCTGAATGGTCGGCCCCCCACACATTTTCACCTCACCAAATCTGGCCCTCATTGCAAAAAGTTTGGGCACCCCTGGTACAGCAAAACAAAAAATTAGTAGTAACAAACAAGGGATCACTACAATAATAAGTAACAATATGTGCATTATTAGAAATACAATTCACATAAATATAAAATATAATTATAATACAGATTATGTGCCCAGTGTCAAGGAGACAAAAGTATGGAGGCCACCGCCCTGTAGGGCTTACAGTATAAATGGGAGGGTAATTTACAGACACAATTCGGAGGGATAATAAGTGCTGTAGGTTACAGTGGGTGACACTGCCATATAAGTGCCAGTTCCCAATTCATGTGTTATCCAAGTGCTTCCAGAGGTAGTCTCTGAGTTTTAGACATTGAAGGAGGGAACTCTCCAGAGTTCAGGAATGGGAGGTGCAACTAAGTGGTTTCTCTGAGAGGAGCAGAGGCTTTGGCCAGGAACATATAGAGAAACAAGAGATGAGATGTAGTTAGGTGCAGAGGAGTGACGGGCTTTGATGGTTGGGAGGAGGAGTTTTTAAGTTATTCTTTGTTTTATAGGAAGCCAAGAGCAAAAGAGGGGTCTGTAACCTTTTGGATAAGGGTAGGAGAAATCTGGCAGCAGTGTTTAATACAGACTGTAGAGGGGAGACATGGGAGTTAGGGAGGCCAGGTAGTAGAAGGTTACAATAATCTAGTCGGGAAAGGATGAGAGCATACATGAGCGTCTTGGCCATAGCTGGTCAAAGAAAGGGACAGATCTTGGCAATATCGCTTAAGAAAAAGTGACAGGTTTCGACAGTGGTGTTAATATGATCAGAGAAGGAGAGAGAGGGGTCACAGATTACCCCCAGACAGCGAGCTGAGTTGACAGGATTAATGAGCATGCCATCAATAGAGATAGTAAATAGGGGAGTAGGACCAGGCTTAGGTGGAAATATGATAAGTTCAGTTTTTGTTAGGTTGAGTCTGAGGTGGCGCTGGTTCATCCAGTTGGAGATTGCTGAGGCAGAGATTTGAGCCTCTGTTTCAGCTGTTAATTTAGGAGTGGATAAATATATTTGGGTATCATCAGCATACAGATGATAATTAAAGCCAAATGAGTGGACAGGGCCGGATTTCCTCTCTGTCCGCCCCTAGGCTGCAGCCCTACTCCATGCAGTCCTAACACCCTTAGCGCCGCTGTGCGTCCCCAGTGCGTCCCCAGTGCTCCTTAGAAAGTGGCTGGGCTGGGTGTACAGGGAGAATAAAAACGGTCCAAGTACAGAGCTTTGCGGCACCCCTACATTAAGTGGAACTGGAGATGAGGTGTTGTTAGCACAGGAGTTAATGATCAGTTAGAAAGGTAAGAAGAAAGCCAAGATGCAGCCTGGTTACAGATGCCAAGTGAATACAGAATCTGCTGATATGTACAGCCCTACTAGTGATGTACAGCCCTACTGGTGAATTCCATTGTTCATTAATTTATTTCACAAATCAAATACTTATATAGGTATTCTCATGATGGTCTGCATTAAATTCAAATTAATATTTCATCATACTGTTCCAACTACGACTTTATTCATTTGCAGGGTCAGGTGCCATCAGGGGGGCACAGGGGGTACAAGTCTACCGGGCCCGGGCATGTTTTTTTAAAGGGGAACTGTCATCCAAAAAAAATATTCCAAATCCTATTTTATCACATTAGTCAAGCAAAATAAACTTTAATTACACAGTATAAAGTAAGTTTCCTTCGGTCTGGGAATTCATAATTATAGCAAGCAGGCAGGAGCCATATTGTGGACACTGTTATTAAGGCAAGCCTTGCATCATCTCAGAATCTTGTTTGTGCATCAGAATGGGGGACCTGATATCTATTCCAATGCACAATTAAATGGTTAAGAGAACTGGGGGAATGTGGGGAGAGCAATGACATCTAGGAAGTACTAAATGGAAAGTGAAAGTAATTGCCTGCCCTGCCTCAATGCCTAGGCATAGAGGCGGGGCAGGCAATATTTGATTGACAGTTGAGATTTTTAAACGAGTTTACAACAGCCATGAAAACATTAATAAAAAAAAAGAATTTGGATTTCATGTTTAGTTTGAAAAGGACTTTAATTATACAGATTTTTATGTCTGGGTGACAGGTCCACTTTAAAAAATATTCTTTGGGCCCCAATTTTTTTTTCAACTTGTAAGGGGGGCCCTGGCACCAATATTTAAAAAAAAAAAAAAAAAAAAAAATTTATGGGGAGCCCTGGCGCCATTGTTATTTTTAACTTATAGGGGGCCCTGGTCCCCAATAGTTTTTTATAACTTGTGTGGGGGGGTTACCTTTTTTAACGCTGATGTCTGTGTGGTCTTTTAACTGTGATGTGGAGTGGGCTGGATCTGGGGTGGGGCTTGGGACTAGGATGGGCGGGGCACAGGTGGCCCCGAAAATTTTGTTGTACGGGGCCTTGTGATTTCTAATGGCTGCCCAGGGTGCCATTCTAAATGAGAGGTTTTTAGGCTGTTTGGGTTCAAGCTCCCCACATTTGGGTCCCCTATTAACTAACAAAAAGGATATGGACACATAAAAATATTGTTGCTGCTGTATCCAATACTCAAAGATTTTACTCAAATTTAACCTCATTTGCCACATACCACAGTTTGGAAACTTCTGGTCTTAATGTTTCCAGTGCTTCCAGAAACAGATTTCCAACATGTACTGCTGGCCACAGGTGAAGCCATATTACATCTTCAAAGTAGGAAGAGCACAACGTATCCTAGCAGAAATTAAGATCTTAAAGGAGAAGGAAAGGCTAAAATTAAGTAAGCTTTATTAGAAAGGTCTATATAAATATACCAGTAAACCCACAAAATAATGCTGTTCTGAGTCCTTTGTCAAAAGAAACACCACATTTCTTTCCTGCTATTGTGTATACATGGGCTTCTGTATCAGACTTCCTGTTTTCAGCATACACCTCCAGGGCACGGCTTTGAGCATGCTCAGTTTGCTCCTCTCCCCCTCCCTCCTCCAATGTGAGCCCAGAGCTATGAGCGATCAGGGAGAGACTCAGGCAGGAAGCGATGTCACACCAAGCTAATATGGCAGTTGCTATGCTAAACAAACAGAGAACACTTCAAGAGCTGTTTACTCAAGTATGGCAAAGCATTCTGCAGAATAAATACAGTTTTATAGCTTGTACTATTGTGGCTAATCTATTGGCAAAAAACTGCTTCTGTAGCTTTCCTTCTCCTTTAATAAAATATTAAATTTTTCCAGTGAGCCTCTGTACACACCAGGATCAGCCTGATCTGGCCCTGCACATGGATGGCCAAATCAGGCCACAATTCACTTGTTTCTGTTTCTTGTTTCACTTGGATCTGGCACTGGATCTTCACCATAATATGCTAGGAACAAGACACAAAGGGGCAAATTCACTAAAGGGCGAATTTTCACCAGCGAACGATCCACCACACTTTGCACACTTCGTCAGGTGCAAAGTCATTACTACTACGCTAATTCACTAAATTCACTGTAGATCACTATGAGCATTTCATAGTGATCTTCAATTTTTCCTATCGAAACTTCGTTAGTACTCTTATGCTTAGGTCAATTTAAATAGGACGGTACATATAGGTCATATATATGACTTTATTAGAGATATTGGTGAAAATGCTTGAAGTGGCTACTTATTATTACAAATATCCAAGGAAGCAAATGAAGGCAAAAGAGATCCTCTAATGTCCTAGACATGAGCCCACCTGCCCCTCAAATGGTTATAAAAATTGTTAACACAACATTTTTTAATAGTTAGAACTTTTGAAGGCAATCCCACTTTAAAATACGAAAAAACCCCAGCGTTTTTTTTAGAACTTTCACGAGTTCTCCACATACAGGATATGATGTCACTGATAATAAGATTGAGGAGGATGTAGCTTCATCTTATCAGTTCACCAGGTCAAAGGTGGCGAAGGAATTCTGGCAAAAGAGGTAACGTTCTGTAAATTTCACACTTTAGTGAATTTGTGGAGTAACAATCATTCGACTGAGTGAAAATTCGTCTGGTGATAGGGCTCAAAAGTGAGCTAGCGATGGTCTCTTTCACTAGCGAATTGTCTTCTACACCTGGTAGTAAATTGTTGATGTGCCTGCTGATGGGATTTCTGGTGAATATTCGCTAGCAATGGCCACTTCTGCCTATAGTAGATCTGCCCCAAAGTTTTAGCCAGAACGCAGCATTTCTTCCAAGAATTCCTCTAAACAGCATGTATTGCAACCTGTGTACTGTTTACCAATGCAGAAACAAATAAGCATCTGCACTGAAAATTGCAGCAAATTTTGTTTGTAATTTTCTGGCATCAGTGTGTGTGTCTTTAGTTAAAGATAATTTGAAATCTGTTATGTTTATTGGAAAACTCAACAAAGATAACTCCTCAAGGCAGCAAAGCTCAACTAAACATCTTCTGCATGTAAAGCACAAGTATACAAGAGCCTTTACTGATTCACCTTTGAATCATCTTTATGAATTTTAAATCAACTTGAAAACTTACCAAACTAGAATGTGTGCTTATTTATAAAAAAAAAAATTGAAATGAAAAAATCCATCCTTTAAAAAAGTAGGTGAAAAACCTTGAATGTAGCAAAATTGTTTTCAGTCGATCTACCAACTCTCAAAAATGTTTTAAAAAATCAAAAACTTCAGATTGAAACAAAAAATGGCCAAGTTTTGTCTAGGCCAATGCCCACTAAATTCTACATGGACTTGGCAGCTTTTAGATGATATTTTTTTTTGCACATCATAAATCTCTAAAACTTGAGTTTTTGAAAGTCTAATTTGAATTTGTTCGTTTTCGCACGAGAAACTTAAATTTGAACTTTGATAAATCAGCCCCATAAACTTAAATTAAGATATCTAAAACTAAAGTGAGGGTTATTAATACATTTTGGTACAGCAAACGAACCTTCCGCCGGAGTACCTTACTAAATTTTTTGATGCCTTCTGTACACAGTCCTGTGAGCGCTGTTATATTAATGTATAAAAGAGTCAATCTTAATTTCAGCCTATTGAGCAGTCTGGCAGCGATTCCTCTGTTCAAGTGTTGGCCGAGAACCATGTTCTTGTGAGATTACATTATAGACCAAACATGTGGCTCTTTGGTTGTGTACATATGGACATACTCATCTAAATGAATAATTGTAAGAGGCAGTGATCATACTAAGTTAAAAAAAAAAATGCATGTACCAAAAAAAATTTTTTAATTTTTTTTTTAACCCCGTTAGTATGAAGAAAACCCGCTGTTTTTTCACATGCAGATGGCAGATGGCAGGAGGAGCACTTATTTCCAATGTTATATTGCAAGATGGTATGGTACAATTTATATTTAGATAAACATTAGTTTAACTAACATACACATTTTTTTTTTATAACTTAAAATTTTTATTGGATAAAGATGCATACATATCGTAGTTATACAAACAATACGCATTGAAAATGAACACTGTATAACAGTTTAGTATATTTCAAGGAGATAAATTACATTCAGGAACAAAAGGAGAAGTTATCCATTTTTCTTTTAGAACAGGGAATCATACATTAACTAGTGGAAGGTGGGGGATATAGGCAATTCCTACATATCCTCCAGTTAACCAACAATCCACTGAAGGTTGCATGGCAAATTGTGTAATGATGGGAGGGAGCGGGGGGAGAAGCCAAAGAACAATCAAATCCGGGTGTGTCCATATATGCAGGTCAATGTCCAATTCCAACTGTTTGGGTTTAGGCCCTTGTTTCAGAAAGCCTGACAATGTACACATCCCAATTTTGACCACACTTTCTCCCATTTACATCTGTTACCCCTAATGTTGGCCGTCATGTATTCCATCTCTCTCGTATCCTTCACCCTATAGATAACATCCTCTATTTTTGGGGGGGAGGCCGATTTCCAAAGGGCTGTAATAGCCAGTCTGGTAGCAGTTAGAATAAAATTTGTAAGTCTTTGTTCTGCAAAGGTGATATCTGGGAATGGCCTGCCCACCAAAGTAGTATAGATGTCGAGATGGACGTTTTTAGAAAGAACATTCGTTAGTAGCTCCTCTACTTTGTGCCATAATGATGTTAATTTGGGGCACTCCCACATTATATGTTGCTGCGTTCCTCTAAGACCACAACCTCTCCAACACAACGGGGAAGTGCCTGGAAAAATACGGCTAAGCTTAGCCGGAGTGTCGTACCAGAAGAACAATGATTTATAGATGCTTTCTTTCTGTCTGACACATGTTGCACTTCTGTTTGCATTTTCCCAGATTTCGGACCAGTCCTCCATAGGGAGTGGATCGGAAGTGATTTCCTCCCATTTTAACATATAGGGATGCTTGGGGAAAGGATTGGCTGAAATAGTCATAATATTATTGTATAATGTAGAGATCAAGGCTTTCCTAGGTAGACCTTTTAAGCATAACCTCTCAAATTGGGTTAGGGAGGGGGATGATGTGCCTCGGGGAAGGCCTTGGCCGATGAAATAAAGTATTTGTACCAATTCATACATCCTATTTGGTGGGATAGAGAACTTTGTCTTAAGTTCCTCAAGAGTTCGTTGCTTGAGAGTTAGGGGATTTAAAAAATCATAAGTTCTGGATAGGTCCAGTGCACCCCAGTAGTTTCTAAAGTGCATCGAAAGACCAGGAGGGAAGGCAGCATTTCCTGAGAAAGGGGTGACCAGTGAGTGGGGGTTGGCTAGACGATATTTCGCCTTGCATAGCTTCCATATCCTCAGAGTAAATGACATTGGAGAGAGGAGTGGACCGAGTTTTCTATCCTTTGGGACCCAGAGAAGTGAGCCAGGATGTATTGGAGTAATCCATAGCGCCTCTATATATGCCCATTTACTCGTGTGATTATATGTGGTCCACCCAGGGACATGTCTTAGGTGAGACGCCTCATAGTAGGCCCTCAAGGATAGGACCGAGAGACCCCCTTGTGATTTACTAGTGGTCATAAGTGTGCCAACTAATCTATGTCTGCGTTTGCCCCATATAAACTTAAACAGAGATGTCTGAAGGTCTCTAAGAACTAAACGGGGAACCGCTATCGGGAGGGTCTCGAACAGGTACAAGAGCTTGGGAAGAATCGTCATCTTGATCACTGTTATGCGACCCAACCATGATATAGTATATGAATTCCACTTAAGGAGGGATGCCTTGATCGTTTGTATCAATGGGGGAAAGTTGCCCTGATACAATTGACTATATGTTTTAGTTAGGTGAACGCTTAAATATTTTAACATACACATTTTTAAATCAGAACCGTATAGGATTTTTTTTTTTTTTTGAATTTCACAGGGAACATTTATTTCTTTTCTGAAAATGGCAAAACTGAATTATTTAGGTAGTGGCGGTGGTTGCAAAGATTTACATTCCATGAATAAATGTCTCATATATAAACAAAAATCACAACTTTTTGTTCACAGTGGATTTTGTTAAAGAAATGATTTCCCTGTGCACAAAGTGTGTTCTGGAGAAGTATATGGCAGATGTCAGGCCTATTGAACTATTGAGAGGAGTGAGCAGAAGGACTCCACTGGAGTTCTTGCCAAAGTCTGAGCAGCTTTTCTGGCAGCTGTAAAAAGCCGTCATTAATAATGGAGATTTGCAGGTAAGAATCCAGTGACAATGGAAGGGAACTACAAATTGCTGGAACGGTTAAAAAAAAGAAGCTTCTTTTCCCTCAAAAGGTTAATAGGTTACATTGTACTATGACCTTTCTACTCCACTGACTTTGTGTAAGGCCCCTTTCTATTCAGGCTGCCTACTCCTCTAATGCACTGATTGTTTGGAAGAAGTAGATTAATGTAGCATTAAGACTTCATTTTGTGCTGTTTACAGATCAGGGGTGAATTGGCATGGCCATTTTAAATAAACACGGAATAATGCAGGATATAGCAGTGGAGTGGCTCAGTAATGCTGTTTTCATGCATTTGTTTCTGGGTGTGGCGTCTCTCTGCACTAGAGACAAGAATGCACTCAGAACCTCAGTAAATGGCTTGTTGACCCCAGAGGTCCCTCCTGTCTGGCAAACTGTTCTGAGTAAGTATAGCAGAACCAGGCTGTAACAAGGACTAGGGAACTTGATCTACTGCAATCTCAATCAAACAAAGCATGTTTAAAGGTAAAATCAATTCACAAATATTCCTAGGGCAATAAATGTCTGTAACTCTTCTATGTTAAGCCAATCAGAGCACCTAAGTTAGGTTTAAAGGGTATATTTAAAATACGCCCAGCAGACAACGCTGGCATTCAAAATAATTTTTGCTCATTTGTATTAAAAAAATTTTTTTTGAGGTTGAAGAAAAAAAAATGGCCTTTTTCTTAGTAGATTCACTTTCATTTTTTTTGTAAATGTACAGTAAAAGTATTGATGCAGTTTATTCTACTATCAAATACAAGAGGTCCTCTCCACTCAACCCATTATCAATATATTTAAGACAGAGACATTTTGTGCATACTGCTACTGAAAAATGCCTTACCCTTTAAACAAAACAGGGATTGTTTGTCCATATATTGCAATATATTTAAGCTGGCCAACTACGTCAAAGTCATCCCATATCTGGCCAGTCCTATGCTCACTTTTATCATTAAGAATTCTATGGTTTAATTATACATTTTACAAAGGGACTAAGTTTTACCTGCAACTTACTTGCTGCTTTCAAAGTAAAACTCCCAAACTTGGCTGCCCTTTTATTGGACACCAGTGGGATCACCCGACTATAGTTGGGAAGGGTGGGAGCTACAACATGGAGCTGGTCACTGCTCCTGTATAAACTATAACAAACAAGGGAAAGTTGTGCTCACCACTAGTTTTTAAAACCATTAAGCGGGGGTGCAATGAGGGTGTGACCACAAAATACATATAGACAAATACAAGAGTCCTCTGCACTCAACCCATTAACAAGATATTTAGGACATTGAGAAATTTTGCGCATACTGCTACTGAAAAATGCCTTTATTATCAAAGTAGATTTTTCAGAATATTTTAGTGGGAGCAAATATTCTGTTTGTAATCATAGGGGCCAGTTATAGCTCATCCATATATTCTACTGAAAAGATGCCCTGTGTAGAAAAACTTTTTGAATTTGTTTGGGGCTATGTATTTCCTGCTTCTCACTAGGGGTCAGTTACTTATGGGAAGGCCATGTGCAAAAGTTGGCCTTCCTCCATCTCAGAATTGACTCAGGTTTCTGTACTGTTTGTTCCACAGGGCCAGTCAGACTAGTGTACATATAGAGCTGCTACCTTTTGGCTTGGTTGAATACGGCCAGGGGCGAAACCGTGGCGAAATGGGGGCGGAGTTGTAATGCTGCAGGGGCTGCCTGTAACATCAGGGGCATGGCTATGCCATTGCAATCAGCAATTGGCTGATTGCTGCGTCAATCATAGAGAAACCTGCCCTGTTTTCCTAATTTGACAGCTTTGAACCGGAAGACCTTCAAAAAACCGGCTGTTCGGGTCAAAACCTGAAAGGTGGCAACCGTAAGTACATAGGGCCCACCGGGTACCCGAACCACCACACTGCAACCAGAACTCATCGCTCCCACTCCACCCACTCCACCCACTCCCTCCCGATTCCTGTGCTATGTGGGGAAAGCACAGCAGCAGAGTATGGAGAAGTGGTGAATGGGGTGGCTTGCTTGCAGGCAGGGCCCACTAGAGTTAGGGTTTCTGGCATTCTGACACTGCACAGGACTTTATTCAAAAGGGACTTTAGATATGTAGAAGCCCCCCCCCCCCTAACTTCATTCAGTCATTCATTAGAGAGCAGCTGGGTCCTGGTCTTACTGCCAGCCTTATGGCATATGGCAAGGACAGGGCTGGCTTGTGTCCCCTGATGCTGCACTTTGCATCTTGCCCAGATTTTTTATATGGAGAGGAGCAGGGCACAGCCATTCACCTGGATATAAATGTTTCATGCATGAGCACTAATGGGTGCAAAACAAACCAATCCATCCTGTCTTGTATAATGGCTTGGATTCTGGACAGGAACAAATATCTCATAAGACAAAACAAAGGATCACTTTCCCTCTTATTCGAAAAAAAAAAAAGAAATTGCCAGACTGTTTCTTAGAGGAACTCAGTTGCAAAGTGTCTCTGGGCACAAATCTGACTTCACTATCTGGCAGTCTGATGGATCAGTCTATGTTGTGGGGCAGCTTTCAATCACTTTATAAACAGCAGATCAGTATGAAAGGGGTTGTTCACCTTTGCGTTAACTTTTAGTATGATGTAGAGAGTGATATTCTGAGACAATTTGCAATTGGTTTTTAATTAGTGTTTGACTTATTTAGCTTTTTATTCAGCAGCTATCTGGTTTCCAGTTGCAGCAATCTGGTTGCTATGGTCCAAATTCCCCTAGCAACCATGCATTGATTTGAATAAGAAACTGGAATATGAATAGGAGAGACCCTGAACAGAAAGATGAGTAATACAAAGTATCAATAAAAATAAATGTGTAGCATTTGTTTTTTGATGGGGTCAGTTTGAAAGCTGGAAAGATCAGAAGCAGGCAAATAAGAAGGCAAATAATTAAAAAAAACTATAAAAAGACCAATGGAAAGGTTGCTTAGAATCGGTCATTCTATAACATACTAAAAGTTAACGAAAATGTAAACCACTTTAATAATTTTACTTTTGAATGTGCCAAATATTTTGTCAATATTTATATATAAATATATCAATTCAATTTGAAAGATAGTAAGTTAATAAGACACACGTCCATCAAGTTCAACCTTTTTACTTTTTTTTAACCTGCCTAACTGCCAGTTGATCCAGAGGAAGGCAAAAATCCCATCTGAAGCCTCACCAATTTGCCCCAGAGAGGGAAAACAATCCTTCCTGACTCCAAAATGGCAATCGGACTAGTCCCTGGATCAACTTGTACTATGAGCTATCTTCCATAACCCTGTATTCCCTCACTTGCTAAAAAGCCATCCAACCCCTTCTTAAAGCTATCTAATGTATCAGCCTGTACAACTGATTTAGGGAGAGAATTCCACATCTTCACAGCTCTCACTGGAAAAGAACCCCTTCCGATATTTAGCAGGACCTTCCTTTCTTCTAATCAGAATGGGTGACCTTGTGTCAGCTGGTAAGACCTACTGGTAAATAAAGCATTAGAGAGATTATTATATGATCCCCTTATATATTTATACATAGTTATCATATCACCCCTTAAGCGCCTCTTCTCCAGTGTGAACATCCCCAATTTGGCCAGTCTTTCCTCATAGCTAAGATTTTCAATACATTTTACCAGCTTAGTTGCCCTTCTCTGTACCCTCTCTAATACAATAATGTCCTGTTTGAGTGATGGAGACCAAAACTGTACGGCATATTCTAGATGGGACCTTACAAGTGCTCTATACAGTGGAAGAATGACCCCCTCCTCCCTTGACTCTATGCCCCTTTTAATACAGCTCAAGACCTTATTTGCCCTTGATGCTGCTGACTGGCATTGCTTGCTACAGCCAAGTTTATCATCTACAAGGACTCCAAGGTCCTTTTCCATAATGGATTTGCCTAGTGCAGTCCCATTAAGGGTATAAGTGGCTTGGATATTTTTACATCCCAGGTGCATGACTTTACATTTATCAACATTGAATCTCATTTGCCACTTCGCTGCCCAGATTGCCAGTTTGTCAAGATCCTGTTGCAAGGATGCCACATGGATGCCTTGATGGAATTAATTGGGCTGGATAGTTTTGTGTTATTTGCAAACACTGATACATTACTTATTACTCATTAATGAACAAGTTAAATAAAAGTGGCCCAAATACCGAGCCCTGAGGGATCCCACTAAGAACCTTACTCCAAGTAGAGAATGTCCCATAAACAACCACCCTCTGTACCCGATCCTGTAGCCAGTTTCCTATCCACGTGCAAACGACTTCATTAAGCCCAACAGACCTTAGTTTAGAAGCAGTCGTTTGTGGGGCACAGTATCAAATGCTTTGGCAAAATCCAAATAGATTACATGTACTGCCCTCCCACTGTTCAGCATCTGACATGACCTATCCTTCATAAAGCCATGCTGATTGTTGCTCATAATGCCATTCACTAGGACAACATTTTGAATGTGATCCCTTAACAAGCCTTCAAATAATTTGCCCAAGTCAAATTTACTGGCCTATAATTGCCAGGCTGAGATCGTAATCCCTTTTTAAATATTGGAATGAAATCAGCTTTTCTCCAATCCATAGGTACCATACCAGATGAAAGCTAATCTGAGAAAATCAGAAATAGGGGCTGGTCTAAAACTGAACCAAAACCCAGAGCAAATAATTGTTTGTTACCCCTATACATCCTCACCCCTTCCTTCCATTAATCAATCACAAGATGATGTATAGGACAGCCCTTGTAACTGTCGGGATATTGCTCTATCATGTTTTTTTCATGATAGCTCATATGGAATCAGTATGTTTTTTTTTCTATCCATATTGTATATAACATACAGTAAACATAACTTAACATATGTACACTTTGATTATCAGAGAAATGGTGAAATAATTAGTCAATAGGTAAGCATTAGCTAAAGTGAAACCGGGAGGTTAGGCAGTGTATTATTTTATTACAAGCAGGTCTATACTTGTGACAAAATGTGCTGGAAAACACGTAGGAGTCTCTTCCCGACTGAGTATTTGAGGTGTGGATACTGCCTGATTGTTAATAATCCTACGAGTCCATGAACGTCAAACTGAGCGGAAACAAAACGGGCCTGTGCAATAAAGCATTCCCCTCAAGTCACAGCAGCTGCATGAACTGTACAGTACAACTTGCCAGGGCTGGAGTTAGAGAAGAAGAAGCAATAAAGACTGGAGGGTAATGACATAATCCAGTGATGATCAACCTACTACAGCCCTCAAGCTGCTCTTCAACTACAACTCCCAAAATCTCCAAGAAAATCTTAGGCTGTTGCTGGAAATCTGGCAACTATAAATCAACAACAGAAGCTGCAGGGTAGATATTACTGATACATATTTGCTACACAGTATCAATTGTACTTTCAGCAATATTTGACCCCCATGTGGCAACATCAATCTTTAGGGCTCAGGGCAATTGCCCTTTTTGCCTATACCTGCTCTAAACTCTCCCATGCATCTCATACTAAATTGTAACTGCATTGTGTGTCCTAGTGCATGCATCAGACACAAACAGAATGCACCTTATGATGTTATAACTGGTGCTTGCTTATTAGTTCAAATAGAACTGAACTGACTTAGCCCAGAAGAGGGGCATAGCATACTGGAAGCTTTCATTTTAAAGGAAAATATACCCCCACGCTTTTTTCACATGATTTCATTCAGTATGATGTGTGTAAAAAAGGTGCATAAACACTATTTCCAGAAATAAATATAATTATGAGATTGTATGTAGAATTATGTTGTTGTGGAACAAATCCAGGCAGCAAACTTGACTGCAATTTTCTTTATTGGGGAGTAGAGATACACGAGTGTATCTCTTCTCCCCAATAAAGAAAATTGCAGTCAAGTTTTCTGCCTGGATTTCAATTCAACATAATTCTACATATTGATTCAATTGGAATATCAAGCACAGGATAACGCGTGCCGATAAGAATATTTGGTGAGCCGCAATTGCTCTTTAATTTGAATTATGAGATGGTGCCTGGTGCAATGAGGTATATCTGGTTAAAAAAAAAACACATTCATATTTCTTTTTGTAAGTTTAAATGGTGCACCTTTTTACAGAAGTGCAACTGGATGAGCTTGTGCCTTTAACCAGAGTAAAAGCCATAGTGCTGTAGGCTAGACATCCCTTAATAAATCAGGCTTCTGTTTTGGGTGATTTAATTGAGAGTGAGCGCAAAGCATCACATGGAGCAGGAGCACTTGTTTCTTCTATTTAATAAGCGTCTGTGCTCCCATCCCACTCCCAGCGTTAGTGTTGGGTGAGAGTTCAAAATGAAAAATGCTTTGCTGGCACATATAAACAGCGACTTCCATAATAACTGGGAGCATTTCGTTTTTGTGTGCTAGCATTTTGAATTCCCACGTGCCAGCCACAAAGTTGGAGCAGAGACCCTTAATTTAGTAGGAGAAACAGGCGCCTCCTGCTCCATGTGAGGCTGTTGAAAGGAAGAAACAGAGCATGGGGGGATGAGGTAGAAGGGCTCTTAGCTTTCAAGCTTTGCCTAAGGTACCAGGAAACCCAGACCTTGCACTGATAAGTAAATATTAAGAATATATATCATTTAGAAAATAGTACTGAAAAATAATTATAATGTGGTTTCAGATGCTGTCTGTGCTCAGCCATAATTCCAGCCCTGAGCAGATGCCATTGCCTTCAGAGGTAACAGCAATGAACAAAACTAAAAGCCCAGTGGGCTGGACATCCAGGTCCATGTATTCATGTAATGGGAGCGTAGCAAAATAGAATACATAATAATGGCATATAACGTTATCATAAAAGTTATTAGGAAGAAGGAAACGGGATTAGAAAGTGATCTTGGAGGTAAGTGAAACTCATGTAAATATTATCATTTAGGTAGCACAGAACAGAAAGTCCTCTGTGCCCAAACCCCAGCACTGAAAGGGTTACACTCTCCTCCCAGAGATGCTGAATGGAAGGCTGGAGGCTGCTGGGGATGAAGAGAAGTGTCCCGTTTCGCATTATTTCATTGGTGGGAGGGAGTATAAACATAGGGACAATTGGTTTTACAGGCACAGTGGACAGAGCACAGTTAGAGCACTAATTACGGCTAAGGCTGAGCTTGTCTTTGTATTTACAAGATGGGATTTCAATGTAAGGCTTGCACATTGGCCCTTTCACTGAGTTGGGCTAACACTTGTATGGCATTCATGCACTTGCCCCTAGCCCTCCTCAAACACCCATCTACCTCCTCCTCTCTCCTCCTTCTCTTTCTTGCTTTTCTGATGGCATTTTCTGTCCATGTTATACGCAGCCCTAAATGAAACTTGACTGCCCCCACGGCCGACTGGAAAATCACAAAAGCAGACCATCTACTGGCTACAGTAACGCCATTGTGTGGGCTGACAATGCACTAATTGGCACCGGCAATTGCCTGTTTGTGAGGGAAACTTGGAAGAGGGAAGGGGGGGGGAGTGGAAATGTACCTTTTCAAATAAGCAAAATTTCCAACTGAATTTTAGAAAAGGGAATGACACACACATAGCTACAAAATTATTTTGCCCCAGTCTACTATGAAATATTCAAGGAATTACAATTAATCAATCAATGTTAATTTGATTGCTTGGAAAGAGGATGTGGGAGTCTAGGGGCAACTTTCCAGGTTATTATGGCTGAATGTAGACAATGAAAGGTCTTTATAGATGTGCCAGTCTTTTGCAAGTGTTCGGTCTTTGAAGAGCTTGTGTGTGACTGAGGGTACCACTTCACTGCTCATGGGAAAGGAACACAAACAAAAAAAACCCAGGAGGTAGCTGGTACCACATTTCTTCTTTGAGCTTGAAGATCCAAATGCACTTGGCTTGTATGTAGTTAGTATATCGCCACTGCTAAGCTTTTAGGTACTTACAAGCATGGATACCAGAGCTATAAAAAGTCTGAAATAATCCAACCTAACACTTAGCCGTAGGCTTCTAGGGCATTCCAGCCTACCTTGTTTACTTTAGGCACTGAAGATGATTACACCCTTTTTGTAAATAATGACATTTGCTTTGATCTCAAAGCCATGATATAGGCCAAAAGCATGGAGACATGCACTAATACTCACTAACTGTGCTGTTTGCAGTTCAGCTCATTTTTTTGAGTGAATGAAGCCTCTCCAGGTTTAGGGCAGAGACACACGCTGCGATTTGGGGAGATTAGTCGTCCGGTGAAAAATCTCCTCTTCTTCAGGGCAACTTATCTCTCCGAACTGCCTCCTCTGCCTTCCCACCGGCAACAATGTAAATCACCAGGGGGATGGCACTCAGAGTGCTTCGTTTTCAGAAGTCGCCCAAAGTTTCCCCCAATGCATGCTAGGTGCAGAGAGCTCAGTAAGATGTAAGCAATGTGTCTACATTGTGTATGTTTTCTTCCAAATACCAAGCTTCAGCACATAGTTGCTTGTGTGGACACATTATTGGGTGGAGCTTGGCATGACATGGGAGGCATTACTGGTTTATTGATGATTTGAGTTCAGGGATCTGGGATCTTCAAGTTAAAGGTACAGCCTGGTCAAGAGATACTGGTGTCCAACGCTGCCTGACACCAACCTCTGTTGTTCCTTCCACTATCCATCACTACCATCAGAAATTTAATAAAAGCTGTAAACTTTTTTGTACTTAAAGTGGACCTGTCACCTACACATAAAAAGCTGCATAATGAAAGTTCTTTGCAAATGAAACATTAAAACATCCATACCTGTAATAAGGGTGTTTAAATATCTGAGATGTCAATCAAATATTATTTTCCACGCCTCTATGCATGAGACATAGAGGTGGGGCAGTCAATTACTTTCACTTTACATTTAGCAATTCCTACATGTCACTGCCCTCCTCCCATTCCCCCTTCCCTCCTCAAACTCTATAATTGTGTAGGGCACTGGGTCCCCCATTCTGGTGTATACACTAGATTTTGAGGGTGACACACAATTTGTCTTAATAACAGTGTCCACAAAAAGGCAGCTGCCTGCTTGCTGTGATTGTGTAATTTCAAGACTGAAGGAAACAAAATGTAAATAATAAATATAGAGTAAGAAAAGTTTATTTTGGTCAACTAACATGATAGAAAAGAATTTAGAATTATTTCTTAGGGTGACAGGTCCCTTTTAAAGGTAGTTTAAAGTAGCAAGACATATACCCATTTTTAATTCATCACAATTTGTCCTGAGAAAAAAATATGCTTTTCTTGGGTAGGTTTACTGTTAAAGAATTTTACATATATGGTGTTGGTGAGCTTGAGAGACACGGGACATCCAAAACTGATGGCATATATCAGTTAATTGGCCAAGAGATGCTGTGACCACTTCCTGTCAGTGAATGAAAAGGGGAGGATCTTCCTCTTTGGCTTCTGGTTGCTGATCCATCTGGATGTTTCCAGGGAGCCTGGGTACACCAAGGCCCAGTAACAGAGCCGGGCCAGCCCTGGCAGTTGCCCTAGGCAACCTGCCCGCCACGGTGCTGGCTGAGTGCACACATTCGCTACCTTGTGCACATGCACAAGTTCGCGCTCGCGCACATCGGCATGCACGGAAGCACAAATCAGAATGGGCGCATGCGCGGAAGTGCAAGAAGATGCTGAACTGCCACACTTAGTCGGGGAGCGAGGTAGCGGACATGGGGTAGGCGACAGAGCAAGTACGCGCCTGTCGCCCCCCCAGCTTTGCGCCCTAGGCATGTGCCTACTCTACCTACCCCTAGTTCCGGCCCTGGTGAGGGAAGATAAAAAGAGCAGCTTTGTGATCCAGGGAGTAGATTCCCAGGCTGTAAGATTTGCCTACAGTGAAGGGACACAATGGATAGAGTGTCAGGCTTTAGGTTCTCCTCCCTGACCACTCCTCTGGGTGAGATCCAGACCATGTGTGAGGTATTTGTGCCTGGAGGGAAGTTGTGCTGCCTTGACTACAGTCTCAGGGAATACACCTGCATCTGCCTCTGATATACTGTCTGAGCTGTGTGCCTATATATTCTGCAAATGCCTCTGTACTGATGTGAGTTACCTGTGGATCATTTGTCTCTGACAAATAAAGTTATTTTGTTCTGTTTGACTTCAAGAACCTCCTGGCGCCTACTTCTTTATTGGTTAAAACACAGTAGCCTGTGGGAGTTGTAGTAATACTACACCGCGCCTTCAATACTGCCCTTTTTCGAAGGCCCTGCCTTAAGTGTCCAGTGTAACCCATGTTCTGGTATACTAGCTGGATGTTTATCCTGTTGACCTGGATCCAAAAACTTGTTACATGTTTGTCAAAGAAATCATCCAATCCCCTCTTAAAAGCATTAACTGAATCAGCCATCACAACATCACCCGGCAGTGCATTCCACAACCTCACTGTCCTGACTGTGAAGAACCCCCTACGTTGCTTCAAATGAAAGTTCTTTTCTTCTAGTCTAAAGGGGTGGCCTTGGTACGGTGATCCACTTTATGGGTAAAAAGGTCCGTTGCTATTTGTATATAATATTCTCTAATGTACTTCATGTCCTCTTGCAAGCATCTTTTGTTTTTTGCTCATAATGCACTAAGGCACAAGTAGTTAAAACAGTGAGAGACTGGTAAAGCAAGATTTAAGAGGGGTTGGAATAGTCGAGTCAAGACTGGCTAAACAAATATCACACCCAGCACAGGAAGAGTAATTCTGTTTAATCCCCTTCCTATGCTGATATGGAAGTACACTTCTCGTTGTGCTTAGAAATGAGCTGCACCAACTTAGAATGAAAACTTAATGCTGTTAGGGAAAATGATCACACATTAAAACTGCACAAGATAATGAGATAATAGGAATTCTAAATGGTTATTATAATGAGTTCAATGTTCTAAGGGTCTGGGCACACAGGCAGTTTCGGAGACATTAGTCGCCCGGCGACAAATCTCCCCTTCTTTAGGGCGACTAATCTCCCCGAACTGCCTCCACGCCGGCGAAAATATAAATCGTCGACGGGATGGCACTCGGATTGATTCATTTTCCGAAGTCGCCCGGAGTTTCCTCGTGCGACTTCAGAAAATGAATCGTTGCGAGTGCCATCCCGTCGACGATTTACATTTTAGTCAGCGGGAAGGCAGGGGAGCAGTTTAGGGAGATTAGTCGCCCCGAAGAAGAGGAGATTTATCGCCGGGCAACTAATCTCCCCGAATCTGCTTGTGTGCCCTGACCCTAAGTGGTTATTGTAAGACTTTGCAATTAAAAATAAAACAGGAGATTGCAAGTACAATGTCCAGAATACACAAACAAATGCAGAATCTAGCACTGACTATTGACAAAGGTACTTGCTCCCATACATGCTCCTTTAAAACTCCATTGAGCTCCAGGAGCCCCTTCTATCTCATTTATTTTGTATAAGGGCACAAGGGAACCCTGGAATTGCCATCCGCCTGGAGTTGCTGCTAATTTCAGGCTTCCCTTAGTAGGTTGTGTCAATAACTAATTGCGGTAAGTCAATGAAATGCTAACACTGTTATTAATAAAGCACTTGTCGGCGCTATATAAATAAATAATGATGATGATAATAATACCTTCAGTTTGTGGTGTAAATAACCAGCATCTTAGTCACTTCTTCCCAAAATGTGGTGCTTCCTGGAGGGAGACTTTTTGTTGCACCGGATACAATAGAAACTATAGCTCTGTACTAAGCCAACTAGACCGGTCTTATGTTCAGTTTTTATTTATTTATTTCTTACAGGTAAAATGGATTGTCTTAAAATAAACCTGACATATTTGTACATGAAAAAGAAACGTGCATTACTCTTTTAACATGCAAACTGCCAACAGTTTCTCTATTTGCCGGTTGTATGTTTTGTGTCATAGATACAATAACGGGGAGGAAGAAAGAACTCATGCAATGCCCTAAAAAGTTTATCAGCTGAACCACTGCAATAGTATGGCATTGAAGCTGAAATAGAAAAAAGACCAGTGAAGTAAATATTTTCACTCACTGGCTGCTCAGCTCATAGCCAATCCTTAAAGGGATTCTGTCGGGATTTTTATGATGTAAAATTAAATTACACTTTGCAAAATAATTCACTCTTCAATATAAAATTTCATTCCTGAACCAGCAAGTGTATTTTTTTTAGCTGTAATATTGGTGTGTAGGCAGTCATCTCAGGTCATTTTGCCTGGTCATGTGCTTTCAGAAAGAGCCAGCACTTTAGGGTGGAGCTGCTTTCTGGCAGGCTTTTGTTTCTCCTATTCAATGTAACTGAATGTGTTGCAGTGGGACCTGGATTTTACTATTGAGTGTTGTTCTTAGATCTACCAGGGAGCTGTTATCTTGTGTTAGGGAGCTGTTGTCTGATAACCTTCCCATTGTTCTGTTGCTGCTGGAGGGGGGGAGGTAAGGAAGGGGGTAATACTCCAATTTGCAGTACAGCAGTAAAGAGTGACTGAAGTCTATCACAGCACAAGTCACATGACTGGGGGCAGCTGAGAAACTGACAATATGTCCAGCCCCATGCCAGATTTCAAAATTAAATATAAAAAAATCAGTTTGCTCTATTGAGAAACAGATTTCAGTGCAGAATTCTGCTGAAACACCACTATTAACTGATGCATTTTGAAAACAACAATTTTTCCAAACCGTATCTCTTTAAAAAATTTACTGTATAATTATGTATTTTACAATACACCAATGGTGGAAATAATGGTTTGGGAATTATGTAAGGTCTGAAAGGCTTAGGTTTGGGTCCTATTATGCCACAATTACAACATCCAAGTGTGGGAAAGCAGCAGCAAAGCTTGTGTTGGCTTTGAAGGTCATTTTGGAGGTCAGCATGAGAAGCTCATTCTAGCAAGCACAGGGGTAATTCCACTGCCTATTGACTGTTATGTCCATTAATCTCTATATATACATAAGTGTCAAAAATTGCTATTTACCTTACAAACAAACTTTTGTTTCCTTGGAAAAGTCTACAACCCCCAGTGCCTTGCAAAGAGCAGCAAGTGTCAGAGCTCCTGTTCAGCAAAAAGAACAGCTTAATGCAGATCTGGACTGGGACCCAACTGCCACCACCAGCCCATTGAGTAGTGACTGTCTATGGCATTAACAGCATCATGTTTTAATTGCATAGTTTTTTATGCAATTAAAATGTGTTTCCAAACCTGGAATTCAAAAATTAGCTCCTGGTTTGGGGCCACTGGGAGCAACATCCAAGGGGTTGAAGCTACTGGTTGGGGATCACTGGTGTAGAAGGTGATATTCTAAGACAATTTGCAATTGGCTTTCATTTTTTTTTAATTTGTGATTTTTGAGTTACTTAGCTTTTTTATTCAGCAGCTCTCTTATTTGCACATTCAGCAATTTGTTTGTTAGGGTCCAAATTACCTTAGCAACCATGCATTGATTTGAATTAGAGACTGGACTATAAATAGGAGAGACCCGGAATAGAAAGATGAGTAATAAAAGTAAAAACAATAAATCTGCAGCCTTACAGAGCATTTACTTTTCAGACAGGGCCAGTTCAGATAGGGCCAGTGACCCCCATTTCGTGCCTGTTGGGGCACTTACTCATAGGCTCATTGCCTATGAGTAAGTGCCCCAACAGGCACGAAATGTGTCAGGCCTTCTCTTGTATGTCCCAATAAATGGATTTAATTTTTAAGTATACTTTGGGCATTATTTTTGGACAAATATCTCACAACTTTTGATTTCTGTTATATGTTATGCACTTTATTACTACTTTCACTATATTCATTACTGCACGCCATTTTATAGTGGTGCTGTTATGAGCAAATTGCATCAATCTTGCTGGTTCAATTGAAAAGTTGCTTCGAATTAGCCATTCAATATAAAGGTGAACCACCCTTTTAAGGGTTGTCAGTGATTTGGTCTTTTGTTTTGAACGAATACATTTGGCACAATTTGAGTTGTACAAACAAATCAATCACCTTTAGGGGCTTGATATTTTGGTAATTATACTGTTAAGTCTAAACTCTGAAATCAGTGTACTGATGCCCAACATATGTCAACCACCAGGCCCGGATTTGAGGCAAGACCTGGTCCTAGAGTGGTACAGATTTAGGGGCAACATGCCGCCCAGCCACCCCATTGGTTTATACAGGGCACTGGGGTCATCTCCTGTCTGTCCAGCATAAAATCCAATCAAAGCGCCGCTCCAATAAATCCGTCCTTGTTAACCACATCACATTTCTACCTATAGATATATGAGTGCATCTTAATCGTAGCCACTACCATTTTTCATATGCTTATGATAAAAGAGTACTATGGCCAATTCAGACCTCCAAATATAGATTTGGTTTCTTCTCTTACTTGAGACTACGTTTCTTCATGGTTGAATGCAAGCTTCTCTGACTTTTTCATTGGAGGGTGCCACAGATTTCCAGGATAGTTTATTCTGTATGACAGGGTAATCACAACTCCAGTGATACAGTATGTTAGACTTGTTGTGAACAGGTAACAAGCAGCTAAGTGCTGCCTGGGGTTTTCCCTGGACACTATACATACCCATTCTGACTTTGTGCTTTTATAGAAAGAGCAAGGGCTGACAGCACTTCTGGAATAATTTCTATTTCTGTAATAGTTCTAGAACTCCTAGCAATGGTGTTAGACCTAATATTAGATCATTTTGCTAATTTTAAAGAGAGTTTAAATCTATAATAAAAAGAACCTATTTTTGCTATATCAGCTGAACGAACTGGATACAAATCAGTCTACGTGTGATGCTTCCAACAGGAGTTCTAATTTAGAATGCAATGAAAGTACCCTTCCATAATATTTTTACCAGGGGTGTCCAACCTTTTGGCTTCCCTGCGCCACATTGGAAAAAGAAAAATTGTCTGGGGCCACACATGAAATACACAAAGACTTTTGATTTGTAAAAGTAAAGAAAATACACAGAAAAGAACTACAATACCAGTTGGATGACCACATGGAGCTATATGGGACACCTGGATATTAAATAGACTTATTATTATATTATTATTACTTACTGGGCAATGGGCAGAGTCCCCCATCCTCCCTACTCCATAGGTCACCATATTGTTACAACCTGGCGTAGTAAGCCTGTTCCTAACAAGACGACAGACTGAGGAGGTTAATGGGTCTGGACTTAGAGAGCACAAAGTGTTATTTCACTCTCGTTTTCTCTGTATTTCCATACATTTATTTTTTAATTTCTGTCTTGTCTCTCTTCTTCAAGCTGGGCCGCATTCATGTCCATCCTGGGCCACATGCATCCCTCATGCCGCAGGTTGGACACCCCTGATTTATACCAAGCAAACTTAAGCTGGCCATAGATGTTGAGATTTTTATAAGATCAGATCCTGATCGTGAGACCACGATCTTCTCAGAACCATCCTACGATCATATGAATTTACCATCAACTAAAAAGACCAATTTGCCAGGAAAACAAAGGGGAGCTGCCTGCTTGGCCCTGCAAACATAGAGAGATTGCACTGGGACCGACAAAGATTTTTTTACCTGGCCGATCAATTTCCCGACAGAAAAATCGTAAGATGTACGATCGTTTGAATACCACTAACCGCACGATAATTTCGAAGGATCGGTCGGACTTCCCTAAAATCGGTCGTTCGGCAAGAAGAATCGTCGCGTCTATGGGGAGCTTAAGACTACAAACAAACATTCTGTAGTTACATAGTTCAACCCCTCCAAATGAAACCCAGCATCCATACATACACACACTGACCCCTCCATACACTCACAGAAACTATATATAATCATACAATAACTATAGAGTTTAGTATCACAATAGCCTTTGATATTATGTCTGTCCAAAAAATCATTCAAGCCATTCTTAAAGGCATTAACTGAATCAGCATCACAACATCACCCGGCAGTGCATTCCACAACCTCACTGTCCTGACTGTGAAGAACCCCCTACGTTGCTTCAAATGAAAGTTCTTTTCTTATAGTCTAAAGGGGTGGCCTCTGGTACGGTGATCCACTTTATGGGTAAAAAGGTCCCCTGCCATTTGTCTATAATGTCCTCTAATGTACTTGTAAAGTGTAATCATGTCCCCTCACAAGCACCTTTTTTCCAGAGAAAACAACCCCAACCTTGACAGTCTACCCTCATAATTTAAGTCTTCCGTCCCTCTAACCAATTTAGTTGCACGTCTCTGCACTCTCTCCAGCTCATTTATATCCCTCTTAAAGGGGTTGTTCACCTTTGAGCTAATTTTTAGTATGAAGTAGAGAGTAATTTGCAATGGTTTTCATTTTTTATTATTTGTGGTTTTTGAGTTATTTAGCTTTTTATTCAGCAGTTTGCAAATTTGGAATAGCAGCAGTTGGGTTGCTAGGATCCAAACTACCCTAGTAACCATGCATTGATCTGAATAAGAGACTGGAATATGAATAGGAGAGGCCTGAACAGAAAGATGAGTAATACTAAGTAGCAATAACAATAAGCGGCCGATTCACTAAATTCGAGTGAAGGATTCGAAGTAAAAAAACTTCGAATTTTGAAGTATTTTTTGGGGTACTTCGACCATCGAATATGCTTCTTCGACCTTCGACTACGACTACGAATCGAAGGATTCAAACTAAAAATTGTTCGACTATTCGACCATTCGATAGTCGAAGTACTGTCTCTTTAAAAAAAACTTCGACCCCCTACTTCAATGTTAGCCTATGGGGAAGGTCTCCATAGGCTTGCCTAACTTTTTTTGATCGAAGGATTATTCCTTCGATCGTTGGATTTAAATCCTTCGAATTGTTCGATTCGAAGGATTTAATCGTTCGATCGAAGGAATAATCCTTCGATCGTACGATCGAAGGAATAATCCTTCGATCGTACGATCGTAGCATTTGAGCTAAATCCTTCGACTTCGATATTCGAAGTCGAAGGATTTCAATTCCTAGTTGAATATCGAGGGTTAATTAACCCTCGATATTCGACCCATAGTGAATCAGCCCCCAAATGTGTATCCTTACAAAGCATTTGTTTTTAGATGGGGTCAGTGATTCCCATTTGAAAGCTGGAAAGATTCAGAAGAAGTAGGCAAATTCTTTAAAAACTATAAAAGATAACCAAATTAAAAAGTTGCTTAGAATTGACCATTCTATAATATACTAAAAGTTAACTTAAAGGTGAACCACGCTTTTAAGGACTGGAACCTAAAACTGCACCTCATACTCAAACATGATGCATATTCCCTATACTTATATATGTATAATTCCAGATTTGCTTTTAGCTCATACTCACCTTGGGTGTGAATATTTACATATACAGTAAGACAGGCAAAGAATTCCTTCTTGTTTCTCTTAGGGGACTGGAGGGACTTGCTGTGTGACAAAACAGCGAAAAAATTCACAAAGTAACGAAAATTTGCAAAACACATTGAAGTTAATAGGCGCTAAAATAATTTTGAAGCGAGCGACAATTTTTATATGCGCAAATATTTTGTCCAAATGCGTTAGTCAATGGACGTCTGAATCATTTTGACGTGAGTCAATTTTTAATTCAATTTCTGAAGCGCGCCAATTTGCGCCAAATTTTTTATGCAGTTTTGTGAAAACATTTGTGGGCAGTGAAATGCAGAAATTCGCCCATCACTAGTGACAAGATCTGAAACCTGATGTTATTTATTTAAGGACATCATGACACTTCTCTATAATGTAATATCATGTACAGCAGCATGTCTGAAGCTTTCACTAGCTCAGAATCTGTTTTGCACAAGCAGCTCTCAAAGTACACACTACGCAAGCCACCACCTTAAAACAGTGATAACACATAGGGAATGAATGAAGATGAACTTTGACTTTATTTGCTTTGTATGCTAATAAGCCTTGCACAAGCACCGTTTCTCATCCAGTGTAGACGTGTGACACACATACACAAACATCTTATCTCTTGTACTCCGCGCTTAGAGTTTCTAAAACAAAAATAATAACAGTAAACAAAGAAGTGAAACGTAATTTCAGTTTTATGTAGGAAATATAATTTTCTGACAGATCTTGAAGAAGCATATGTATGAAAAGAAAGTAAATCGCAAACCGAAGGAACAAGTTTAACAAAAAATGCTTTGTGCAGAAATCAAAGAGCCGATTGCTATGGCATTTTATTAAATAATGAATATGGCTTAGAAAAGACTATATACAGTAGATAAATATGTTCATGTATGGGACCTGTTATCCAGAATTCTCGGGACCTGGGGGATTCTGGATAATGGATTTTCCTGACATTTGGATCTTCATACTATAAGTCTATGAGAAAATCATGTAAACATTAAACAAACTCAATAGGCTGATTCTTCTTCCAATAAGGATTAATTAAATCTTAGTTTGGATCAAGTACAAGATACTGCTTTATTATTACAGAGAAAATGAAATCATTTAAAAAATTTGGATTATTGTGATAAAATGGAGTCTATGGGAGACATCCTTTCCATAATTCGGAGCTTTGTGGATAACAGGTTTCAAGATAACAAATCCCTTACCTGTATATAGCTAAATATGTGTCCAGATACGGAGCTTTAGACAGAATGGTTTTCCTAGTAAAGGTTTGGTGAGTTTCAGGGCCTATGGCATTTGAGTAAAGTTTTGCAAATTTTTCAAAAATACCGGAGTGCTGCTGCTTTATTTGCTACATGTATACTTTGCCCTGGCAGTGGGTACGGCTTGCACCCGGGGCTGCAAGGAGCCTAATCCGCTTTTGAAGCACACTTTATCTACATTTACAGGGCCTACTGCAGGGATGTCACTATTAACCACACTGATACGCTGGGCAATCCAGCTTCAGGATTTCATTTTTATGTTTTTCCCATGACCAATGTGAATAAAGGTGTAGGTCAACATCAGCCCCTGACACTGTGATGAGTGTGGGGGGAGCAGCCTAGGCGAATTATACCATAAACTGCACCCAATTCCGTGCCTCTAAAATAATATTGATTTATTTTGCCCCAGAAAACATAGGGGGCACCAAAAGACCTCACACAGGGTCAAGGTTAAGGGTGGTGCCAGATGGGGAGATTAGTCGCCCAGCGACAAATACGTTTGGTATTTGCCCTCTGGTAAATTACACATACAAGGTATTTAAATTCTTAACCACAAATCACATTTGTATTGAAAACAGAGAGTATTACAAAAAAAAAATCCTACCAATCTGATTGGTCCTTGATTTAAAAAAGGAGGGGAGGTGAAAATGGAAGACAAACCCAGCCTACTATGATAATGTTTCACATGACACACTCCTAGTGGCCATCTTTGTGGGGCTTACCGGAGCTGCCACCTTAGATAACGAACTCCACCGCAATCAACCTGCCTTACCTCCCACTCACGCCTGTGTACATTTTACCTTTTCCTTGATGCAATCAGGAGTTGGGGGGTCCATAGAATCCATCAGGGAGCAGGCCTGGTTTAGCAAGAATAGGGTCAGGGCCCAACAGGTTTTTTCCCAATGTCCCGTGGGCTCAGTCTGACCCTGCTTGCCACAGTCATTTTGCCACTCACTATTCATTTCTATAGGGTTTTTAAAGGGCTAAATATAAATATCTGCTCAACTGGATCAAGCAGAGATATGTGAAAGTCAAATCTTGGTACACTGCAGATAAAAACAGAAACAAATCAGAAAGGGAGAGGTTAGATTAAGCTCACAACATTGCCATGGATGTTAGTGTTTAAATGAATACTAGAGCCCTGTTCTTGCCTCCTGCCTTGACTTGAGCAATGCCTAAAAATGATTTCTTTTACAGATATTTCTCATGTACATAATGACCGTACACTGACACACTCCCTCATCTTTAAAACAAACATTGCTTAGATTTTTTCAGTTTCTAAGTACTTCTTGAGTTTTTGCTGAGGCCGCTTGGCAATTATTTCATATTTACTGTTTGAAGTCTGCATTACATTTATTGGATTAACATCTATCTAATTGCTGCTGGTTGGGTCTTGTGTAAGGAGGATTTTATTTTCATAGTTAAGAGCTGATTGTAGCACAGATCTCCACGTTCAAAGAGAACAGTAACCAATTGTAACGACAGATAAAGCAGCACTTGCCGCGACACAGCTATAATTTAAGATTTGGTGTGTCCCACAGAGCTCCACCTTTATCATATTTTCCAAAAGGATAAATGAGATTTCCTTTGCATGTAGTGCATCATTTGCCTGACTCACAATCAGCCAGTAGCATTTCTCTAAAAAGTGCAACAATCACTAAGGCTAGAAAACCATATTTGTATGGTAAAATCCTATAACCCACATAGCTTTGGAAGTTATTTTTGTTCTGCAGTGCTTATTTTAGTTTTTTAATCCCACAAAATATGAAGAAAATATGTTAAATAATCACTGGCTAGGGATGTAGCGAACGTCGGAAAAAATGTTTGCGAACATATTCGCGAACTTGCGTCAAAAATGCGAACGGTTCGCGAACGTCGCGAACCCCATAGACTTCAATGGGAAGGCGAATTTTAAAAGCTAGAAAAGACATTTCTGGCCAGAAAAATGATTTTAAAGTTGTTTAAAGGGTGCAATGACCTGGACAGTGCCATGCCAGAGGGGGATCAAGGGCAAAAATGTTTCTGAAAAATACATTGTTGACACAGCGCTGCGTTTTGTGCTGTAAAGGGCAGAAATCACACTACATTTCTAAACCTGTGTAATAAACTGCTTTAAAACGTCCGGCGTCTACATGCCAATCAAGTCGTGTAAAGGTTACAGCCTGTTCACATGCAAAGACAAAACGCGGCGCTTACTGCAACGCAAAAAAACGCAAAGAGCTTTCATGAATGATACCGTCAAGTGAGCAAATAATAGTTTTTAATTACTAGTTGCTTGTCACCTCCAGGATGTTCGTCCTGTTGGTGGCAATATTTCTATAGTGGTGTGTTTAGCAGTCACCGTGCTTGTGCGCACGTGCACGGTCAGGCAGAGGTAATTCAATGTACAGTGAAGTGAACCAAAAAACACTGATTCTGCAGTATGGGCCCAGTTTTGGTCTACTTTATTGATCACCTGCGGTGACCATAAAAGATGCGATTTTGCCACTGTTGCAGAACCCTGTGTGTACTTTCCTGAAAAATTATGTTTTTTTTGTCGCAGCCACTGAAGCACAGAGGCCAGAAAAAATATGCCATATGAATGCTAAAAATATAATTTTTTTTTGTCGCAGCCACTGAAGCACAGAGGCCAGAAAAAATATGCCATATAAATGCTGACAATATGAATTTTTTTTGTCGCAGCCACTGAAGCACAGAGGCCAGAAAAAATATGCCATATAAATGCTGAAAATATGAATTTTTTTTGTCGCAGCCACTGAAGCACAGAGGCCAGAAAAAAATATGCCATATGAATGCTAAAAATATAAAAAATTTTTGTCGCAGCCACTGAAGCACAGAGGCCAGAAAAAAAATGCCATATGAATGCTAAAAATATAAAAAAATTTTGTCGCAGCCACTGAAGCACAGAGGCTAGAAAAAATATGCCATATGAATGCTAAAAATATAATTTTTTTTTGTCGCAGCCACTGAAGCACAGAGGCCAGAAAAAATATGCCATATAAATGCTGAAAATAGTCATTTTTTTTGGTCGCAGCCACTGAAGCACAGAGGCCAGAAAAAATATGCCATATAAATGCTGAAAATATGATTTTTTTTTTGTCGCAGCCACTGAAGCACAGAGGCCAGAAAAAATATGCCATATGAATGCTAAAAATATAAAAAAAATTTGTCGCAGCCACTGAAGCACAGAGGCCAGAAAAAATATGCCATATAAATGCTGAAAATAGTCATTTTTTTTGGTCGCAGCCACTGAAGCACAGAGGCCAGAAAAACTCAGGATTTACCTGTCCAAAAAGTTTTGATTCAAATGAAACCAAACCAGTAGGGTTTGCACCCTAGTTTGTAACGGTGGCGGAGGGAGGAGGACGCTAAAGGACAGCTGTGTGTGGAGTCATGCGGCGTGCAGAGAAGGACAGCTGCATGGGGAGTCAGAACAAGTCTTCCGGCGTGCAGTAACCCTCCGAGATCCATGCCTCGTTCATTTTAATAAAGGTCAGGTAATCCACACTTTTGTGACCTAGGCGAGTTCTCTTGTCAGTTACAATCCCTCCTGCTGCACTGAAGGTCCTTTCTGAGAGGACACTTGAGGCGGGGCAAGACAAGAGGTTCATGGCAAATTGTGACAGCTCTGGCCACAGATCAAGCCTGCGCACCCAGTAGTCCAGGGGTTCATCGCTCCTCAGAGTGTCGATATCTACAGTTAATGCCAGGTAGTCCGCTACCTGCCGGTCGAGGCGTTCTTTGAGGGTGGATCCCGAAGGGTTCTGGCGCTGCCTTGGACTGAAAAACATTTGCATGTCTGACGTTACAGAGTGGCCAAAGTGCATTGTCCTTGCAGGTGCGCTCGTGGCAGGATTACTGGCACCTCTGCCCCTGGAATGTTGATGAGTTCCTGAAGTGACATCACCCTTAAAAGCATTGTACAACATGTTTTGCAGGCTGGTTTGTAAATGCAGCATCCTTTCGGACTTGTGGTACGTTGGTAACATTTCTGCCACTTTATGCTTGTACCGAGGGTCTAGTAGCGTTGCGACCCAGTACAGGTCCTGTTCCTTAAGCCTCTTGATACGGGGGTCCTTCAACAGGCATGACAGCATGAAAGACCCCATTCTCACAAGGTTGGATGCAGAGGTATCCATCTCCGCTTCCTCGTTATCAAGGACTACATCATCCACGGTCTCCTCCCCCCCAGCCACGTACAAGACCAGAGGTCCCCAAACGGTCACCACAAGCCCCCTGGGAAGCCTGCTGCTGTTGGTCCTCCTCCTCCACAAAGCCACCTTCCTCCTCTGACTCCACTTCTGGTGATTCCGACCAGAAATCGTGCGCTTCCTGCTCCTCGTCACGCTGGTCTACAGCCTCATCTGTCACTCGTCGCACGGCACGCTCCAGGAAGAAAGCAAAGGGTATTAGGTTGCTGATGGTGCCTTCGGTGCGACTGACCATGTTTGTAACCTCTTCAAAAGGGCGCATGAGCCTGCAGGCATCGCGCATAAGCACCCAGTAACGGGGGAAAAAAATCCCCAGCTCTGCAGCTCGGCGAATTTTAAAAGCTAGAAAAGACATTTCTGGCCAGAAAAATGATTTTAAAGTTGTTTAAAGGGTGCAACGACCTGGACAGTGGCATGCCAGAGGGGGATCAAGGGCAAAAATGTTTCTGAAAAATACATTGTTGACACAGCGCTGCGTTTTGTGCTGTAAAGGGCAGAAATCACACTACATTTCTAAACCTGTGTAATAAACTGCTTTAAAACGTCCGGCGTCTACATGCCAATCAAGTCGTGTAAAGGTTACAGCCTGTTCACATGCAAAGACAAAACGCGGCGCTTACTGCAACGCAAAAAAACGCAAAGAGCTTTCATGAATGATACCGTCAAGTGAGCAAATAATAGTTTTTAATTACTAGTTGCTTGTCACCTCCAGGATGTTCGTCCTGTTGGTGGCAATATTTCTGTAGTGGTGTGTTTAGCAGTCACCGTGCTTGTGCGCACGTGCACGGTCAGGCAGAGGTAATTCAATGTACAGTGAAGTGAACCAAAAAACACTGATTCTGCAGTATGGGCCCAGTTTTGGTCTACTTTATTGATCACCTGCGGTGACCATAAAAGATGCGATTTTGCCACTGTTGCAGAACCCTGTGTGTACTTTCCTGAAAAATTATGTTTTTTTTGTCGCAGCCACTGAAGCACAGAGGCCAGAAAAAATATGCCATATGAATGCTAAAAATATAATTTTTTTTTGTCGCAGCCACTGAAGCACAGAGGCCAGAAAAAATATGCCATATAAATGCTGAAAATAGTCATTTTTTTTGGTCGCAGCCACTGAAGCACAGAGGCCAGAAAAAATATGCCATATAAATGCTGAAAATATGATTTTTTTTTTGTCGCAGCCACTGAAGCACAGAGGCCAGAAAAAATATGCCATATGAATGCTAAAAATATAAAAAAATTTTGTCGCAGCCACTGAAGCACAGAGGCCAGAAAAAATATGCCATATAAATGCTGAAAATAGTCATTTTTTTTGGTCGCAGCCACTGAAGCACAGAGGCCAGAAAAAATATGCCATATAAATGCTAAAAATAGTAATTTTTTTGTCGCAGCCACTGAAGCACAGAGGACAGAAAATATATGCCATATAAATGCTGAAAATAGTAATTTTTTTTGTCGCAGCCACTGAAGCACAGAGGCCAGAAAAAATATGCCATATAAATGCTAAAAATAGTCATTTTATTTGTCGCAGCCACTGAAGCACAGAGGCCAGAAAAAATATGCCATATAAATGCTAAAAATAGTCATTTTTTTGTCGCAGCCACTGAAGCACAGAGGCCAGAAAAAATATGCCATATAAATGCTAAAAATAGTCATTTTTTTTGTCGCAGCCATTGAAGCACAGAGGCCAGAAAAACTCAGGATTTACCTGTCCAAAAAGTTTTGATTCAAATGAAACCAAACCAGTAGGGTTTGCACCCTAGTTTGTAACGGTGGCGGAGGGAGGAGGACGCTAAAGGACAGCTGTGTGTGGAGTCATGCGGCGTGCAGAGAAGGACAGCTGCATGGGGAGTCAGAACAAGTCTTCCGGCGTGCAGTAACCCTCCGAGATCCATGCCTCGTTCATTTTAATAAAGGTCAGGTAATCCACACTTTTGTGACCTAGGCGATTTCTCTTGTCAGTTACAATCCCTCCTGCTGCGCTGAAGGTCCTTTCTGAGAGGACACTTGAGGCGGGGCAAGACAAGAGGTTCATGGCAAATTGTGACAGCTCTGGCCACAGATCAAGCCTGCGCACCCAGTAGTCCAGGGGTTCATCGCTCCTCAGAGTGTCGATATCTGCAGTTAATGCCAGGTAGTCCGCTACCTGCCGGTCGAGGCGTTCTTTGAGGGTGGATCCCGAAGGGTTCTGGCGCTGCCTTGGACTGAAAAACATTTGCATGTCTGACGTTACAGAGTGGCCAAAGTGCATTGTCCTTGCAGGTGCGCTCGTGGCAGGATTACTGGCACCTCTGCCCCTGGAATGTTGATGAGTTCCTGAAGTGACATCACCCTTAAAAGCATTGTACAACATGTTTTGCAGGCTGGTTTGTAAATGCAGCATCCTTTCGGACTTGTGGTACGTTGGTAACATTTCTGCCACTTTATGCTTGTACCGAGGGTCTAGTAGCGTTGCGACCCAGTACAGGTCCTTCTCCTTAAGCCTCTTGATACGGGGGTCCTTCAACAGGCATGACAGCATGAAAGACCCCATTCTCACAAGGTTGGATGCAGAGGTATCCATCTCCGCTTCCTCGTTATCAAGGACTACATCATCCACGGTCTCCTCCCCCCAGCCACGTACAAGACCAGAGGTCCCCAAACGGTCACCACAAGCCCCCTGGGAAGCCTGCTGCTGTTGGTCCTCCTCCTCCACAAAGCCACCTTCCTCCTCTGACTCCACTTCTGGTGATTCCGACCAGAAATCGTGCGCTTCCTGCTCCTCGTCACGCTGGTCTACAGCCTCATCTGTCACTCGTCGCACGGCACGCTCCAGGAAGAAAGCAAAGGGTATTAGGTCGCTGATGGTGCCTTCGGTGCGACTGACCATGTTTGTAACCTCTTCAAAAGGGCGCATGAGCCTGCAGGCATCGCGCATAAGCACCCAGTAACGGGGGAAAAAAATCCCCAGCTCTGCAAATCCAGTCCTACCACCCAGTTCAAACAGGTATTCATTGACGGCTCTTTGTTGTTGCAGCAGACGTTCAAACATGAGGAGCGTTGAATTCCAGCGAGTCTGGCTGTCGCAAATTAAACGCCTGACTGGCATGTTGTACCGCTGCTGAATGTCAGCAAGGCGTGCCATGGCTGTGTAGGAACGTCTGAAATGGGCCGACACCTTCCTGGACTGCCTGAGAATGTCCTGGAATCCTGGGTACTTCGAGATAAAACGTTGGACTATTAAATTCAGAACATGTGCCATGCAGAGCACATGTGTTAAATTGCCCAGTCTCAGTGCTGCCAACAGATTGCTTCCGTTGTCACACACCACTTTTCCGATCTTCAGTTGGTGTGGGGTCAGCCACCGATCAGCCTGTGACTGCAGAGATGACAGGAGTACAGATCCGGTATGGTTTCTGCTTTCCAGGCACGTCATCCCCAAGACAGCATGACAACGGCGTACCTGGCACGTCGAATAGCCTAGGGGGAGCTGGGGGTGCACAGGTGTGGAGGAGGAGGACCCAGCAGCAGAGGAGGAGGAAGCAGAGGAAGAAGACGAGGTAGAGAGCGAAGGAGGAGTAGAGGTGGTGGCAGAACCGCGTGCAATCCGTGGCGGTGACACCAACTCCACTGTTGTTGTTGAGCCATGCATTCCCTGCTTCCCAGCCATAAGCAAGTTCACCCAGTGGGCAGTGTAGGTGACATACCTGCCCTGACCATGCTTGGAGGACCATGCGTCAGTAGTCATATGGACCTTTGCCACTAAGTGACAGAGATGCGTTGACTTGGCTCTGCACATGGTGGTACAGGTGTGGTATTCCCTTCTTGGAGAAAAAATTGCGGCTGGGTACCTTCCACTGCGGTGTCCCAATTGCTACAAATTTGCGGAAGGCCTCAGAGTCCACCAGCTGGTATGGTAAAAGCTGGCGGGCTAAGAGTGCAGACAAGCCAGCTGTCAGACGCCGGGCAAGGGGGTGACTCGCAGACATTAGCTTCTTACGCTCAAACATGGCCCTCACAGAAACTTGGCTGGGGGCAGATGACTGGGAACTGGTGGTCAAGATGGAAGGCGGAGTGGAGGGTGGTTCAGACGGGTCAAGGACAGCAGAGGTAGAGCAGTAAGATGCTGAAGGAGGGTGGCTTTTAGTTTGTCTGCTGCCTTTGAGGTGTTGCTCCCATAGTGCTTTGTGCTTGCCGTTCATGTGCCTTCGCATA